>NC_071282.1:10554160-10877910 GCF_023375685.1 Ictalurus furcatus
GTTTCAGTTTATCCTGCCATCGATTTTTAGGGATGAACATCATAAAGGTATTGCCCTGATTAGCATATTGATGGTGAGCGCTGACTAACGTGTCAGTTCAAAACGCACAAGTGTTCAATTGTGTTGACATTTGGCGACCATTTTCACTCTCACCAAACCATTCACCGAGCCCTCGTGGATGTGGGTGGAGTCATCTCGGAATCGGGATCAGTCGGAAGAGCTTAGTATTTATTTGCAGTGACACGTCCCTTTAAGGCGCATTTGACAGACAAAAGGCCCGTGGGCAAAATACGGCCCCCAGCCTCATTTTGTTCGGCTTCGTTTCGTTCGACCTCGGAAGAAATATCATAACAGCACGTAGTACATTACTCCTCGACATTTTTACACTATATATAATTCACAGCAGATCTGAAGCGTAGGTGGTTTAAAATCAACAAATGTCCGCTGCATTTCATGTAAGTTGTACTTGCGTTGTAAGCGCGTCAGGTGTCGGCAGCGGTGTAACCGGGAATTCATTTCAGTGGAATGAATAGTAGAAAATAAATTCCGGGATCTGTACGGTTAAATTGGTAAGTGTTCATGCTTTGTGGGGGGATGCGGGGATTAAATTAATTTGTTATTCAGTCATTTAAAGCGCATGTATTATGGTTTTGAAACATGCCTAATTTCAAAACCAGATCTCATATCTCATACAATAGATTTACATGCATCCAAGCTCAAAAAACACTTTAACGTGCTCATAATTTAAACTGCAGCATTACCTTTCCTCCCCAGTGTCACGAACGACTTGTTCAATGATCCGTTCTAAAGGATTCATTCTAAATTCCTCCTTTCCGAGAGCATACTCTGCTCTGATTGGTCAGATGTCCCAGTCTGTTGTGATTGGTCTACCGCTGTCAGCGAGCAGCTGATGAAGACCAGATCTGGGGCTTTTTGTTACAAACCTACGTAGGTTAGTACAGGAAGTAAAGTCTGGAATTACTAACGACTCGATTCAGCTATTCAGAATTGGTTCCTTCTTTTGGGAGTCAATAACTCCGTTTGTCATGCGCTTTGATTTTTGAAACTTTGCAGACGTTTTTACATTCACAAACAGCTCTATAACACACTACATGAAAGGTAATATTTGAAAAAAACATAATAGATGCACTTTAAGGCACAATCTACCGTTGTCCAATTTTGCCATAAATCATGATCTGCTTTTCTTTTACAGTAAACCTAGGTAGGATTCTTCATCGACTCTCACCTTGATATCCCAACGCTTACAGTGGAGCTGTATGGCTAGTAGCGTTCAAACAGAAACAAGAAAAATGCCTGATTCCAGTTAATTAATCCTGTTTCTCATGGTAGCAGCCAATAGCCAATAGAACGTGATTATACTCAGGAATGCATTCATAAAACAAACTTTAACAAAGATATTAGACATTATAACCTAATAGTGTGTACAATCAAATAGTTTCTGTTAGCCCTTCTTCTTTTTCTTGAAATAGAAATATCCTGTTCTAATTTTAGAGCCTTGGTTACGCTTGAAATATTTATAAAGGAAATATTTATTTCATAAAGGATTATGATTGAAATCGGTTTCTAAGGGTGTTTTCGCACCTGGCTTGATGGGTGCGTTTGTTTCAGAACCTGGTGTGTGTTGTCCCTCGGTTCGGTTCATTTGGACACATATGAACACGGCGCTCGGATGCGCACCAACATAATCGGCCCGAGAACACTCGAGTGCAAACGAACTCTGGAGAGGTTCGCGTGAGAAAGCAACCTGACCCAATGGACCAGCAAACTAGCCTGCATAACACTGAACGATGGGAACTGCGTTACATTAAAAAACGGCTCGCAACACGAATTGAAATGCCTCATTGAAGTTTGGTCTGATGAACATAAATACCTTCTGAATAACTTTCAAAAACGCATAAAAACACAGAGGTTTACAAGATGTTTAGCGAGCATCTCAATGAGATGGGCTTTAATCGCTCCATTCAACATATTAATTGGATAAATTAGAAAGATGCAGCTAAAAAGAAAGTCACAATATGCTCACCGAGCTGCTGTCGATCCATCTGTACGGATGACCGTTACGAGCATTACCTCAGAACATAAACATGTGCACTCTGACCAATGAGAGGACATTTTACTCACATGTGATTTGCATAAACACATTTCGGTGCGCTTTGAAATTAAATGTTGCCTTGTGAAAGCAAACCAAGCCAAGGAGAAAACGCAACAATTTGTTTCGGAACAAAGAACAGATCTATAGGTCTGAAAACGCCCGAAGACGAATTTAAATAGACAGTTTTTTTTTTGTTTTTTTTTCAGACTGCACGTACACATGTCTGGAAAGATTTCAGCACTTTCTGAAATACTAAAACAAACCCGCCTGGCTCCAACAACCTTGCCATGGTCAAAGCCACTGTGATGACATCTCCCCCCCTGCCCCCCCCTTGCTGATGTTTGATGTGAACGTTAACTGAAGCACTTGAAGTGTATCTACATGATTTTGTGCATTGCACTGTGACCACATGAATGGCTGTGTATATGATTGGCTATGTATATACAGTATGCACATATACTTTCACACACACACTATAGTGTGTACATGTTCTTATTGAACAGATTTCATGGTCACTTGTATTTCACTGATTTGGTTTAATTTGCTTGGCAGTGCAGTCATAGTAATCGCACAGCTGGTTTCTCACAGATGTTCACACCACGTGTGTCTTAATTTTAAGATCACAGCCACGGTAAGCAGACTGACTGACTAAGTCTGACTGCTTCATCCAAATCGGGAGCCTCTGCTGTTTCCACATGCGTCTCCGAGATCATACAGAAGACATTTGAGAACTGATTTGATCCCAGCTCGTCTTTTGTGATTCATAACCTTAATGAGTGCACAGAATGCATTTGTCACTGATCTGAGTTCAGTGTAAAAGGGTCATTTGTACCTGCACTGAGCCCATCTCATTGACTGGTCAATAGTGTATGAGGTAGTTGGCGTGTACAAAGGTCCCGTTTCCTATATTTAACTCTGCCTCACTTTGTTCTGTGCGGGTATCAAAGCTTGGCGCTATAGACTGCTCTGTGGGCACAGAATGACCAAGTGAGTGATCTTCTCTTCCCTCACTCCTGGACCTTCTCATTGTATTTCATCCCTTGAAGGTATACAATCCCCAAACACTGCTTTGATGAACATTTCTGTGCTGCTGGTTGATTAATCCAGTGTCATCATGTTAGACGTTTATACTGTATATTATACTCCATAAAAAGATTCGCTGACACTGGGCCTTGTTCATCACTGTTTTAGTAAAGTTGTGTGTAAATGTTTGCTTAAGCCAAACCGAGCAAAAAATTTCCGCTGGATTTACAAACTTTTCTGGAACGCTAATTTACTTCGTACTTGCATGTGCGTGTCGTTGAAGGCTAATTACCCGTAAATTAGCAGGCGTATGCACGGCACAGCTGATTTGCATTTGGTGATGCCCAAAAACTGATAAGACATTAAAGGCAAAACTCACTGCGCTGAAATAACGAGTATACACAGAAAAATACCTTCTCAGAGGAAAAAGTGCAAGTTAGTTTGAGTCATGTCCATGCTGGTAAAATATAATATATAATGTATATGTTGGGGTTGTTTTTTTTTTTTTTTTTTTAAGCCAAAATCTGGAACCAAATTAGAGAAAAGGACAATTTGATGTGAATTAAGAGAGAAAAATGTCTATTTTACCCAGGTGATTGTGGGCATGAAGCATTTTCCACAGAGATACTGCAATCTCAGCAACTGTCGGCCAGACGTCTTTCACTGTGATGTAAAAGCAGGGAATTATGTGTTAAAGGAATGCGATGATGGTGCGCAGCACTATATGGCGATGGCACATTGCAGCTTGAGACATACCAGATCAGTCACTTAGTACTGGCTCTAATAATTAAAAATCTAAAGAAAATGCATTTTCATTCATTTATTATTCGTAAGTAGCCACTTTATTCTGGTCAGGGTTGCAGTGGATCTGGAGTCTCTCCTGGGATCGATGGACGTGAGGTGGGAATACATCGCTAATCCATTTCTAGGAACCATGCACATTTGCCTTCACACCCTCTTTCACACCCCGGGGCAATGTGGTGTAACCAGTCCATTTACCAGCATTTTTTAGGGGCTGGAAGTAAACCAGAGAATACAGAGGATGCTCACACGTGTACGTGCAGGAGAACATGCACAGAAACTCCATGTAGACAGTAACGCGAGCTCAGAATCGAACCAGCAACTCTATAGTTGTGAGGTAGCAACTGCACCACCGTGTCAGTCCAAATAGTTCTAACAGGAATAGCAAAAAATGCCAACCAAGAAACTGGCACTAGAATCACTAAGCACATCACAGGTAGTTCAATATAAACATTTTGAATGTATTTCAGAGTGGTGGTTTCCTGTAATGCTTTTCCCTCCAAGCTGTCCTCCTCAGGGGAGATAGCTGACACAACCCCGTTTAATATTTTGCATGCTGTAATTGGTATTGGGTGGGTCAGGGAAAGGCTTTCTCATGTCTGGTGTTCTGATTAGGATCAGCATGACAATACTCGTGTGATCTTGTTCATTGATAAACAGAAAACGCTCTTGAAGTATGAAGGGAATGTTGGTATGTCCTTGGTTTTTCTGCTTAGCTTTGCGTTCATCGGAACCCGTTTCAGCGCATTCATATGCAGTTGGCTCTCCTCAGCAGCGAAGCCGTCGTGAAATATGTGTATATATAATATATACCATCCCTTGAAATGTTACCCTGCACGGCGTTCCTGTGCCAAGGCTGACAGTTGTGCCAGTTCAGCAACCTAGTTATTTTATCTGGCTGTCAAAGGGGAGGTATGTGGAGAGGAGGTGGTTATGCAATTCTCATGTCCTCTTAACTTGTTTGTCCACAGTTGGTGGGATTTTCAGCGAGAGGGCGGAATCCAGCAAAAAGCCATTTACCGTACAAGATTGTGTTTAATTTAAGTAAGGGACGGGAGCCAAGTGCCGAAACAGCACGTAGAGTTTTCATTCTGTCAATAGCTGTGAAAGGTTGTGCAGAGGGTATTGTACTGAGCTGGTGTGGAGTCAGGGTTTTTCCTTAATTACTTTTCCTTTGAGAGAGAAGAATCTATCACGTGCCTTAGCAGTTCTTCACATGTAAACTCTTGCCCTCTGTGATTGTGTTTCAGTATTCATGAGGGAGGTCAATATTGCCTCATTATGTAAATTTGGCACAGTATAACCTTTTACATAGGGCTGGGTGATATGGAAGAAATCTTATATCATGATATGGACAATTTCATATCTCGAAGCGATGTATATGTATGTAAATGCATGTGTATGTAAGTGTGTGTATGTGTATATGCATGTGTATGTATGTGTACATGTATGTATAATATACATCACGAGATGGCTCAAATTTTCTCTAAAATTGATGAAAAAATGGTCAAAGTAACTGCATGTGTTCGTAACTGGTCTGCAGTGTAACTTACAGAGGACCATTTACAAGTTGACCATTTAGGTACCAGTTCCTCATGTTTTAGTTGGGATGATGCCTGTTCTGTGTCGGAGTGTTGTGGGGAGGTTCGCTCTGTGTCATGGTCCTCCATGCTTGTTTTTTTTTTCGATACAGCACACAGCTAGTAGCTCCTAGCGCCGACCTTAGTGACATAAAACGGCTGCCGAAAAAATAAGAAAATATCTTATCAAAAGACAGGGGGTGTCTTAGTGGTTAGCACATTTGCCTCGCACCTCCGGGGTTGGGGCCAAGTTTCCTCCCCCAGTCCAAAGACATGCGTTTTAGGCTGATTGGCATTCCCAAATTGTCTGTAGTGTGAGAATGGATTTGTGAATTTGTGTGTAATTGTGTCCTACAATTGGTTGGCACCCCGTACAGTGGTGCCCCCCCCATTGGGTGCCCCATCCTTCCCTGGCATAGGCTCCAGGCTCCTCCGAAACCCTGTGTAGGATAAGTGGTATGGAAAATGAATGGATGCGTCCTATGATATGTATCACCATGTTGAACATGGTGCTCTACATTAACGCATATGCTTTGGGCTGGGCAAAGTAGATTTCATGAATTGTTGTATTCAGAAAGGTGTCAAAGCAACACTATGTAATTCTGAACGTTGTAGCAAGCAGTGCTATTGTCAGCTAAGGATGGAGTCTAGTACCTTGCTGTCACCTGTCAGTACAGTACAATGAGCACAACTAGCAGTTGTTGAGTACGACTAGCAGTACAATGAGTCTCTTGTAGCGCTGGTTCGTTCATTTAAATGTTTATATGATATGCCAACGGGTCTGTCCTTTAATCGTACAGCAATTGAAAATACCTGACAAGAAATAGCATTTTCTCGTCAAGAATAAATGGAAACAGCTTCTGGACAGATTTGTCCAATCCAAAGAAAGGAAAACGTAGCAGGGATACTGGTTAAATAAACAACGTTCAAATATTAATGTTCGCTCTTAATGTTTTCGAGGATTTCCTGCTTTTACCTTTAAAGGGTTTTTGACCTTTTCCACCTCTTATGTATGCTTGAATCTGCTCTCACAGTGTCTCTTAAGCTAAATGTTGGTCATACTATAAGTTGGACAGGTCCTTAGAGATTTTTCATTCCCCATTGCTTGCAAAATGAGGTTTAAAGTAGAGGTTCCCATTCTGGGAGCTATGACCTACAATCTGTATCCTGGTCTCATATAAAAGACACTAGATTGAGGTCTGCCTTTAGGAGCAGCGTATACATGTTGAAGAGGTAGTGTATTTATTTTATTTTATTTTGGCCAATTATATAAGTTCAATAATTTCTTTCCTTACAAGAATACTCCAATACTCTTTATTTTTTTTTAACAAGTGAGTCTCTTTCAACTCTGTCTGTTGTGTATGTGCGATCACCAGCACTGGAAAGAATATATTATTTACTCATATTAATAATTTTCTCTAAAATGTACAGGCTTGTATATGTTGATATCTGGTCGAAATATGCAGCTTTAAAAGTGATAAAATACTACTTCTTTACTCTAATGGTGAAGGTCTTAGTATGAGGTGGATGAGAGAAAGTCTTACCATAGCTGCCCTTATTTTACAACTTTCCAATACTGGGTAATACAGTAAAAGTCATTTCGGTTACTTACATTCCTGAAGGGTTTGTTGTATCCTTGCGCTGTGTATGTTAACACACAACCATAAATTCTCTCCCCATTGAAACATCCCATCTGTGAAAGGATGAACTATACAGATTTAAAGCTTAACTTGTAAATTCATCTGACTGAAAAGTTCATGAACTCAATCTACAAAAATATGTTTTGTGTAAATGTTTATTTACAGCTCTTAGTCGTCCATTTTCCAAACAGAGAAACATCTTGAACTTCCTGTTAGCGGTAATCGCGCCTACATTACAGGTGCAGTAAATTGAGATTATGTTGAGGGGAGAGAAAAAAAACAACTCTGCGTCATTCATTTAATACGTATTATTATAGATATTTATATATGATATTTATTATGTTTATCTTGACTCTATTAAAACACCTTTTAAATTATTTTTATCATCACAGTGGATCATTTATTTTGCTGGTTCAAAATAATGAATTTGGAAAGCCTTATGAAAAAATCTGAGTCAAATCTCAGTCTTTTGTTTTACTGAAATGAATGGTGTGTGTGTGTGTGTGTGTGTGTGTGTTTGTGTGTGTATAAACGTTTATCCATCCATTTTCCATATCACTTATCCTACACAGGGTTGCGTGTGAGCCTGGAGCAACCTGGAGTTCCCCAGGAACTTGAGGCACAAGGTGGGGGACACCGTGGACTGGGTGCCAGCCCATTTCAGGGCACAATCACACATATTCACACATCACGGACAATCTGAAAATGCCAATAAGCCTATAACACATGTTTTTGGACTAGGGGAGGTAACTGGAGTACCCGGAGGAAACCCCTGAAGCACAGGGAGAACATGCAAGCTCGAGCACATGCAAGGTTTCGAGCCCCCAACCCTGAAGGTGCGAGGCAAGCATCCTAGCCACTAAGCCACCATGCCCCCCCAACCGGACATTTCTGTTTTTTTACAAATAAAGCTATTTATTACCAAACTGAACAATTTTTCAAGCTCACCAGGATGTAGTCATATATTTTTTTCTTTATTTTAGAACTTGAATAGGTCAGACGATTTAAAACTTTATGAATATAGGTCAGCCATGTTACCACCTTGAATTAATTCTACATTCAACTAAAGGTTGTAACTCCGACTTAGATAATGCTCCCTTAACTTCAAACTCGGGAACTTGGGATGGTCTCTTCAACATTGGGTTCAGCAAGTAATGGCAAATCAACACGGCCCCTCATACAGACATATTAGCTTATTAAATCTGTAACACTGATTACGTTTACATGGACAGCAGTAATCTAATTATGGACCTTACTCTGAGTAAGATAATATTGTGATTAAGGTGTTTACATGAGTCGCTTTTAGAATACTCCTTTCATGCCCCCGTTTTACATGTTCTAGAACATAGTTCGATTAACAGCACACGTCATTACGTCGCCGCGCCACGCCCTCCGACGTCCCTCCAGAATTTCACATATCAACATACAGTTCATCTTCATTATGGTACTGTATACAGTTTTGGGTGTTTTTTATTTAATTTTTTTACGGACGCTTTAAGTGCGGTTAATTATTTGTCATGCTGTACGTGCAAATAGACGACTGCTTGAAGCCGTGGGCTGCGTCTCAAACGGCGTACTTACCATCTGTATAGTAGCCGAGATACATGTATTTCTCCTACTACAGGCCTAAAGTAAGCAAATACGTGGTTTGGGGGGCACCCGTGCTCTCTTGTTTGCCATAAAATGGTTGAGCACTGCCGTGTGTGATCGTGTCCTGTCACAAAATGCGGTGAAAACTCTCACACGACGTTAATAGTGTGATTAAGGTGTGTACATGTCTGTAATACACGTCGATAATGCGACTAAAACAGGAATACTCCACATTTGTGTTTACTTCGAGTATGACTTTAATCGGATTAAGGTAATTAAAAATTGCTGTTTACATGGTAGTTTCTTAATCAGAGTATTGTCTTAATCGGGTTAATATTGGATTATTGTTGTCCATGTGAATGCACTGACTGACTGTTTTGAGAAGGTCAATATACATCACTCATCACAGTTAGCTGACCAGCAAACATGGAGGTGTTCGTGTGGTTTTTTTTTTCCACTTTGTAGCTCAAACGCACAGAGGTTGAGATCGATGTAAGTTAAATTGAACGCAGCATAAATAATGAAATTCTTATTTAATATAAACAAAATACTGAATGAGGTTATTTGAACCAAAATGAATAAAATCACATCTGGTGCCTTTTTTTATTTTTATTTTTTAACAAATATGAAATTCTATTTTCCAAAACATTTGGATGACCTCCAAACATCTTTAAACAGCCTGTCTGACAAAAGGTTAAAAAAAAAATACTGCCAAAAGCTATCTGCACATAGTGAGTCACATTTATAAATTACATTTTGAAACTAAACCCCGTTGCGTATGTTTTAGTATGAGGCTCCAGTGTGCACAATTGTGATTATCAACATTAGTTACATTTGTTTAATGAATTTTTATTGTTATTACTTAGCTCATTGTGTCATGTCTCAGTGGTTAAGATGCTTAGATTTAAGATGTTAAGATTGTGAGTTCAAATCCCAGCACTGCCAAGCTGCCACTGCTGGACCCTTGAGCGAGGCCCTTAACCCTCAAATGCTCAGTTGTATAATGAGATAAATGTAAGTCGCTCTGGATAACAGCGTCTGCCAAAATGCCATATATGTAGGTTTAAATGTAAATGTAGTTACACTACTTGCTATATATATTGGTTTTGATTTTTTAAGTTTTTCCAGGTTGTTAAAATGATATGCTCAGTTGATCAAAAAGGAAACGGACTGTAAAGTTTGCATGATCAGATTGTAAACTGCCATCTGGTTTATTTGTATGCAGTTTTGGCATATAGGGGCTGTTGTTGTATTACAGCCCCTTGTTGTGATGAGTGAATTGGCATTATGTGTTGTCAAGTGTTCCTCTTCTGTAACAAGTATTAACAAGTATTTATTTTATTGCTTCACCGATAGCCTATTTGCAGCCAAGACAGTGGTACAGGCATTTGCGAGTTCATGTTTTGTTTCCCCAGTTTTTATCCTGTGCCAAGACACCAATCTCCTTGCACTTACTGTGCAGCTGAGATGAATAGCTACTCTAGGCCAATCCACACAGTGCTTTCTGTCTCAGTGGAAACCCTAATACATTTGTAATTAAATCCACCTGACTGGAAAAATCCTGCTACAGGGACTGCTCTTTGTGTGTTTGTGCACGTTTGTGTGTATCCGAGCTCGGGTAATGAGGGAAAGTTATAGCTTACACTAGGTCAAGCCTTGCCACCTGTCGGCATACCTAGAAGAAAACTGACACCCCGCTCCTGTCCCCAGCCATGGTGACCACCTTTTTCAAAACTGAATATTACAAAAAAGCCTTTTTCATCTTTCCTTTCCTGACATTCAGACTTAATTAATTCTATCAAGGGCTTAATATGGACCTGTTCATCCGGTTAGGGATATTAGCTGGACAAACACTGTAATCATTAGCACTGAAGCGCTGCCGTTAAATGAATTTGATCTAGAAAATCAAATAATTCCCGACAGTTGATATTTGTTAGAAATTACTGAACGGACGTAGAGAAAAAGAAAAGTAGTCACGTCATCAGACAACTCTCATGATGCCCTCAGATTTGTACACACAATCTGACTAAAGGTGTGACAGCCTGATGGGGTGAAGAGTTCACAAATGAGTGTGTGTGTGTGTGTGTGTGTGTGTGTGTGTGTGTGTGTGTGTGTGTTTAAGGGGAATTTGCCTATGATGGGTAGTTGGTGGTTTTGGATACACAGCACAAGCAGCACTGCCTTACAGAGCAAATGCACTTACATCTCCACCCTCGATAATTCCTATAGTGGCAATAAGTAGAAATTATAGGCCTGTTTCTTTAAAAAATCACAGTGTATTACTGTAAAAAAAAAATATTTTTTTTTAGATTAAAAGAAACAGGTGAAGTGAATATCATTGATTATCTCGGTACAATGGCACCTGTCAAGGGGCGGGATATGTTAGGCAGCAAATGAACAGTCAGTTCTCAAAGTTGATGTGTTGGAAGCAAGAAAAATGGGCAAGCGTAAGGATCTGAGTGACTTTGACAAGGGCCAAATTGGGATGGTTAGACGAATGGGTCAGAGCATCTCCACAACGACAGGTCTTGTGGGGTGTTCCTGGTATGCAGTTGTTAGTACATACCAAAAGTGGTCCAAGGAAGGGCAACCAGTGAATCAGCAAAAGGGTCATGGCCGCCCAAGGCTCATTGATGCTCATAGCTCAAGGCTAGCCCGTCTGGTCCGATCCCACAGGAGAGCTGCTGTAGAGCAGATTGCCTAAAAGTTAATGCTGCCCATGATTGAAAGGTGTCAGAACACACAGTGCATCGCAGCTTGCTGTGTATGGGGCTGAGTGTCCATACTGACCCCTGTCCACCGCCGAAAGCATCTACTGTGGGCACGTGAGCATCAGAAGTGGACCATGGAGGAATGGAAGAAGGTGGCCTGGTCTGATGAATCACGTTTTATTTTACAACAGTGTTCGCCAGCCTGTCAATTGCGATCGACTGGTAGATCTTCATCGCTGTCCCGGTAGCTCCCGAAGATAAAAGAATAATAAGTACAAAAAATACGTCATGCCCGATTAATGTTCAGGTTTGCAAGCATCCCTCTCTGTTTTTCTTGATCCAACTGCTGTATTTATGTATTATTGTCGCAAACATATATACGGCTCTCCACAGTGATGATAGCCCGTGAGGTAAGAGAATGGTGTAGGCTCCACGAAAGAAGAAGAAAACACAATTTCCATCCAGAATGGGAAGAGGAGTTTCTACCTTGGTGAAAGAGAAGTGTGTATGTATGTTGTGCCACCAAAAACAAGCACTATGTAAAAGAGGAAATCTGGTGCGGCACCACAACACCAACCACCTGAAATTTAAAGACATCTACCTGCCAAAGAGCGCAATCCGTGCTAGGAAAGTTGACGAGTTGAAGGCCCAGCAATCACTTTTCCAAAATCTGCTGCTCAAAATAAGGCTGCTACTGAAGCACCATTTCATGTAAGCCACTTTTTGTCTAAAACAAAATGCCAAGGAAGCAATGGCCATTATTGCAGAGACTATTTTCAAGGATTTCAAAAACAAAGAAGACATGAAAACCTCACTCCGTGGTGTACAGCTCGGTCCTGCATCAATGACGAGAAGAGTCGAGTCATTGTCAGAGGATGTGGATCGAAAAGTGTTAAACGATTTGTCTCTGGATGTAATGGACACAGCTCAGCTTGTTGTTTTAGTCAGAATGGCCTTCCAGGATTCTACAACAAAGCACGACTTCCTGACTCTTTTGCACTTAAGGAGAGAACGAGAGATGAGGATGTTTACAATGAGTTTAAAAAATGTCGGTGAAAATGATATCCCCACTCATAAACTGGTAGCAATTACTACCGCTGGAGCGCTGGCAATGCGTGGTGTGCGCTCTGGTTTTATAGCACTGTGCCTTAATGACACTGATTTTCCTGCCTTTGTGTATTATCATTGTGTGATTTCATCAGCAGGCCTTGGCTGGGAAAGTCGCGGACCTTTTCTCACGTAATGACAATGGTGGTCATACTGATAAACTCGATATAAGCAAAAGCAGTTCAGTATCGCTTCTTCAAGGCGTTAATGGAGACCCACTACTTCATGCTGATGTCCGGTGGTTGAGTCACGGGAAAGTGTTGCGCTTTGTTGACTTGCTGCCTGAGATAAAGACTTTTCTGTCTGAAAGGAACCAGGAGCACAAGGAACTGTCAGATGATGTGTGGCTGCTGGACCTGGGGTTTCCGACAGACTTGACTGCAAAACTGAATACAGTCAACAACGATCTCCAGGGAAAAGACCGACACCTGTCCCACCTGATAGGCGCACTGAATGCATTTTATTCTAAGATCGGTGTTCGGATCACACATCTAAAGCACGGGAGGCTAACGCACGTTCCCAACCCGGAAAAAATGTCACAGAGCATTGAAGACAAGTATGAGAATCACCCTGAGAATCACTGTGCTCACCTAGACAGCGTAGCAACAGAGTTCAGTCTGCGTTTTGGTGAATTAGACGTCATGGAGTGTATTGCTGCATTTGTCCATCCATCCATCTTCTACCGCTTACTCCTTCTTCAGGGTCGCGGTTGCTGCATTTGTCTCAAACCCATTCAAGCCCATTGATGTAGAACAGGTTGCAGCCAAATTCCAGAAAGTATTTGCTTTTGATGAACCATAATGAACTTTTACTTTCACACTATCTATTGTTACCCAGAGTGGTGCATGGTGGCTTAGTGGTTAGCACGTTTGCCTCACACCTCCAGGGTTGGGGGTTCGATTTCCATTGTGGCCCTGTGTGTGTGGAGTTTGCATGTTCTCCCCATGCTGCGGGGGTTTCCTCCGGGTACTCCGGTTTCCTCCCCCAAAGACATGCATGGTAGGCGGATTGGCGTTTCCACAGTGTCCGTAGTGTATGAATGGGTGTATGAATCACTGCGTCCGGGGGCCATCTTCAGTCGTCTTGACTCAGGCTTGCCACTGGATCATGGTGGTCACCGGGAAGTGAGAGTTAGGCCGATGCTGCGCAAGTCTTCCTCACTTTAATCCAATTCATGCGCAAGTCGAGTCATAGTTTGTGTTCTCCATAATGGAGGCAGAAATGGAAACTTTGGTCTTCGTCGAAATCGACGGAAGAACTCCTGTTACCCAGATGAGGACGGGTTCCCTTCTGAGTCTGGTTCCTCTCAAGGTTTCTTCCTCATATGATCTTATGGAGTTTTTCCTCACCACCGTCGCCACCGGCTTGCTCAATAGGGATTAATCCACACACTTAACATCTGTATCTGGTGTTTATATGTTTCTGTAAAGCTGCAATGAGACAATGACCATTGTAAAAAGCACTATACAAATAATTTTATTGAATTCAAATCAAAGTACAGGAGCCGCCTTACTGACAGACACCTTACAGACTGCCTCAGACTGGCTGTCTCTCGCTATGAGCCAAACTACAGAGCACTCACAGACAGTATTGAGTCACAGTCATCACACTGACTTGAGTGAGTAACATCACTGCAGCAGTTTTGCCTTCTGATGGCATTGTGAAAAGTGATGCTGCGTAAGACGGGACGTAGAATTGCACTTAGCTTAATTGAGAATGTTGTTAGAATTTTTCTGTTGCAGTTCATTTATAAAATGCTAGCAGTATTGTCTTCAGACACTTCAGTGAATAAGCATTTTACTGTTAACGATGATCTGCTCACTGCAAGTGTTAGTTTTGTTACATTGTTGGTTTTCTCGGTTGCATCATGTTTAAAGTTTAAAACCAAAGCTTTTAATGTAATTCAAGTACAATTAAAATACTAAATTAAAGGCCTCAAGCTGGAAGTACAATCTGGGCAGTCTTATTCTATCAATTCTTTGTTAGGTAGATCTTGCCTTTCATCAAGGTCAATGACAAGGATCTTGGGCTTAAAAAGGTTGGTGACCACTGTTTTTACATCAAGCGGATGGCCGGGTGCATGTGCGTCAGTTACCTGGGGAAAGGATGGACTATGGGAAGAAGGCAAGAAAGCGTAGGCAGTGTAACGCCCTGGGCAATGTCCTGCTGGGAAACCTTGGTTCCTGGCATTCATGTGGATGTTACTTTACCACCTTTCTAAACATTGCTGCAGACCAAGTACACCCCTTCATGGGGTATTCCCTAATGGCAGTGGCCTCTTTCAGCAGGATAATGCGACCTGTCACACTGCAAAAACTGTTTGGTTTGAGGAACATGACAATGAGTTCAAGGTGTTGACTTGGCATTCAAATTTCCCAAGTCTCAATCCAGTCAAGCATCTGTGGGACGTGCCAGACAAATAAGTCTGATCTTACAGGACTTAAAGGATCTGCTGCTAACGTCTTGGTGCCAGATACCACAGAACACCTTCAGAGGTATTGTGTAGCCCGTGCCTCGACGTGTCAGAGATGTTTTGGTGGCACAAGGAAGACCTACACAATATTACGCAGGTGGTTTTTATGTTAAGGTTTTAATGAAAGGTGTATAATATTCATGCTAGATTTTGCAACATTTCTTGCTAGAAACAATGACTGTGCTGCGCAAAAATACACAGTATGGTGTAAAAAGAGGAGCTTCAAGCTGAATGAAAGCTAGTGGAAATTTTAAAATGGCTCACTAATGAATTTTTGCCAATAAACCTCCTCAACCAGATCAGTTATTTCATCAATTCTTATTGGTTGTTTTGAATTTAAGTTTAATAAGGTGTTCTTAAAAAAAATAATAATAATAAAAGCGTTATTTAATATATGCAGTTATGTTGAATTGTGATCCAGAAGGTTAATTGTCTATAACAGCAGCTCCGGTGCCGGTACGCTAAGTGAGGAATAAGATGGGACATAACGTGCTGGAAAATAAGCAACAACAAGGTGGCAAGAATGATATGATACCACTCTGTCATTGATCATTTTCAACAAAATAAACATGCCTCATTACTACTTAGAACACCTTAATATAAAGGGTTGCCATGGTATTTTTACATTAAGGGACAATATTTTCTTAAAGTGCCACTACTAAGCCTCTTTTTGGTTTCTGTTACAATTAAACAAATGACTGGAGTTTGGGGGTACATGACAATAAAAGAAAAAAAATAATTGTGATCTCTAAACAAACTAGTGAACAAAAAGTTCATCTATAGCGAATAATAATAAGGTGATTCATCACAAATTATTACGCTAGCATTGCAGAAATGACTGATGCTCTTAATATCCTATTAGAAGATCCATATCATTCTAAACAAATTATTTCCTAGATTCTGATGCTTTGTGTGACCGTCGTAATGAAATAGACAAGTCCAGATATTTCAGCTTATAGTGTCAGTCTGTATGCATGTGCTTGAAGAGATGACAGAGGTGCATTGTGGGCCATGTGACAGAGGTGCAACTGTGATTCTATTGGTATGAAGCACATGGTCATTAAGAGGCTTTCGCTCTCCTCTTATTCTCACACACACACACACACACACACACGCACACATGGTCTCCTCGTAATCTAGGGATTTGGCAGAAGGGATCGACGCAGCTGGTTATGTGTTACTATGTCAGCAGAAGGACATCCTTATGAGTTCTGAAAAGCATGCATACACTAACACAATGCACAAACACCCATATATTTAAAAAAATATTGTATAATAATAAATGTAAACTTTTACTTTGCCAAAAACATCCCAAATTTCTTCTTATGCGATTTGGATTAAATTATGATATTAAAACTAGAGATGCACCGATACTAAATTTCTCAACCGATACCGATAACCGATTATTCAGAGTGATATCGGCCGATACCGATAGTTCTGCCTTTTATGCCTGTTTTTAAATTAATAATAATTAATTCCACAATTCTGAAATAAATGCAAATAAATGCAAATAAAAACTTTATTCTCTCCATTTCAACAAGTTGTTTCACAGTAACTGGTCTCATACACAGAAAACACATTACTCTACTTAACATTAACACATGAACTACATTCTGAAGATTAAAGGAAGATTTCTTATTTTATTGAATGTTATTAATTCATATTAACAGAATCCTGTTAGTCTCACATTCACTCACCACAAACAAAAGCATTTCTTCTTCATCATTGACATCAGACTGGTAATATATAGGCCTAATATACACTTTTTTTGATGATATTAACTCATATTAACATTAACTACATATGAAACATACTAGTCTACAAATATAGTTTTCTGTGCAATATATACCTTTTGTCAACTCCTCTTCATTATAATCTTTCAACGGTGTACTGGCGCTTTAATTCAGCGCGAACAGCTTGAGCGGGGTGGGGGGGGTGATTAGACTCGATGCCGAAACGCTTCACTGCTGCTACTTCTGGTGTAAAATTTTATCAGTGCAGAGATTACAGAGCTTACAAACTGCAGTTCTGTCATCATTCGACACAAGACATCTTTACAGAATCGATGTGTTTTCCCGCCATCTTTTTATTGACAGGATATAATCGGCCCTGATCATGGGCTGTTTTTCAACTATCGGCCGATAGCTTGAAAAATTGCATTTATCGTCCTATACCAATTATCGGCCGATACATTGGTGCATATCTAATTAAAACTTATGATGTGCTCTTCAAATGTTACAAAGCTACATCAGTAAGCAATGGGACAGTGGGTCTTCCTTATCTCACCCCAGATCAGATACACTGCGCAGTACTTATTACTTACAGAGCTAGTAATTGAACTACAGTGGCAGGAATAAGTATTGAACATGTCAACTTTTTTTTCAGTTAATATATTTCCTGTGAGGTTATTCACATGAAACTTTCAGCAGACATCACTATTAACTCAAGAAATCTGGAAATATAAAGAATTCACAATATTAAAGTCCATAAATAAAGATGTGTAATAAACCTATGACACAGGGGAAAAAAGTATTGAACACGCTAATGGAAATATTGTTACTGAAAAAAATGTTGACACGTCCAATACTTATTACCCCCACTGTATATTTGAACAAGTTATTCTAAAAGGCCGTTATCCTTTTCCTGATTTTGAGCGCAGACTGTATGAGATTTTTCATTTTATTTATTCTTTTTTATACCAGTAGGCTGTTATACACTTGCATATTGTATACTGTATATCTGAGATAATCTTGCAAAATAATTAGTTGTGAAATTAAATAAATAGGTGGAAGTCGACAAGGCTTGAAGACATTAAAAGCCCCAATTTTAGAGGTGCAGCGATTAGTCTAAATAATCATTGTTGATCATGAAACCTCACTGACGTGGACGTTGTTTTCTTACCCAACGTGACTGCTTCATAATAACAACACCATGAAGAGCTGAGGAGCTGTGTGAGGAGATCACTTCTTTGATTTGTCAATCTGTAATCATCCATAATACTTGCATCTTGACTTTTATTTTGTAATCAACCAACATTGACGCTTTTTGACATATGTTCAGACGATGACTTGAGGTTGTTACTGAAAAACATTTGTAATCAGTATTCCTTGGAAGCATGTAAAACCATAGTGAAGCTGCTGGCAGCACCCGCAGTGCTGATACTAGTTTATCACACAGACCGAGACTGATATGGATGATGCTTCTAATCAAAGTGATAACTCATTTTCAATTGTAAATGTCCGTAAAAATTTGTAATGTTTTGTAATACGTAGATTACTTTATAAATGTAGAGGTAAGCGGCACGTCTGTCAGTGGAATCTTTAAATGTTTAAATCTTTAAACTTGTTATATGACTGCTATGTCCATATTTTGTATAAGCTAATCTGCTGAATACTCAGTCATAGCATGTTATGTTTACATTTTTGCCATTTTTTTGCCATTATATCATTACTCCTGGGCGCCTATCTTCTGCACTACCTGTATATCAGACACTTCCACACTAGAACGGTGTTACTGTTTGGCGCTACACTGTCAATTACTGTACCTATTGTCCTGTTTTAGTAGTATTGTACTGTCCTGTGTTGTTAGCACACATCTACACATGCACTTTATGTAGAAATGTGTAGATCTTATTTAGTTCTGTGTCGTCTCATGCGGTTAGTGTGTTGTTGTATGTAGCACCATGGTCCTAGAGGAACGTCGTTTCGTTTCACTCTGTACTGTACCAGCTGTATGTGGTTGGAATGATAATAAAACCACTTGAAAAATTGAAAGTATGTCTTTTTCAGAACCACGTGTTAAGGAAAATGCTAATGTGATCATGTGAAGGGTTTTCCCCAACCACCACACATGCATTCCCACACGTGTTCATGGAGGCACTATCTTTAGTGTAAAAATGCTTGAGAAAACAAAGAAAATGCATTTTCAGTCTCGTCGAATGAAAATCCGAACGTGTGGGCTTTGAAAAGGCTTTGATAAGTCACGTTCAGCATAATTCATAACTGCTTCGAGACTTCTTCCTTCACCTCGTCCACATTTCTGCTATCGCTCTGTCTGTACCTGGGCAAAAAGGATTAGCTTTAACTGGCTCAGACTCTGAGCTCTGTTGATGAAAAGCGTGGCCACGATGAAGTGCGGATACACACTGTTGTGATAAAGATGTAGAGGTTGTATTGTGCAGTGTGGGCATTTTTTTAATTGAAAATAAAATAATAATGATTTTTTTAAATCATTATTGTTACCTCTGTATCATCCGCACCAGATAACTGGATCACAGGTTATCCAATACAGTAAAGCGCAGACTGTTTATACATACTGTTCCCACTCAGGTGTATAGTATGCTCCTTTTGGCATAAACAACCACATATTTCTTTTACAGAAGTCTCTTTTGGGTTTTTTACCTCCATTATTTCATCTCAGTTCATCTATCTGACAAGTTCCAAGTGCAAGTCTATAAGTGTCAGCCAGGTCAGACATGTTTGGGGCATTCTGCTCCTTAGCTCATTTTTTATCCTAGACAATTTAACAATGAGCATTCACTCTGGCAGGAAAGTGACCCATAAAGACTAGGGAACACTGAGTGCCTGTCAAGAACCAGCATCAATTGGAGCTACTTGGGCACTTCTCACGCTTCATGATCACAAATCAACTAAAATGAAAAAAGCTCTTCAGCCAAGGTCCAGAGAACGTTTGCCTTTTCTGTTGTCATAGATTTGGATATAGACATCAAAGTGTGGTAAAATGCTTGTAGGCATCCAAGTGGCGATCAATACCTGTTATTGATTTTTCAGTGATCACTGTCTGAAACTTTTCTTACTTATCCAATGGTAAATTTTGGGTTGAGCTTCCGCAAATGTTCGTTTACCAGACATTATGTTTGCAGGCTGTGAGACACCTGTTAGATATATTCAAGGCTGTCTTTTCAAATTCTCTGGGCACAAGGCAGGGGACCGGGACGTTAGCTGGACTGTTAATCATGCGCGGCTGAGCCCAGATTCTTCTCCCTCAAAAAAAACTAGAAAAAGTAAAAAAAAGTACTTCTAAATAGACTGTTTGCACTTTTTGCTTTTTTTCTTGCATGTGAGGACGAATTGCTTAAAAATGTGAAAATTGGACAAAAAGTTGGATTTATCATAAAACATGCTTCGGGTTTTATCACTGTTTGCAGGACTTCCAGACCGATTAAAATATAAAACATTTTGTCTGTCTAACAGGCTAGTTAGACAGGCTAGGCTAGTTTGGTGTCGCTAGCCAAGGGGAGGCACAACTAAGCTATCACTGTATGGGTTTAGCTGCAAAGTACGTTAGCTGTATTTATGCTTTGCTCATATCATGTTCATGTAACTTTGAACTCGTATAGACATTTACACACCTTGTTTTCCTGCTCAGCACGAGAGGGTGTTAGCGTTTCAGTTTCAACTCCTTCACTGGTAAAAAAAAAAAAAAAAGATACTAATTTGAAATCGGCATATATCCAATTTTCCCCTCACACAGACTGTGAGAGCTAGCGTTTGGCACAACTGAGACCTGCCAACCAATAAGACACGAGTATTTCCATGTGTTTTCTTGTAAACCCTGTGTGATTGGTCTTCCGATACAAATTCAACACTCCATTCACTGAAGATAGAAAATCACAACGGCGCCTTTTTTATTTATTTATTTATTTTACTGACGTTCGGTTACGTTGTGACAAACCGCTCCAAGTGGAGAATTATAATTGGCTAAAGAAAAAATCTTCAGGGCTACATCCCCGAATGCACAGGCCAGGCTATGCCCCTGGCAGGGGACACCCTGGACGGGCTGCTAACCCATCTCAGGGCACAATCACACACACAGTCACACACTATGGACAATTTGGAAATGCATATCAGGAAACCGGAGTACCCGGAAGAAACCACCAAAGCACAGGAAGAACATGCAAACTCCATACAGGGCACAGGAGGGATTCGAACCGCCGAACCCTGAGGTGAGAGGCAAACGTGATCACCACTACATGTACATGTTCTAGGCTATTTGCAGTAGATGGACTGACCTGGAGACATGGCTGTTTAATGCGTACTGGGCAGGGCTTGTATTCAGTGCACAGTGTTCAGCATGAAGATAACATTTCATCACTAATTTCATTTGTATACATCATTTATGATGATATGTAATTTTTAGATCTACAGTGGATTGTAGCTCATAGAGCTTACAGCGTTCAAACTTTTCAGAAATGACACATGGGTGTGGAACAAGTCAGCGTCTGGAGCTGCTAAATCAAAGGACTGGAATGTAAGTAATGGCTGGCACTCGGGTGTGAAGATGACTAAGCATGGGCGTATCGCCTCCATTCATTAGGACCACAAGTATGAGAAGGTTACAGTTACACTCTGTGAGACTGGAGGCGCTACTATTTATTGACAGACGAGAAAGATGTCTTCCTGGTGCAGCTTAGATGTTCAGTCTATCAGAAATTTTGATCAGGCTCTTGATGGCAAAGACAGCCTTGCTTTGTAGGAAGTATGATTTTTATATATGGCACGACTTCTAAATCACGGCGTGGTCCTTACATCACAACACAACTTTACTATTGCCAGTCATCGTCACATTACGCCTCTTTTGCATAAAGTCAAACCTTCCAAATTTACATCAAAGGTTTGCATAGCTGCTGCCAAACCCTTCCTCAGATTTTCTTATCAGACACATCTGGCATAAGAAATTACTGTAGTTACATCAGGAAAATCATATATGATTTAAAATGTTTTTTTTAAACAAGTTTTGTAGAACTAAATAAGGTTTAGAAGTTTGACTTTTAAGCTTGTGTGCATGTGGTGTGTGTGTGTGTGTGTATGTGTGAGAGTAAAAGAGGGAGAGAGGGGGGAGATATGGGATATTTCTGTACGTCTGTGATGGCATCTCTGATAGCGAACGTTGATATTCGAATCGCCAAGTCTCCCACTCACTCTTGTATCCCCAAAAGTGCCTCCGACCGAACATATGACAACCTCCAAAAAAAGATTTCCAAACACGTCTTGGGCTATTTCTAACACAACCAACCTATTAAACACAGCGACAAATTCAAGCAGGCAAACAATCTGAATACTGGCAGCTCTAAAATTTTTTTTTTTTTTGCCAGGGGTTTGATTGTGTTATATTGCAGACATTTTTTTTTTAAAGATAACTGGGACTCGTATCGAAAAATGGTCTACAGTGTAAAAATTGGCAAGTTAGAAAACTTACTACTTACAGTGCAAATAGACAATCGATAAAATGCATAATAAGAAAGTGTCATTTAATTACATGAAGGATTCACTGTACGTTCCAGCACCATCGCAAAAGAGAGAGATACCGAGGCAGAGATGAGAAAAAGCTTTGACCTTGAGCTCAGTCCTTTTCCAGGCGTGTATCTAGGTTGCCAACGCCAAGAGACATTCTGTACACCAGAGGCATGACAACGTGCCATCCTCTCATTCCCTCTCACACACACTCGCTTGCGCAAGTGACACGTATAAAAACAGCCCTAGGCTGGAGGACTGAGGAATACGAGCGCCGTACAGTTGGACACTGATCCAGAAGAGCGTAGGCGAGAGAGAAACACCGGATACGTTTCATTAAAGAAACCAGGGATTACTGGTGTTCGCCCTGTTCATACACCAGCCAATATTGACTGTTTGGGTGGATTGGCTTGAGCTGCGTCAGCTAAAAAAACATATGATCAAAATACGTTCATCATGTTACTAGGAAAACCGGTATACCTGCTCATTCATGCAATTATCCAGCCGGTCAATCATGTAGCAGTATCACAGTGCATATAATCATACAATACAGGTCAAGAGCTTCAGCTGAAGTTAACAGCAAACAATAGGAATGGGGAGGAAAAGAGGATCTTTTTGACCATGGGATGCCAGACAGGCTGGGTTGAGTATTTTAGAAGCTGCTGATCTTCTGGGATTGTCACACACAACAGTCTCTAGAGTTTACACAGACAGCTGTGAAAAACAAACAAACAAAAACCCCCTCCAGTGAGCAGCAGTTCTTCGGTGGAAACACCTTCTTGATGAGAGAGGTGATGGGACAATGACCAGACTGGTTTGAGTTGACAGGAAGGCTACGGTAATTCAAATAACCACTCATTTGGTGAGCAACCGTGGTGAGCAGAAACGCATCTCAGAATGCATAACATGTCGAACCTTGAGGTGACTGGACTAGAACAACTCAAGAACCCCATGTTGGGTTCCACTCCTTTCAAGCAAGAGCAAGAATCTGAGGCTGCAGTGGGCACAGGCTCGCTGAAACTGGACAGATAAAGATTGCAATAATGTCAGAATTTAGCATCAAGAGCATGAATCTATGGACAAAATCTGCCACGTGTCAACATGGGGGTGGTGGTGGTGGTGGTGGCGTAATGGTGTGAGGAATGTTTTCTTGGGACACCTTTTAGGCCCCTTAAAAATGCATCAATAACGCATCATTTGAATACCACAGCCTATATGAGTAATACGATGCGCGTCCCTTTACGGCTACAGTTTACCCATCTTATCGTGACTACTTTCTACACGTCACAAAGCACAAGTCGTCTCAAGCTGGTTCCATAAGCATGAAAGTGAGTACGTCATTGGCCTGCCCAGTCACCAGCTCTGAATCCAAATAGAGCATATTTAAGATGGTGTAACTGGAGAGTCGCAGCATTGATGTGAATCTGACAAATCTGCAGGTTTACGTAATGCAACCATGTCAACACGGACCATAATATCAAAAGAATATTTTCAACACTTTGTGGAATCCATGCCACAAAGAATTGCTGCTGTTCAGAGCGCGAAGGAGGGTCCTACTCAGTTTTTGTTTATACTGATTATCAGCAAAGCTGTGATTTGGCCATAGCTAATCACAGCCAAGCTGATGTTCAATATAACCGCGCAATTGTGATATAGCTTTTACACAACAGTTCTGTAAACAATCATTTAATATCGAGTAACTGATATTTTGAACACAGTATGGCCAAATGTTTTGTTGTTTTTTGTTCCGCTAATGGAAGTGGATCTCGAAGAAGTCACACTCGCTGATAGCGCGTCAGCTAGGTGGCTAGCTTGCTGCTCGTTGCGCCTACATTGATTTGTACGTTCCCTTTAAAGGTGCATCTGGTGAACTCGGCATCCCTTCTTCCTTTTCATCTTCATCTGACAAGCTTCCATATTTTAAGTCAAAAGTTACATTCGTGAAAAATGTATTGTTTGCTATTGTTTAGGCGATAATGATGATGTGACTAATTCTACTATAGTAATGGTATCAGTTAACTGTTGATAGAATTGGAATTTTAGGAACATGGACAAGCGGCATGTAGTGAAACGCCCCAGTGCGGTTATACTAAATATAAACACTCTCGGAACGCTGATCGTCCAATCAGCTTAGTGAAACCTAACTAACTTGAAATGTATTTAACCAGAATACTCCATTCGGAATTTTGCTCAACTCGTTGAATTTTCATTTCTGTTTCTACTGCAGTTGAACAAAACTACACAGGAAGCACAGGAAGAAGTATTCCCTTGTCATTATTCTGCACTGAGTGCCATGTGAAGGTCACCGTGAGCAAAAAGTTACAAAACCTTCAGCCACACCAACCGTTATTACACCATTTTGCTTGCGTGTGTCCGGGCGTATTGACAACATAAATCAGGTGACCTGTTCAGCAACAACGCAGTAAAATGAAGCAGCTTCGGGTCTAAAATCTACTTCACAGTCAAAATTAAGACAAAATGCTGGTTAAAGGTGTAGCTTTGTCCTTTTCAGGATCTCGGGAATATTTTGTGGAAGGCAGGAACAGACCCGAAATGGGAAACCGGAACTTTTATTTACTAGTTTGTTTCAAATCATTGTATGCAGTATTCGGTTTCTTGCCATTAATAAGACATTTTAAAAAATGCAGCTTGTCATGTTACTGAGAAACCAGAGAGCACAAACTTTGTCCTTTGTCTTGAAGGCTTTCCTGTTTCGGAAACGTTCTGACTGGTTCAAAGCGCTGACGCTCGACACTTCCTCCGTGATTGTTTGAAGAAACTTCATTTTATCCATCAATGCAACTCTTGAACTTGTCTACTACTCATAGGTTTTTGCAAATTATCATTTCATTTGTAAATAAATTTTAAATTACTCTATCAGTGAATGATTGTCAGCTCAGTTAATGTGATATTTGCACATAACCAAATTGATTGTTTTTTTAAAAAAAAAAAAACATCTCATTTGAATGTTTTGATACATTTAACTATATATATATATATATATATATATATATATATATATATATATATATATATATATATATATATATATATAATATATATGAAATTATTTGAACATTTTTAAAACTTTCCTACAGACCCCCTGCAATTACACCACTGACCACTAGGGGTCCGCGGACCCCGGTTGAGAAACACTGCACTGTCCGGTAGAGTAGGGCATAGTGTAAGTGCCTAGTGTAAGTGTATAGTATGTCATTTGGGACACAACTTTAGTATTTACTCTCCGAAGCGTGTTTTCGGAAGATAGGTAAGGTAATGAGTAAACGTACCACGCGCAGACCAACTGATCGATAATGAGATTCGTTGACAATGATTTTCATAATCGATTATTATCGATTTTATCGATTAGTTGTTGCAGCTCTAATTTATTCCATCCGTTGTCCATACCGTTTATCCTTCACAGGGTCACGGGCGAGCCTGGAGCCTATCCTAGGGAACTTGGTGCACAAGGCGGGGGGGACATCCTGGACAGGGTACCAACCCTACGCAGGGCACAATCTCACACACATTCACACACTACGGACAATGTGGAAATGCCAATCAGCCTACAGCGTATGTCTTTGGAAAGGGTGAGGAAACCGGAGAACCCGGAGGAAACCCCCGAAGCGCACTCTGTGCACACGGGGCAGAGATGGGATTCGAAGCCCCAGCCCCAGAGGTGCGAGGATACAGTGCTAACCATTTGATTTTTATTAAATTACATTTTTTACATCAAATTACATTACATGTTTATTATTAGTTTTAGATTACATGGGTGTCCTCCATACAAGTGCCTGTGAATGAGGATGAGCTGTTACTATAGAAACGGTACCTTATCAGAAGTAGCGCATTCTGATTCAAGAATTCAACTGTGTTGCGGTCAACACTGTCACCATCCAATTAAAAAAAAAAAAAAAAACGTGAAATAATCACCCATTTCTATTCAGATCTAACTCCAAATACTGTTACCATGTTTCCATACCATTTCCCCGTGAACGTGGAAATCAGCATAAAGCATGGCGGGTCAGAGATGTTTTCAGAGCGAGTCTAGAAGCATGGAAGGTGGTATGTGGTAGCTGTGTTTGGGACGCATCTGCACAAGCGTTTGCAAATGCCCTGGATTCTGCTGTCATCTGTTTACTGCACTCAACATGTCCTCTGGGCGATGGCATGACTCACAGTATCTCACAAAAATACACCGACACAGGATCAAACTCACATGCGCGCACACACACACACACACACACAGTCACCAGAGACATTTCTCCAAGGATGATATGAAACTGTGAGACTGGCTCAATGAAAATAATAATAATAATAATAATAATAATAACGATAGCGTAGTATAGTATGTAATCATAAGTATCTAGAGCGTGTCTAAGCTGTAATGTGGCGAATTTATTCAACAAAATGTGTGTGTGTGTGTGTGTGTGTGTGTGTGTGTGTGTATACAGCGGTCATTGCATAACCTCAAGTATGTGGTGCATGCTGGCGACAAATGTGTGGCCAGAAGGTCAGCACAAACCAGCCTCGTTGATCAGCTGACTAAATGTATTCACAAAGAGATTGTGTGCAAGTGTAGGCTCCTGAAATCCGTGATGCACAGAACACGGAAGGAATCACGGCTTTACAACACAAAAATGGGTTTTTAGTTATAAACACAGGCGTTCATGAAATTCAGACTTTATTCTAAATCTTCTGAACCTATTAACCATCTTGACAAATTTATCATTATATAGTGTGTTTGGATATTCAGATATTCGCGTTATTTCAGCAAAGCAGTGTTCTTTGTTGACAAATTCTGTTGTCTCTGTATTCGCTAGCTGCGGTGGATAAATGGCAAAATAATGTCGAAAGGATTAGCTTCAGGTATTCTTCTTCGCTCAACTTGCTAAGTCAGCACCATGGCCTTTGTTGGTAATGTAAACATGTCTCCCTGCTCTGAGGGGAAAAAAATCACATTAACTACAAATTGACTTGGAGTGGAAGTGTAAGGGCAGCTGTTGGAATCAAGGCAATAGATGTTTGTGAGTGTTTCTAAGTTTAGATCTACTGTAAATATGGATCATTTGTCTTTACCTATTGGAGATTTGACTACTTTTAAGAACTTGTAAATAATAGAAATATCTCAAGGTAAATATCTCAGTTGATTATGGCTTTGTTCACGCTGGCAGTCGTATAATTTTGGGCCACCAAATTAGGGCTGGGCAATATGACGATATAATATCAATATCGCAATTGAGTTTCAACTTACGGAATGAAGACCGGACATTCTCCTTCAGGATTTTCTGGTAGAGAGCAGAATCCATGTTTCCCTCAATTATTTCAAGTTGCCAGGCCCTGAACCAGCAAAGCATCCCCACACCATCACACTTCCACCACCATGCTTGGCCATAGGTATGATGATCTTTTTTTGGAATTCTGTGTTTGGTTTACGCCAGATGTAACAGGACCCCTGTCTTCCAAACAATTCCACTTTCGACTGCTCAATCCACAGAACATTCTTCCAAATGGTTTGAGGATCATCAAGGTGTGTTTTGGCAAAATTCAGATGAGCCTTAATGTTCTTCTGGGTTAGCAGTGGTTTTCACCTTGCCACTCTTCCATGGATGCCATTTTTGCCGTGTCTATCTGATAGTGGAGTCATGAACGGTGACCTTTATTGATACAAGAGAGGCCTACAGTTCCTGTGATGTTGTTCTTGACTCTTTTGTGACTTCCTGGATGAGTAGTTGCTGTGCTCTTGGAGGAATTTTGGAAGGTCGACCACTTCTGGGAAGTTTCACTACTGTGTCGAGTTTCTCCATTTGGAGATAATGGCTCTCACTGTGGTTCTTTGGAGTCCCAGAGCTTTAAAAAAGCTTTGTAACCCTTCCCAGACTGATGTATTTCAATCACCTTCTTCCTCATCATTTCTGGAATTTCGTTCAACTTTGGCATAGTGTGTTACTGTGGAAGACCTTTTAACCAGCTTCATACTGTTGAAAAAGTTCTATTTAAGTGTAGATTTGATTGAATTGATTAATCTGAGAAATCACTGACTATGTTTACATGGACAGCAGTAATGTAATTATTGACCTTATTCTGAATAAGACAATACTTTGATTAAGGTGTTTACATGAGTCGCTTTTAGAATACTCCTTTCATGTTCCCATTTTATATGTTATAGAACATAGATCGATTAACAGCACGTCATTACGTCACCGCGCCACGCCCTCCGACGGTCCTCCAGAATTTCACGTATCGACATACAGTTGGTCTTCGTTATGGTACCGTATACAGTTTTGGGTGTTTTTATTTTGAATTTTACGAAAGCTTCAAGTGCAGTTAATTATTTGTCATGCTGTACGTGCAAATAGACGACTGCTTGAAGCCGTGGGCTGCGTCTGAAACCGCGTACTTACCATCTATATAGTAGTTGAGATACATGTATTTCGCCTACTATATAGTAGGTAAGTACGCAGTTCGGGACGCAGCCGTGCTCTTGTTTGCCGTGTGTGTACGTGTCCTGTCGCAAAATGCAGTGAAAACTCCTACACGATGTGAATAGTGTGATTAAGGTGTGTACATGTCTATAATGCACTTCCATAATACGACTAAAATAGTAATACTCCACATGTCTTAATTCGATTTATGTTTACTTCGAGTATGACTTTAGCCGGATTAAGGTCATCAATAATCGCTGTTTACATGCTAGATTCTTAATCAGAGTATTGCCTTAATCTGGTTAATATCGGATTATTGTTGTCCATGTAAACATACTGAATTTGACAGCGCGGGGTCGGGGGAGAGAGTGTGAGAAAGGAGGGGCAAAGAACAGACGGCACTCATAAAACATTCCTCTTTCCTATTAATGATTCAACGTTAATCACCATATGAGTTTGATCGCCAGCAAATGCTAATTGTCAAGAGGCTGACGAACCGTACTGCAGCAGTACTCACTCAGCTTTGTGAATTTGCTCTGCAGCATCTACCCTCTCTCAGAGAAGCTCCTAATATTCGCACGCTCTTATTTTCCTCGAGTGTTGCCGCTACATTTGCGGCTTCCTGTTCAGACGATGGTTATTTCACATTGACGTTAGTCTCTGTTGTCTATAATATTTAGGGACACCTTGAATGCTGTCCGTCACCTCAGACTGTTACAACTGACCTGTGCTTGAACTGCAACTCGCCCTCCTGTTTATCTGAAGCTGAAAGAGAATATAGCGATGAATACTTTTGCGTCTGTCAAGTTTATATATATATATATATATTTTAATTCTTGCATTAGAGACATGATTTCATGCTGTAATACTGATCACTTTTAAGACTATCATCACGTCTTGATTTCAGTTTGCTTTCACAGAAAGGCAGAATCTGATGCTTTTGGCTAGAATAAAAATCCAATCAGAAGGAATGCTTTGTTTATTTGAGAGATTTTTGATTGAAATCCGGATCAGTCATACATCCTGGAATGGTATCCAACATCATCATAAGTTTAATCACTTTCAACAGAGCTGAAACATTATTTAATTGCATAACTTAATCACAAAAAGTGCAATAAATGCCTCCGTAAAGACGTACACGCTAAAAGAGTCGTTCTCGGTTGATGTTAGTTTCATGTTTAATTATAATTGCAGTCAAGAATTCGAATAAAGAGGAAATAATGATGAACGATTCTAAGCGGTAGTGCCAGGTTCAAGAATCTAACTGATTTATCGTCCTGACTATGGACACCTACCCCACACTCAGTCGTCCGTCCTTCCGTCCCTCATCGTACAGTAATGCTGCGGTCGACATGACTCGGAAAGGGGAAATCGAAACTTGGAATTGTCATTTTTGCACTGCTTTGTTCACTGTTCATGCTGTGTGCAGCAACATTGATTTGACGTGACAGGTTGAGAAGACCTTCCCGACTTTCCAATAGGGATTTCATGTTGAGGTGGTGTTTTCTTCGGTTTTTCCTAGTCGGAGGTCGGTTTTAGGAGTTACCAGTTTTAGTTGAATGCAGCATAAAACAGCCCTCCTCTGGCCCGCACTACCTCACTGGCAGGTCACAGCCATGGGCGCCTTCTATTAACGCCAGGTTGGTGTGACGTCCTGGATTTGAGATTTGCTGACCAATATTTTTGGCTCGAAGCAGCTAGCGTGTGTGTCTGCAGAGAGAGGTGGTTATGAAGTGTGTAATCTCTGTTATTTATTACATAATGGCTCATTGAGATGTGGAGTGTGGTGTTTGAGAGGGTTGTTGGTCATTTGGAAGATATGAAATAGTCAATGATGTTGTACATAATGAGGATTGTGTTTTACAGCTCTACAACAGTGCAACCACTTTTCCTGCTCCTATACTCACCGTCGCATGCGTTCTGTCTGTTTCCGTCTCTCATCATCACAGAGCTCAATTCAGATCACCTTCGACGATAGCCTTCAGCTCCCTGTGTCCGCGTCCATCGAGCATGTGACCTGTACGGACCAGTCAGCGCACAGCATGGTGAGGCAGCAATCTCCCTTTTTATGCCAGTCATGATGTCGCGTAATGCTGCGTTCACATGTCAACAGTAATGCAGAACAATTGATGACTGCAGCAGTAAAAAGCAGAACCTAACAAATCATCAAGGGGTGTTATGCTGATTTAGTGGGATAGAGCTTTATACTGAGCAGATGCTATTATAATGCAACGAAAAGCATTTTTTTTTGTCAGGTCGAGTAAGGAGTAAAACACAACAGGGCAAGCTCTTATAGGAAAATAATCAATGCTGGGGTGGTGTGATGCAGCCTGAACTCGAAGTGGATTATTTTCCAATAACAGCACGAATTGATGCATTTTATTCATCTAATATAACAGCTGTTTGTCAACAGTTACAGTTTTTTCATATATTAAAGAACATCATGTTTTACTTTTAACTGTTTCTAGTTAAATATAATGTTGTGGAACGCCCTCAAGGCTAATTAGGTCCTGTTCACACTAATGGTATATTTTCTTTCTTTTCTTTATCTTGAAGTTAATAAGACAATAAATGCAGCTCTTCATGTTACAAAACAAACCGGGAACGTGACTTCTCTAATGGCAGAAAACGTACTGACCGTTCCCGAAGCGCGGACGCTGGAGACTCCTTCCAAAAATGTTATATAAAATATGTAGGGTCTTTTTTTATGGAAGGCGTTACCGTATCAGTGTTTATACAGCCTTAATAAATAATAAGCATTTTTAATCAGTTTATTAGTCAGCTTAGATTATTTAGTAATTATACAAGAGCCTAGGAATTAAGTTGTTACTATCGAAATGATGATAATATATTAGAGCAGTCGCATTAATATAATCCTGTAATTTATATTACAGAAGGCTTGTTATGTAGTACAGCATGTGCTTCAGCTAAAACTACAATTGTTCCAGAAGGGGGGGACCCCACCCGGTTTGTCCCTTTGTTATGGTGTGGAGGTCAAAGCTGATAGTTCTGTTGACGGTATTAAGTATCAGAGCATCAGCGTAAACATTTCTATTGTTGTTTTATTGCAAAACACTAAATATCTTTTCTTCCATCAATATCTTACTGCTGACATGTGAGCACAGCATGAATATTTAAATTTTCTGTAACGTTAGCTTGTTTTGCTGTCCTGTATGCATCACAGCACCACTGTGATTCAGATCAGTATTTTACAGTATATTTTGGACATACAGTTTACAGTTCATGCTATTGCTTTGGACATGGCGACTGTCATGATGTAATTGCAGCACCAGAGACTAGAGTTGCATCGTGAGGTTATGTGTAGAATCTGAGAGTCTGTAGCTGCAGTTTGTTATTAGAGTGTCTTGCATAGGTATATGTAATGAATCTATACAAAATAGCCCATAATTTTGACTTGTGATTGTATAAGCATTCATACCATCACTGTGAAACCCTTAAATTAGTTCTGTTGCAACCAGTTTGCATCAGAAGGCAGATATTTAGCTGAATGGAGTCCACTGCTGCGTGTTTAATGTGTCACATGATCTCAGTATAAATATGCTTGTTCCTTGAAGGTACAGAGTAAACATACCTAAACCAACAGCATCGTGAAGCCTAAAGAGCCATCAAAACAAGTCCAGGATAAAGTCCTGGAAACATATCAACCTATAGAGCACCATTAAATTCTCTGAAGAATGGAAAGAATATGGCAGAACTGTTCCTAGAGAGGTCCATAACTAAGATGGGAGAAGCCTTTCCCAGGACAACCAAGACATTCACCAAGCTTTATGAAATCCTGTTTAGAGTTTGCGGAACTGCATATTAAAGATCCGGCAAACATGTAGAGAAAGGTTCTCTGGTCTGATGAGACCAAAATAAAAAGTATTTCTTGGCCTTGGTATAAATCCATCCTCACAATGAAGCATGGTGGTGGCAGCATCATGTGGAGCTTCATGGTAGCTTCTCTGATTAATTTCCTCCTTACCAGGCCATTGAACCAACATTTCCAGGACTTTGTCTCGGACATGTCATTATCCTGTTTGTTTAGGTATGTTCTTTTTGCGTTCTCTATGTTCTCTAGGTATGGAATCCATTCAGTTTATTGTATGATTTCACATGCCAACTGGTTTCACCAGAACTAGCTAAAAACTGGGGTTAATACTTACTTTTATTTCTAAAAAGGTTTAATTTCAGCATCAGTATTATGATTTGTTTTGTGTAGATTCATACTATGTAATCCAAATGATGTCCTTCAGGTACAGCCTTTAATACTACAAAATGTTGACAACTTGACTACTTATGCAAGCTTAAGTGTAGGAATAGCTTGCATAAGTGAATACTTCCGCAAGCTACTGTATTTACTATGTAATGACTATTATGTCATTCTAAAACATAGACTTTACGTGAATCTTGCCTTTCCCCCCCCCTTCAAGGTTCTGCAGTGCAAATGTTCGGTTGACACGGTAATGTTCCCTGTGACTGTCACTCAGCAGTCACCTGCAGCTGTCTCCATGGACACATACCAGGTTTCCATGGAGCCCATGCAGGCCCAGGTAAAAACTACAAATGAAGTGGAATTGCTTTCAGGACTTTGCCTACATGTGTTTTGCTGTGTTCTCATCATCAGGTTTGTCTAGCTCAGGGTTCCTCTATTCCTGTCCTGGCCACCCACTGCTCTGCACAGTTTGAACATTTCTCGCTTCTAAAACACCTGATTCAGGGCACCTGATCAGCCGGAGCATGTTTGCTGGGGAATAAGGGAAATGTCAAACTGTACACGTGTCTCCAGGAGGGTCTTCGTAGAGAATCTTTGTCTTTTTGTTTTTTGCATTCATATAAATATGGGCAACGTAGCAAAAAAAAAAAATACTTGAACACATTATGAACACAACTTGAACGGTCATTTTAAAAAATCTTCACTAACCACCTTATTGTAGTAGTCAGGGTCACAGTAAGTCTGGATCCTAGAACACTGGGTACAATTTTCACCTCAAATCAGCTACTTGTAACTGTGAGTAGGTGTGAAAGTACTGACAGTATCTGCATTAACCAAGAAAAACTTATTGTGACGGGATTTTTATCATCATACATCACCAGATCATCCACTCCAAATATGGTTTTATATATAATAATATATAATATGGCTATATGATTAGCATTAATACTGCCATTAAGCTGTAACTGCATTGAACTGCAGTTTAGATCACATGGAAAGGCTGAAAGATGAAATAAGATCTGCTATAAATATCTGATCTAGCTGTTGGTTCAAGTGAAGCCTTAGGAGAGCTTCGGTGCTGCTTGTTGGAGGTGTGCCTACAGTGTCAGTTTACACTGCTCTCCTTTTGCCATCTCAATAATTTAATGAAGCCTTAATGTGACTGTTGGGACAGTGGCTCATGGAGTAGCAAGAGCTGATATTGTTTTTCTGTGAGGTATGCTTTACAATAACAGATCAGACAATTATGAGATAAATAATGACAGCTATTACCGTGGCTGTAACTGTATTTGTAATTGTAATTGTAAGGAATATTTTATAACGTCATCTCAGTACACGTAATGTACTTCTGAAATAAAGATACTGTGTTAACTCGTAAGGACAATGCTCAGCGTTCGAAATTGTTCCATTTGTTCGTTAAACAAGTTTTACTAATGTCAGTCACACCTTTTGTTTATGGGTATTAGTTTTGTGGTTCTCTACTGTGTGCAAGTTCTGTTCATGGAGATATGATATGAGGATTCTGCAACACAATCAGTGGTTTTATTAGTTCGTGCTTTGTGTCCATTGCAATTAAAATATTGCCTGTGGTAGATCAGGGTTGGACAAATCAGTAGTCTGGGTGCCTGGGACAAGCAGACTAGGCGTCCAATCTCCTCAACCACCACTAGTGTGTAGGATCCACCTGGATGATGCGTCGGCAGCCATAGTGCACCAGAGCGGCCACTACACACCAGCTGTTAGTGGAGAGGAGAGAGTGATGTAGCCAATTCAGAGATGGGGATTATTAGGGAGTCATGATAGAGAAGGGCCAAGGGAGGAATTTCGCCAGGACACCGGGATTATACCCCTACTCTTTATGATAAGTGTCAGTTGCCCAGCAGACAAACAGGTTTAGTAAGCTGTTCATTTTACGTCACCAGTGGCGGTGGTGGGTTTTTTTTTTTGTTGTTTTTTTTTTCCATTCATCAACAACCAGAAAGCTCCACATTGACTTTCCCACAGAAAACTTTATATTTGATATATGTGGTTCAAACAAAACATCCACTTGGTTCATATATGCCTCAATGGTGTAGCGTGTGCTACTCCTTGAATCTGCTGCAATGAGCATGTGAACTGAGTATGTGGTCTGGCTGTTGGTACTATTATTAATTATTTTACGAGGCTTATTTATTAGTTTAAACCAGTGTTGCTGACTTTGTGGATTTGTCATGAAATTTATTGTAGATCCCTTTAGTGATATTTTATTGATTTTTTTTTGTTGTTGTTTTTTTATTGATTTTTTTTTTTTAAATGACCAAATTGTAGTGACTGTATAAGCAGACATTAGCAACTTCATAGAGCTCTCCAACTCACAGTAGCTGGCTATACAGTTGAGAGAACATGTTTGGTACCATTTAAAATGTTTGTGGTGAGTCAGCAAGGTCTGCTTGCTTGAGCTTATGTTCCCAATGACCAATCATTGATCACCATTGTTTGTCCCACCCACCTACTTCCTAGTACAAGTGTCCATAGCTGTCTCCAACAACTCTTTGTCATCGTCATTTTGAATTTTTACTTTAGTATTTAAACATAAATACATAAATAGTTTGTTTGTGGTTCCATGACAAAAGATGATTTTTCTATTAAAATGTAATAATGTATTATTTTGTACATCATGTAACACATTATGCAAATGATTGTGAAAATTCAAAGAATATGCCAATTAGTCTATGACATCATCTGGCCACTTTTTGAGCATGCATTAGCTGCTTTCTCAAAAAAAAAAACCATTGGTAACATTGGGTTTAACTGATGCTAGACGGTTTTTCCGGAATCAGCAATACGAAGGAATGTGGATACAGTGACAAGAATTGATTGAAATGCAGTACACTGCAGCACAAAAACTGCTGCTTAACTCTCATGCTAGCACAACATGCAGTCACCTCGCATTTAAACACTATAACGAGTGAAAGTGAAGTCGCTAGACAGACTCAAATAACGTCTCTACACGAGATGAGAGAGCACCACAGCTCACAGCCGAAATGTTAGCCAAGGACTACGTGCCTGAGGGTGGAAACACAATATGCTTCATCAGCAGAGACATTATTAGAAAATGATGAAGACTTTGGCTACATAAAGTCGTCCCTCCGAGGGATTCAAGTACTTGCTTATTTTCCATAACCTATATTAATGCACATAAATAGCTCTTCATATTTTGGAAATTGATTTAGTTACTGCTTTTTTTGGGACTGGGATGTTTAAGCAAAACAGTTCATGCTAATTACTACTGTTGTAAAAGCTGGCATGTTGGGGGACTGTTGCAGTTGCAGGTCTGCTTGGAGGAGGTGGAGGAAGAAGGTCTGCTGGTGTCCTGGATGTTTTCCCAGCAGCCCCTGCTCTCTTTAACCCTGACACCACGGCAGAGAGTTCAGAGGGAGGTGAGGGAAAGTTCACCTGAATTTTATTTACATGCCGTCTGTAGCCTGTGTTCAGAATCCTTAAGGTATTAGCATTACAACTTATCCTCTAATGACTTTTATTCCCCTTCGTGTAGAAATCCTAGCTAGCTGGCAGAGCAGCTCACTTTCCTCAGCCCATTGGCACTAGAATAAAAAGATCAAACAATGGACGAACAAAATGGTTACAAACCACCTTGTATACTAAAAAAGATTCATGAAAAGATGCACGCTTTTTACCACAAGGGGGCGCAGAATGCTAAGCATAGTCAACTTTTTAACATGGTGAGGCAAACTGTTATAGGAAAGTCATCATAATCATACTTGTGATATGTTTATAATTACATTTAATGATAAGAAACGTCGCCGAAACAAGTTAGTTGCGTTATACTTGCGTTATAACAGCTATAAATAGTTGAATGCATAAAATGTAGCTTGTCTTTTTACAGAGAAATTGCAAAGTAGTACAGCCCCCATCCTCCTCACAGAAAAGCATCACCATATGAATGATTATCTGTTTCTCTATGTTCAAACTTGTGATGATGGTGGTATACTTCAAAAGATGGAGGAACAAAATGGAACACAAACCACCACCAAAGTTGGAGCTATTGGTACACCATAGTTGTGTCCCAAATGACATACTATTCATTATACACTTGTACTATGCACTCTGCCGTCTAGTGTCTAAATTTTAGAAGGGTAGTATCGTTTCAAATGGCACACTCGGTATTGTACTATCTGGAAGTATATGTTGTTTCCCGGTCGAAGTCAAATTACGTCAAATGCACGTAATGCGATTGGCGCTAGCATTAGCAAAATAGCCAAACATATAACACAACCGAACTGGTACATTTGACTGTTTGTGTTAATGTTTGTTTTTATGCCCAACAAGACCTTAGTCACCGTCAGACGGAGGTGTAATCGTCTCCGCAGACGAATTTTGTGTGCACAATTGCAAATCCGCATAGTAAGGTTGTGGTTGTGGCTGCTGGCAGTGTAAACATCTATTGTTTTTTTTAACGTTCAGCATCTGAGCCTGATATAGTCCCTCTACATTGGCTACGTAAGGAAAGCTGTGACTGTTGAGTGCATGAGGTGTTGTTTTTTTTCTTTTCTTTTTTCGGTTGAATGAGTGCATCATCCAGGAACTTAAGGCCCCTCTAGTTTTTGGTGGGTTTTCAGTGTGAGCACACTAATCACACGATTTATACTTTAAATTGGCCTAGAATAGTGCATAAGTGTGCGATTTGGGACACACTTCATGACTTAATGATATTGTAGTGTTGCCAGGTTTGAGGTTATGCCGTGCAGTACTTTTGCAGGTAAAATTTATTTATTTATTTATTTTACTGGTTGAAGGTCATGACAAACTGCCTCTCGATTATAAACGTGCAATGCCATGAATCTGTGAATGGCTTTGCTTATTCTCATAGCTAGTTTTTATTTATAAAAATATACATAATAATTTACTACAAATTGAGACCTGGGTAAAAAAAAGAACTATTTATGGAAACTGTGTGTTTGTAATATCATTTTGTTGAAATGTATGGTGGTTAAACTGTTAAATACTATTTATAGAGTTTGGAAGTGGCATATTCTGAGTTTTGGGCTTGTTTTTTTTTTTTTTTGTCCTACTATTGTAACACTGGTCTGGCAACCCTATAAACAGAACAAACTACAAAAACTCTCTACACAGATGCTGTAGACATCTGTTCGTTGTAGTGTTGGTTTATTTTGCAGTGTACAAAGGATAAGAGACAGGAGGTGGTGGTATGATTTGAGGGCCCCCCCCCTCAAAACTGGGACTCAAACTGCTGCTCCATACAAGTAATATGTGATATTTGAACCAAAACCAGACCAGTCAATGTTAGTAGTGCTGGTGGGAATTTTGCACAAACTACAGCGTATAATCTGAAAGCATCATGTCAGTGAGTGAAAAGACATCTTTGTGCATCAAAATGTCTTTTTCCTTTGAAGTATACTGCCATCATGTAGTTGCTCTAGGGTTGATGTACGTGAATTGTGTATTAATACTGATGAGTGTGGTCTGGAACTGTGTAAAGGACTCGGAGGCTGAGGTGGACGTGGATATGATAGCAAAGTTGGTGGAGGATACACTGTATGCCACGCAGCCTGCAATGATCCTCAACCTGAGAGCGTGTGTGTCCAGTCCTGCTGTAAGAACACACACACACACACAAACCCCATTTACATCATGTTTGTGATTCACTTCTCTGTATTTCTCATAAGTTAGTGTATTTGTTTGAACAGGCATATCTCATGTGTGAACTATGATATTAAAGAGGTGTGGCTCTTCAAAGAGGATTACAATCATTTACAGTCATTTATTGTTAACAGTAACCCTTTTCCCTCTTTCCCAGTTTCCCAGAGAAAAACAAGAATGGAGTCAAAACTCTCCGCAGCAAAGCAACGCTGTCAAACGCCTTCTGGTACGCCAGCTCAAAGTCTCCAGGATCAAAAAAGGTGCCACTTTCTTCACGTTTTTCTTCGCCAATATTCACACGGACACATCTGTTTGCTCTTCATAGGTCCAGTGTTTTTGTGTGAGGGTATAATTTTCAAATATCACAAACATAAAAGAGATCCACAAATTTACAAAAAAAAATCGAAATTCAGAACTGTTTGTTTGTTCGTTCAGGAAACCAAACCAACACGCATTTACTGAAAATAAATCCATATTTTTCCTTTTAACACAGCTATGTTGGGGTTTGAGTGGGTATGGATTAGAGGTTAACCGATTGATTGGTATTGCTGATTATTTCAGCACGGGTAACCCATTGCTGGCACTATCGGTTATCAGCAAAAATCCACACCGATAGTTTTTCCTGTTGCAGGTGCGGCTGAGAAGGGTCCGCTGTCATTATTCAGTACGAGAGCAGCCTCTAGAGGAGAAATAAAAACCATCACTGACAAATTTTGTTGTGTTATTTGAAGTAGGGTTTTTTAAATTCATTTTGGATGTCTATATTTTTATTTCTTATTTGGAGTGTTTCCTTTTTGGTTCAGTTTGGATGTCTGTCTTTTATTTACTTTAGTATTTATCAATAGTTAATAAATATTTTTATTTATATATTTGTTTCATTTAAAAAAAGTACAGTACATTTTTAATGGTACAGAAAGTTTAATGCAAGAAAGTTCACTTCTTTTATATTTTATGATCGGTTATCAGCAGGTACTAGTTATTGGTATCGGTAAAATTCACTATCGGTCGAGCTCTAGTAATGATGGTGTGCACTCAGGTTCGCAGGCTCATGTTGGGGAGCTGTGCTGCGTGCTGAGCCTGGACATCCCAGTGCTGGAGAAGAGAACCCGCTTCCTCACACGTTCTTCCAGCCCCAGAGCCACGCTGGACTGGGGGGAGGACTTTACACTGTGAGTGCACTTACTTTTGTATGAGCAATTATCTTCAAAAATCTTGGTTATTTGTGTGTTTGGGATGCTTTGGTTAAAAACAACATACTTTTTTCTGCATTGAAATGAACGGGGAATTGAACAAGCTCTGAACAATGGCTGATGGTTGTAATGTGTGAGACTGCATATTGCTAATAGTTTGGTTGGGTTAAAAAAAAAGCCTTTGCGTCATTATGTCGAATTTCTGAATAATCACATTGACAGTAATATGAAAAGAAAAACTTGAGTTGTGTTGCGTCAGTTCTTTTAAACATGGCCTCACAAATCAGCTGTGTCCTGGGTGTGTTGTTATTAGAGAATAATCGACAATAAGGTTTGTGATGCGTTCAGACACGGAGTGCAGTTACTGTTCCTGTTATCCTGTACCTCATTACTTTACTGTGGCAAGATATTTCTTAACTAACTCAGTGTTCCTATGCATGCATTAAATAAATAAAATATTTAGTTTTGTGATTGTTCACCCCACTCATATACAGTGATTTTTTTAATATAGTTATTAAGTTATTTTTTTTATTAGAGATGGCACAATAACACTTTCTTTTATGATACAGATTGATACTGAAACCTTGAGCATCAGCTGATATCGATACCTATCTGATATTATTTCATTAAAAAACACTAAACTGAAGCAGTTAAAAATGTAGGGGGGAAAAGTTAAAAACATGACTCGTGCAAAACCGCAGCTTTCACACAAAAATCTATTTGCAAATATAAAGTATACATATAATAAAAAATCAGTCCTAACAAAAAATACAATCTCTTTGAAAAAACTCTTTTCCAAACCTGGTTCCAGTCTTTTCCATTTGGTACAGGATCGATCAAATTCATTTATTTATTTTTTTGCTGATCTCAGCCTGATACAGATCCTGGGTATAATATCGGTGCCATCTTTACTTTTTATAGCAACAGTATTTTATTAATTGCACTGTGTACCCATGTATTTCTCTCTACATATCATACAGGGAAGTATAGCGTCATGTATAGTGGTCAGATTGTTTTAAAGCGAGACAGAAAGGATTACAGAATTGGTGTAACAGAGCCCCTGCAAATGAAAAGACAGCCTTGTGTTCAGTGATCAATGTATTTTTTCATTTCACCCTTTTGAAATGAAAAAAAGCTTCACTTACAACCTTTTCTTTCTATCATTCTTAAAAGTGTGAGCTCGAATCCACCCTCCTCCCATATACCGTGGATGTGTGAAGTCGCTGGCTGGACATGTGATGAGCCGTTAGCGCACTTAAATCAGCACTATTAACAGAACATTCACAGTCTCCTGCTGTGAACTATCGTAATGCTGCTGATTCGGCATAGCACATGTTGTACTGCGATGGCGTGACTATTAATTGCCCTTGAATCACCAAATCATATGCTAAGGCACAAATTATATAAAGATTTAACCGTTTTACAACTATGTGGTTAGACACTGGATGTTTTTCTATTGGTATTATGTACATTTTAAGCTATTTTGTGTGTAATTAATGCGATGGCCCAGGATCTTATCACATTTTTTTTTTCCATAGGGATTTGCAGCCAGAAACCAAAGAACTCAAAGTTAGATTAGTGGAGCGCAATAGCAAAGGAGAACGTAAGTCAGTCCTCGTTACCAAGTAACCAAATCTGAACATGTTTTACTAAAACCGAAACATATTGGCATACTTCAAACCCATTATATAAAATGCTAGACACTATTGTATTTGGAGTCAGTATGGCTACCCTTTCTATTTCTAAACACTAACGTGTTATTTCATTTTTTTTAAATGTCCCATTTGATAGAATTCTTGCCAGGCCACGCTTGTTTATCCCTGAATATCCCTAAGAGGAGTCCCAGTGGGCAACAAAAGCTTTCAATTACACCAGGTCATGGCCTAACACCGACGGCTACTGTCACGTTGGAGGTAAGAAGCGCGTTGAAATGATCTTCGTGATGAATTAAAAAAATAAAATAGGTATATTTAAGCACTATGTGTCATTCGTAATCTCACACTGAGTTCTGATAAACCATCGAACCAACATTATTTCATAGACGTGTGTCTTATTATATCAGTTTACAGTTTATCACTAATTAAGAGCTACACACACTTTGTTCGTTTTCCATGGACATGAGTTTTGTTAGCATCTTGTGCTGAGATGTTGTGTGTCTTTTCCTCACAGCTCATGTATGTGGAGCTGAATGACGTGCGTGGATTTCATAACGCCACCCCGCTCCGCTCCTCGCTCACGCCGTCCAAAAAAGTGGACGTGGACCGTACGATCATGCCCGACGGCACTATCGTCACTACGGTCACCACCATCCAGTCACGGCCAAAGCTGGACCGCAAACAAGGTAGCGTCATCGGAGCCTTTCATCAGATTTACATTATAGTAATACCTAACCAAGCCAATGTGAAGTAAAAAAAGGGCAAAGTGTAGCTGAATGAATAGTAGGGTTAACATAAAATCTATATTGATCATTTTGAATTTGGATATACTCTTTTGTTGGTAAATAGTAAAATTCCAGCATTTATTAGACCCTTAAACCTGCTATGCTATGGCTCTGTTCTTTTTCTTGATTAATTTTCTTTATTCCACAGCACGGTTGAATCCTCGAATCTGATTGGTCGGTAGATGTGCATTATTGTCGTATAACAGCACAGGTCATTCCAGCTGTAACAAACGATTAAGGTTAATATTCATGCGCTCCTTTTTAGTACGTTATTGTTTCTATAGTACAGTGAGGGGAAAAAAGTATTTGATCCCCTGCTGATTTTGTACGTTTGTCCACTGACAAAGAAATGATCAGTCTATAATTTTAATGGTAGATTTATTTGAACAGTGAGAGACAGAATAACAACAAGAAAATCCAGAAAAACGCATGTCAAAAATGTTATAAATTGATTTGCATTTTAATGAGGGAAATGACTATTTGACCCCCTCTCAATCAGAAAGATTTCTGGCTCCCAGGTGTCTTTTATACAGGTAACGAGCTGAGATTAGGAGCACACTCTTAAAGGGAGTGCTCCTAATCTCAGCTTGTTACCTGTATAAAAGACACCTGTTCACAGAAGCAATCAATCAATCAGATTCCAAACTCTCCACCATGGCCAAGACCAAAGAGCTCTCCGAGGATGTCAGGGACAAGATTGTAGACCTACACAAGTCTGGAAGGGGCTACAAGACCATTGCCAAGCAGCTTGGTGAGAAGGTGACAACAGTTGGTGCGATTATTCGCAAATGGAAGAAACACAAAAGAACTGTCAATCTCCCTCGGCCTGGGGCTCCATGCAAGATCTCACCTCGTGGAGTTGCAATGATCATGAGAACAGTGAGGAATCAGCCCAGAACTACACGGGAGGATCTTGTCAATGATCTCAAGGCAGCTGGGACCATAGTCACCAAGAAAACAATTGGTAACACACTACGCCGTGAAGGACTGAAATCCTGCAGCGCCCGCAAGGTCCCCCTGCTCAAGAAAGCACATATACATGCCCGTCTGAAGTTTGCCAATGAACATCTGAATGATTCAGAGGACAACTGGGTGAAAGTGTTGTGGTCAGATGAGACCAAAATGGAGCTCTTTGGCATCAACTCAACTCGCCGTGTTTGGAGGAGGAGGAATGCTGCCTATGACCCCAAGAACACCATCCCCACCGTCAAACATGGAGGTGGAAACATTATGCTTTGGGGATGATTTTCTGCTAAGGGGACAGGACAACTTCACCGCATCAAAGGGACGATGGACGGGGCCATGTACCGTCAAATCTTGGGTGAGAACCTCCTTCCCTCAGCCAGGGCATTGAAAATGGGTCGTGGATGGGTATTCCAGCATGACAATGACCCAAAACACACGGCCAAGGCAACAAAGGAGTGGCTCAAGAAGAAGCACATTAAGGTCCTGGAGTGGCCTAGCCAGTCTCCAGACCTTAATCCAATAGAAAATCTGTGGAGGGAGCTGAAGGTTCGAGTTGCCAAACGTCAGCCTCGAAACCTTAATGACTTGGAGAAGATCTGCAAAGAGGAGTGGGACAAAATCCCTCCTGAGATGTGTGCAAACCTGGTGGCCAACTACAAGAAACGTCTGACCTCTGTGATTGCCAACAAGGGTTTTGCCACCAAGTACTAAGTCATGTTTTGCAGAGGGGTCAAATACTTATTTCCCTCATTAAAATGCAAATCAATTTATAACATTTTTGACATGCATTTTTCTGATTTTTTTTTTTGTTGTTATTCTGTCTCTCACTGTTCAAATAAACCTACCATTAAAATTATAGACTGATCATTTCTTTGTCAGTGGGCAAACGTACAAAATCAGCAGGGGATCAAATACTTTTTTCCCTCACTGTAACAGCTTGTACATAGGGACTTGTATGGTGGATGCTCCACATAACACAAGACTAATAATAAACTTGTTCTTGTTTAACAAAGTAATTCTTATAAGCACTAATGTGGTGAAGTTTTTTTTTTAGGAGACATTATTTAACATTTATAGAAGGATGGTTGTAAACGTTCTCAGTCTCGGGTTACGCGTTATGGTTTCTCTGTTTTCACTGTAAAATGACGGGCAAAGAGAGTGAGCGCGCGTGAGAGAGGGAGAGACTGGTGAAGAAAGACTGTTTGGTGTGGTTGTAACATCACACCCCCGGCATGCATTAGTTTCATATAACATCACGGTCTGGAGTGTGTTACTCCTTACTGCTGTAACTGATAAAAGTGCATGTTGTAATAAAAGGATTGTAATCCTTGGCAAATTTCTGTGGTATAAGAGGAATAAAATACTTCAAGACATGCTGTTATTGGTAATTAATCAACTCCGGCGTGTCTTCGCTTTGTGTTGGGCCGCTTTACACCACCCATCACTGATTATTTTCCTGTAACAGCACACCTCATTATGATTTATTCTGTACTTATTATTACCCTTTATGTCTTTTGCCTGCCCGGGTGTGCGAGTAGGAGATTCTCCCTCCAAGTCTCCATCTAAGGTGGAGGTTACGGAGAAAAGACCGACAGTGCTGACAGAAAGCTTCCAGAGCCGAGCCAGCATCAGCCCCACGGCCAGCAGTCAGTCCTCCATTACGTTTTGCCTATTAAGGCTTTTAAAGCACTACGGTCTAATAGTAATTCATTAAATAAGCAATGATCGTCTTATAATGGTTCAGTACAAGTTGTCCATTTATTTGTGTGTGTGTGTGCGCGCGCATGCATTTGTGTATCCCTGCAGCAAGCCCCATCTCAAATGGGCTGGATCCTGTAGCAGAGACAGCAATCCGGCAGCTGACCGAGTCGGCCAGTAAGACGGTGAAGAAAACACCCACTAAACGCAGCACCCTCATAATCTCTGGAGTGTCAAAGGTGAGATGATGTCAAAGGGTGATGTAAAAAGATTGTCCCAGCTTGTGCTGTCGTAATTCTTCTACCTTGGACCTTCTTCCCCAACTCATGAATTAGACTACTTTCAGCAATTTCCTCAAGTAGGACATCGCGTAGGCCAGTGTGTAATATTTCCTTATGTTACCAAACTTAAAAGATACAGTTACGCCTGAAAACATCACTGAGACAGCCATATGGCAGTCGTCTTTTCTTTTTTTTTTTTTATTCAATCATAGCTCTCTTATTAAGGTGCTTACCCAGTTACTCACCAATTTAAACAATGAAAATCAATGGCACTTTGTAATATCTGTCAGCTACAGTACTGTATCTTAGCCCCAGTAATACGGTATAATGCATTTAGGCTAAATCATGGGGGAGGTAAATGTGTAATCACTATATGAGGGTGAGATCCAAGCTCCTCAGTTGGCCAGTTTTTGGATTGATAGTTTTAGTTTGGAGACGAGTCTGTAGATTTCACAGACTCCTGAACATTTCACATTGTGTTTAAAATTACTGAGGATGACTGGTGATCTTGTGAGTTATGTACAATAAATACAATGTACAATAAGTAGTAAAAATAAAGATGAGCGACATCTCATCATGGCAATGGCCACTCAACAGTTTGCACTGACACAGTGTCCCACACATTCCCCTCTTAAAGTATTAAAACAGCAAGGCCAGTTCTTTTTCATTTGGGTTTGAGATCAAAATATGAATATGAGATGATGGATCAGAGTTTCAGCTTTCATTTCCTGATATTTACATCTAGATGCGTTCAACAACTTACAACCTGGCACCTTGGTGGCAGACTACCCAATCGTTAGGTGAGCATAAGTATAGGAACAGATAAAGTAAAGTAAACTACACTTAATATTTGAATGTCCCTTGCTTGCAATAACCGCATCAAGCCAGCGACCCACTGGGGGTTCTCCCTTCAGTCTCCTCTTCATGAGGTGAAGTGCATGCTCAACTGGGTTTAGGTCTGGTGATGGACTTGGCCAGTCTTAAACCTTTCCCTTTTTTTCCATAATGATGTCTTTTATTGTGTTGGCATTGTGTTTTTGGTCATTGTTTTGCTGTGTGATGCTTAGGGTCATTGTCTTGCTAACAGTTGGATGAATTTCTCTGTAAATTGGCAGACAGAATGTTTTTGTAGACCTCTGAATTCATTCTGATGCTAACACCATGAATTACATCATCAATAAAGATTAGTGAGCCTGTTTCAGAAAGAGCCATGCAAGCCCAAGCCATGACACTACCTCCACCATGCTAGACTGAAGTTCCTATGTTTTGGATCATTAGCAGATCCTTTCTTTCTCCTCACTTTGGCCTTTCAGTCACTTTGGTAGAGGTTAATCTTGGTTCAAGAATTGTTACGGCTCATCCCTCCATTTTCAGTCAATATTTATATATATATATATATATATATATATATATCTTCAGAATTCCAATCTGGCCTTCAGATTCTTGCTGCTGATGAGTGGGTTTCATCTTGTGGTATGGCCTCTATATTTCTGCTCCCGAAGTCTTCCTCGAATGGTGGATTGTGATACCTTCGGCCCTGCCCTGTGGAGGTTGTTGATGTCACTGACTGTTGTTTAGGGGTTTTTCTTCACAGCTATCACAATCTATCTGTCATCAACTGCTTTTTCCCTTGGCTGACCTGTTCAGTGTCTGGTTGTTAGTACACCAGCGGTTTCTTTCTTTTTCAGGACTTTCCAAATTGTTGTATTGGATATGTCCAATGCTTGTGTGATGGCTCTCATAGATATTCCCTCTTTTCTCAGCTTCAAAATGGCTTGCTTTTCTCACATAGACATCTCTCTGATTTTCATGTTGGTTTATCCTTTTTAACAACAAACGCAGTCTTCCTGGGTGAAACCTAGGGCTCAAAACAAGAGTAGACATTCAGAGCTATTAATATTGTTTAAACAATCAATCTTCAGGGCACACCTGGGCAACCCCTGTCGGTCACATGTTACAATATTTTTGATCACTTGAAAAACCAAAGGTGCCAAGTTCTAAGTTGTTTAACACATCTAGATAGAATGGGCCTTGTCTTTCCAATACTTTCAGAGTGGACTGTAATAAGTAATAAGTTGCTTAGTTTTTATACTTTCCATTTATGAGGCAGTGATACTTGATTTTTTTTGGATATTTTGATTTGTATCTAGACCCAAGTGGGCAATTACAAAAAAGTAACATTGTGTAGTGTGAGCAGTACAGTGATTCTTTAGAAAGCCACATAAAACGTACATAATTTCCCACTTAGTTAATTAGCTGCGACACATTTGCTTCTGTAGTTTTACACTACAACTATGAGGCTAATGTACAGTAATGAGGCGGCTGTGGTTCAGGTGGTAGAGCGGGTTGTCCCCTAATCGTAGGGTTGGTGGTTTGATTCCCGGCCCACATGACTCCACATACTGAAGTGTCCTTGGGCAAGACACTGAGCCCCAAAGTTGCTCCCAATGGCAAGCTAGCGCCTTGCATGGCAGCTCTGCTACTGTTGGTGTGTTGTGTGAGTGTGTGTGTGAATGGGTGTATGAGACACAGTGTAAAGCGCTTTGAATGAAAGCACTATATAAGTGCACCATTTACCATTTAATGTAAAAGGTTTTTTTGTTTTTTTTAATTTTGTGCAAATATCTGCAACAAACGTTATCCAGGTCTTCATTGATTTCACTGAGACTTATTGATATGATTTAGGGCACAGTGTGACTTACTGTAATCCACAGTATATACATGAACAAAACTTCATTGTGTAGCTGAACACTGGAGCTTAATGTGGGCAGAATCACTTTTTTTTTTTTTGCAGATTATTCTTTCACATTGACTGCAATTTATGCATACTGCAAATCCATTCTTTTCCATATAAGCTTATTTAATATTGAGATTATGTAGCTTAAGGTCGATTTCAGCAAAAATACATAAAGATTTTGACAGTCTTTCACTGCTTGTTAGCTACATTAACATTGTAGCTCCAGTGTAAAGCTAAAGACACAGACATCAGACACTAAATATGCTTTGGCTCAGTCACTAAACAAAAAGATTTGTCACATTGATTTTCCTTCCACTCTCCAGGTTCCCATTACAGAAGATGACTCTGCGCTGTCGGTGGGCTATGCTGCAGCCATGGACGCTGCCTTGCAGGGGGACAGTTCTCCCGCCGGGGCCCCCAACCACCACGGAGGTGCTGCACACCAGGAAACAGATGAGACCACACCGTCCGACGCGTCTGAGAGGCCATCTGTGGACGACGTGGAGTCAGAGACGGGCTCTACAGGAGCACTCGAGACACGCAGCCTCAAAGATCATAAAGGTAAGCTGTGATAGGAAAACATTTGGGGAAACTGGAATACAATAAATACACTGTTTATTAGGAGCACATGGCTTGTATCTACTCACTGGATGTTATCAGTGGAATTATTTATAATATTTACACATTATAATATATTTCTATAAATGACCGGCTTTTCATCTCATCTTGAAAATTGACTGCTCAACTGGACTTAAATGGACTTATGTGTATGTAGAGTTATATAAAAATCTTTTTCATTTTCAACATCCTCTTTTCATCTGTAACATCTGGTCCCTTAAGGCAGATGTTCGCAAACTTTTACCAGCCATGGACCCCTTTAACTGTAAAATCTGTTCCACTGATTTCTTTTTTTATTCATGGACAACATTTGACATTATTTATTCATGAACATTATTTAATTGTGTAAAATATATCTTGTCTATAAGTGGTAGATATGGTAGATATTTTTATTCCAGAATTTTCCAACAATGGAACACATTATGCCTAGGTAGACCTCATTTATTGGTTATTTTATGATTACCTTATGTATTCTTGCTTATTTTCCCCTTACAAGTGACTAGTTAAAGGGTATATAGCAATAAGAACTCAATAATAAATATACAAACTCTAAAAATGGTTGTGATAAAAAATAAATAAATCTCAGAAATCCTGGCTAAGCTTCATGGACCCCTGGGGGTCCCACTTTGAGAACCACTGTCTTAAGGATCTTGGTGTAATACTACTACTACCACTACTACTACTACTATAGTATAAATATAACTTCACTTTATTTTCTGACTTTGATTGTGTGTCGCAGTGGGCTTCCTCCGGAGTGGCACCAAGCTCTTGTTCCGCAGGAGACACAGGGAGAAGAACTCCAGCTTCAGCCAATCCCACGAGGACGTCACCAACCTGGACAATGACCCGCCCACGGCTTCCTGCTCCTCCAGTGGTCGCAAGAAATCCGGAAGCTTCTCCCGTCGCCTCATCAAACGCTTCTCCTTCCGCTCATCTAAAAGCAAGGGAAAAACCAGTTCTACAAACGGAGGAGCCAGCTCGCTCGACAATTGAATCATGAACAGAGACAGGGGAAAGACATGGTGCAGGCGCCAGTCGAAATGACGTTTGAAGGAGTAGTGTAAACAGAAAACAAGTTTGTGATTTGTGGTGTTCGTTTTTCAAAGCCTTTTGTGAGACTCTGTCATCATTAGGGCCAAAAGGCCGAATTTTGACCCTTCGTGTCCAACGTACTTGACCCATGCAAACGATGAGGACAGATTGCTCAGGCTGAAATCTAAGATATGGGAAAAACAAAGGGTTTGTGAACTTCTGAAAGACTTGTGATTGTCTAAACTGTTTATTTAGTAAAATACTTCAAACGGCTGCTTTTCTGGATAATAAGGAAGAACAACAGTAGGAGAGTGAAATGCTGTTTCATACGTTCAGCACAAGGGGGCGATGTGAGCCAATCCTCATCAAAACCTCCCACTTTATGTTGCGATGTGTTTCTATTATTTATTTTAATTTCCATCGGCTGCACTTTGGGACTTTATCAGATTGTTTACAGCGCTGGGGAGCGTTTTCATCTCGTTTTATCACTTTGTGCTTTTTGACACTAAATGATTACTCCTTACCAAACCGGGAGATTCACATATTACATATGGTGCAGCTAGTACTGTGTGCATAGTTGTTTTTGCTGTAGTTATTGGCAATTTAGATCAAATATTAAGCTCTGTTTTTCAAATAGTGGTACTTATTTGCCTTTCATCGTGGCACAGTCTTCTTTTATAATATTTATTTGTGAACAAAAACAATATATCTCGTTTATGTTTGAGGGAAATTTGGCTTGTAAGTTAGGACACAGGTGGTGGAGATAAACTAAGTAAAGTGATCTATGTTTATTCTTAAATTATATTTAGTTACATTTACATTAAGTTGAAAAAATATTTCAGGGTTCATGCATATGGAAAAAAAACAACCTCAGGGGACATTAACAGTTTGTGCAAATAATTTTCCATCTTTTCAACACCAATCCCAGAAATTTGCTCCAAACCTACAGTAAATTTACATCCTTTTTTTTCTTACTTGCAATAACCCCCTTCCCCAGCATGGATATTTTAGAGAACCTGGCCTAAATACGTGTAAATAGCGTTGTTTAAATGAGAATGCTTTCATGTGTAAATAAAATGTGGAGGAGAAGGCCATTTCTCAATTGTTATTTAAATTGCCTTTGCACCTCAAATGGTAGGCTTTACAAGAACAGTTTAATTCCTTACTCATCCCAAATTTCAATGCTTTAAAAAAAAAAAGATTTAACTATACAAATAATTTGTCCCACTTATAAAGTGAAGTACTACAGATCTTGTCTTCTTTTTAGCCCCGTCTCAATGCTCTTTGACTGCAAATCCTCACATTCCATCGCATGACCGTATTCTTCCAAGCTTTGTCATAGGATTAAAAATCATATACAAGTCAATAATGTTTTAAATGAATCATACAATGCCAGGATGTGTGGTTTCGTTTCCAGTCTCTTCTCTACTGCGTGAATGGAAACATCACACTAAACAATAACTTTAGAGACCCAGAATGTTTTTATTTCACAACAGTGAAGAGACGAAAGTCCCCTCAGATAGTTGGAGCTATATATTACCATGTGGCAATGTTTAATTTATTCTGAATAAATTATTTTTGGAAAATGTATTCTTTTTTGGTTCTTTTCTTAACCCTGATTGTGTTTCTCTTCAAACGCAAGAATACGTTTTGCTCCTATAAAAGTAATGTAACTGAATGCCATGGCCAGTAAATGCAAAAAAAAAAAAGTAATACAGCAGTATAAGAGATTTTGTATTTCCTCAGACAATAATCTTGTTGATTATGAATATCACTAAGAGGATATTCTATGTGATGAGTTTTAAGGTTAGATTAGGACTTTTGATTGGCAAGATTGTTAAGAATTTTGCAAGGAAACCAATAAAAATAGATTTGTTCGCTTCCCTCTGGGTTTATTTTATTTATTTTTGTGCATGTGTACCACAAGGCCTTTAAATAAACCCCTTACTGATTACAGGTTTAACATCTTTAAGAATAATTTAACGCTTTTTAATATATATAATATTAAAAAAATTTCTTTCTCTCAAACTTTGAAATCTCTCTCTCTCACACTCACTCTCTCTCTTTGTGTGCAATCTAACAAATTAATACGCCTTGTCCCGAGACTACAAAATCCTGACAGCTGTGTCATCCTCATTCACAGAGCGAGATTATTTTGGTTATGAATAAATCTTCTATACCTAATGCATCCCACACATAATCTTCTCACATATATCACAAGTTCACAACATTTTAATATTCTAAACATGCTTGGAATTCATCAGCTCTTTGTCGGCTCATCAGCTGTGTGTCTAGAATTTGAGAAATTCTAGATTCTAGATTCTAGATTCTAAATTCTAAATCCCCCCCCCCCCCCCCCAAATTCCTGTGTTCACTTTCCGCACAAAATTCAGTCACTTTAAATTCAGAGGGAGTGTGTTTAATTGGTTTGAATTTTCCGCCTAAACATGATGGGCATAAATAAGAGCCAATGGTAGCGCAGACAGACACACCCACCCAATGAGCTCGCAGCACGAATCAGCAGGTCTGTGATTGGTGTGTCGTTTTGCGCTGTTTATGCACAGCAGATTTACACCAATGAGAGTTCACATCCTGTGCCGCATTCGCTGTGACAGCAAATGGGATTCTTCGTTCCTGCGGCGGTAACCAATGAAAAGTTGGGGGCGGGTAGAATCGCCTGCTTTCGGCCTGCCCTTAAATACTGCAGCAACAAGCAGTGTAGTCCATATTGATTTCTCTTTAGCTGGAAGAAGCAGAAGAAGATCTCTACAAGCATGTCTGGAAGAGGCAAAACCGGAGGAAAAGCCCGCGCTAAGGCCAAGACTCGCAGCTCCCGCGCCGGTCTCCAGTTCCCCGTCGGCCGCGTGCATCGTCTCCTGCGGAAAGGAAACTACGCCGAGCGGGTGGGTGCTGGCGCTCCTGTGTACCTGGCCGCCGTGCTCGAGTATCTGACCGCTGAGATCCTGGAGTTGGCGGGGAACGCAGCGCGGGACAACAAGAAGACCCGCATCATTCCTCGGCATCTCCAGCTCGCCGTCCGCAACGACGAAGAGTTGAACAAACTGCTCGGCGGAGTGACCATCGCTCAGGGTGGTGTGTTGCCCAACATACAGGCCGTTCTGCTGCCCAAGAAGACCGGCCAGGCCGCACCGAGTTCCGGCAAGGCGGGAAAGAAAAGCTCCTCTCAGTCCCAAGAATACTAAACAATGACTCGGACTCGTGCTGATTAACATCAAAAAACCCAAAGGCCCTTTTAAGGGCCGCCCAGCTTACATAAAAAGAGCAATCTCCATTGTCCATGTGTTCATGTGCTTTTCTACGATTCTGAATAAATGTCTTTTTTCGCTAACTTGACACGCTAATGTCTGGTATCTTTTGTTAGTAAAATGTTAACGCCGTTTGTTTCATTCTCGGTTGTAACGTATTTAACTGTGGGGTTTCTTTTTTCTCCCATGAAAATCTGCACTGCAAATCAGTTTTTATTGCACTGCTGAAGTTGCTCTTCATTTTAAGCTAACAGTTAGCATCTAAACCGTTGCTTAGTATCAGCTATCGAGTGAGTAATTAGTGACACCGATGTGAAATAATAAGGGGAGGGAAAGCTTTAATTTTAATATTTAACTTAATACAATCTGTAAAATGCATATTATCACATTAAGGCACTTGTCCGGTTATAGGCACTATAAACAGCTCACTGGCATCAGACCCAACCCATAAATGATTCAGTATTGAATGAGTGAGTCTCAGCCTGCACCTTTTCCAATGAGAACACTACAGCCATGTTTACTTCACCTCCTGAACACACATTACAACCCTGCATTGAACAACTAGATCCGGGACAGTCAAACTGAAGCATTTCCTACTTGGCTTAAATAATCATAACTTATATATATATCTCACTGTGTGCAGAGTATGTAGGGAAACTGCTGAAATGAACACAATCCTTTTGCTAGCTGGTAGAAAGTTAAGACCTTGTGAATTACCATTACTAAAGCTGCAAGTTACCTTTAACTAAATAACAGTAAGGAAAATTTGAAAAATCTATAATGTATTTATTAATTTAGTGAAGCTTGGTCTGTGTTTTGGCAGCTGGTATGTTGCACAGCTAGAACTAAATTAGTGGTAGCAATTTTAAACCTCTGTAGCTACATTTTAAAATACATATCCGTTCAGCTTGATTTATAACTGATATGTTGGTCTTACAGCTTTAGTCCTTATCTGAAAAAAAAAAGTGAGTGAGTACTGGAAGGCTCAAGTGTGCTACAATTAAATGGCACCAAGTATTACTGCAATGAGGAGGATATAAAGTATAGGTTCAGGCAAAAGGCTGAATGGAAGTATATACGAGAATAAACTAAGCTGCAAACTGCTTAATGACTAAATAAAAATGTACAACCTAACTAAAACAGATTTCTTTATATACCCTTGGTTTCAGCAAAGAATGTTATTAAAGTGAACTCAGTCCTTTTGAGCACCAGATACAATCTTGGACAAAAAGGTTGCATGTAAAAAAAAAAAAAAACAACCCTGTTTCGGAACCTCTTTTTCTGAGTGCACCTGAGTTTAAGTTACTTGACATGGTAATCAAGATATCAGCATGTAACATGGTTTGTTCTTGTACTGTGAAAGTACTGAAAATACATATAAACAGTCATCAATGGATTCGGTGCTGAAAAAAAGTGTTGTGATGACATGGGTAAACAGAGGCATACAATCTTCTGTTACATCCATTTAAATAGTACTGTTTACACCCATGACCTTCACTTTGAATGTGTGTGTGTGTGTGTGTGTGTGCATTTTTCATGTTGACAGTGTTAAGTTGGATCATGTGGATCAGGGCTTGCTGGCAGCTGAAAGAAGCTGTTATCGGACATCATTGAGCTGTCTGGCCGTGGTAAGGATGTCCTTGGCTCCTTTACTGAGCAGCAGGTTGGCAAGATCAACACCCAGCTTCTCTGCATCATCCAGAGCCTTCAGAGACAGGTTGTTGGCCGTGACTCCGACATGAGCTCGGTCTTCTGCACTGTCATGCACCTGGGGAAAAACAACAACAACAACGTATGATACAAATGTCAAGTAGCAGTCATGTCGAACACTATACTTGTGGTTTAATCCTGAAGATGTTTCACTCATCTGAACGTTTAACTGATCAAATCTCTTGGACAAAATGTCTTGGAAGATTGTTTAAAAATCTTCACCATTTAAAACTTCCTATGATCAATTGGTCATTTATTCATCCATTCTTCTTCATTAAGCTCTTTATCCTGAGCAGGGTTGCAGCATCTATCCCAGGAACACTAAGCATGAGGCAGGAGAACACCCTGGATGGGACACCAGTCCATCGCAAGGCACCATAAACATATTCACACACTCCTTCAAACCTAGGGGCAATTTAGCACAACCAAATCCACCTACTGGCATGAATTTAAGAGGTGGGAGGAAACACATGCATCCATGGGGAGAACACAATCATCCAGAAGTCCATCCATCCATCCATCCATCTTCTACTGCTTACTCCTTTTCAGGGTCACGGGGAACCTGGAGCCTGTCCCAGGGAGCATCGGGCACAAGGCGGGGTACACCCTGGACAGGGTGCCAGTCCATTGCAGGGCACACTCACATACACACTCACACACCCATTCATACACTACGGACAATCAGCCTACCATGCATGTCTTTGGATTGGGGAGGAAACTGGAGTACCCGGAGGAAACCCCCGTAGCACGGAGAGAACATGCAAACTCCGCACACACAGGGCCCCGGTGGCAATCGAACCCTGGACCCCGTGGGGCGAACGTGCTAACCACTAAGCCACCGTGCGCCCCAATCATCCAGAAGTGTTTTATAAAAAACTTATTAAAGATGAAAGGAAATGTAGGATAAATTTAAATACAGATTAACTTGGAAGAATTTGTTTGCCTATTATCAGTTAACTCCTCTTTTTTTCATAATTTAGATTTAATGACAAATAATTTCTATGGAGCTTTTGATTCAATTTCTGTTTAGTTTCTATATACACTTAGATCTTACTTATAAACCCCCCCCCCGGTGCAACCACTGCTTTAGGACCGTCAGAACAATTTTTAATATTATAGTACAACTTACCTTTTATCTACATTGACCCATTGCTTTACTTTTAGTCACCTAAACAAGCACTGACTGAACTTTTTAGCTTTTGTGTTGTTGGATGTACAAAGAGGATTAGCAGCTTTAAAACTATTATGCATTTTTTTAATGAACTAAAAATATGGGCAAATAAAATTATAGCTATATTAATATCTTTTATCATTTAAACGTGAAATCTTTTCAATAATTGTCCTTTTTCAATTAAATGTTATACATATAAAAGTCAGGTTATGACATGTTGTTCTTCAATGCAAAATCGTTGAGGAGAGAATCATTAGTTGTTTTTTCGCCATTAGTACAAATAGCTAACCATAAAATATCCTTTTTCATGATTGTTCCATCCAATTACAAATATCATATTAATATTGATCATCGTAAACCTATTTTTGGACTTTTACAAAATAATGTAACGCAATATTCTGAAAGGAAATTTACAAATGTTCTATATCGGTCACAGTTAAGCATGGGATATATAACCAACGCACCATATTGAAGTCAACAAATCAGCTCCAATGTACTACTGCTCTAACTAAAAGTCTTTTGAGCGATATTATTACCACCACATCTCTCTTTTTTCCAAGTAACTTCATATTTGTTATATTTTTAAAGCTTCTATGCAGATTGTGTGCATCTGGATTCAATAAACCTGTTAATTTATTATCTATCATAATATGTTTGGGTTGGGTTTTTTTTTTTTTAAGTGTTTACACAATTTATATTAAGTGCTTTATATTTATTATGTACTACCACCAGGACCGTTGAACTCACAGCTCACAAGGTGAAAAGAAAAAAACCAGAATGTGCGTGCTTGCATGTGCACTTACCATGTTATCTAATTCGATGTTGGTTTGCATGGTGTCCTTCAAGCAGTCAGCACCATCCAGACTGTAAACTGCACCTGTCAGATAGAGCTACAAACAGAAAATGGGTCGATTTACCCAAGACACGTGTAAAGTTGTACACAAGCTGAAAAACACAACGAGTTCAATGCACTGTAACACAACTAGCAGTTTCTGTTATCGCCTGACACCTGAGAGGTTATTCTCAGTGAGTGCCAGATCTCGAACTCCATGTGTTTATCCTTGTTAAATAACAGTTCCTTAACATGTGTGTATTATTTACCACAGAGTTCTTCATTTCTGTGTAGACAGCGACAGGTACACTGCAGCCTCCCTCCTAAATGCAAAGCAGAGTGAAGGAGATTCACAATACAAGCAAATTAAAGACATTTAAAAGGAACAGTCCAGTACGTTTTAAGTTTAATATGCCCTATACACTGCATTCGTAGCGTATGGATGAGTTCCATAGACAAGAATCCTGTCCTGTGTACTGAGAAAAGACTGGAAAACATTTTTACTTCAAAACTACAACCATTACAGATGAGACGGACATGAGAGAAAGCCTTAGTAAAGCTGTTATTATTCAACTTGATCATTCTTAATTAGGTCATAAGTCCAATCTCTGAAAGGATGAACGAAACTGATTTTGCAAAGGGTTTTATATCATAAGGTTTTTAACTTTTTAAAAGTATTATTATAATCATAATATTAAACATGATATGGTCTGTGAGTTCAGGCTCTGACACTTCCTCAACCTCATCTGCATCACTCGAATTCATAACTGGTCTATAACTGGTCTATTCGAACATGTTTTCCTGGTTCCATTTCCCAAAATATAAACAAAATAGTAATTTAATTTTAAAATCAATGCAACCCTGACCAGGCAGTTACTAAGGATGAATGATGGAATGCTGTAAATGCATTGTGCAGAACCGCGTCTTCATATTATTGATTGAACATTGTCTTTCTTGGGCTCAGAAGCTTCTTATCTTCACCCTTCATGAAAGTAAAAACCTCCTGCTTCTCACTCGACTTTTCTAGCAAGCTTTCTTAAAAAATAAATAAATAAATAAATAAATAAATAAATAAGCAAGCAATAGCACTTATTTGTATCTGTTTAGAACACATTATACAGTCCCTCGAGGATTTAGCCATTTTGCGACTGCAGAAATGAACGCAAAATCAAGCAAACTCTGCAATATTCAGAGGAGCTTGCAATTTTTCTAAATTACCGCAGATTGGCTGCAGATTTGGGCCGAGACGCGTCATGTGACGTCATCGCAGCACGCGTTCAGTTAAAGCCGTCTTCGATTCACGTACGTCGAACATGTGTACAGCTACAAGGTCTCAGTTACCAACAAACATCACTGCGATATACCAAATTTGTGCAATTGCAATTTCACCAATTCAAACAGTTTTCTGCAAATAAATAAATAAATAAATAAATAAATAAATAAACAAGCAAGCACTTTAAAAAAAAAAACTTCAGCAAAATCAGGCATTTTTGTTCATAACAATCACACACACAAAAAAAACTCTGCAAAATCCTGTACGGAATGATTAACTGTTAATTCTGGATAATGTATTCACACTCCGTTGCATCCACATTTCAACAGCCCTTAAGCTTCCAACAGAAGTGAGTTCTGAGGGGTTTTTTTGCACAGGGACCACTGCAGAAATTTTTGTCTGTGGTAAATATACCATATATGCAGTACAGATGCAAAAATCCCAGATTAGATTAAAAAAAAAGCTTTAAAATACAGAAAAGCTGAACATATTTCCAGTATATTACACCATATTTACTTCTGCGTTTTTTGTGTGAGTGTGGAAGACTAACCAGTTGCTTGAGGAAAGCCCTCTCAGAGATGCAGCGCAGCACAGTGTCAGGGTGGTGGAGGATGGACACCATCTTGAGGATGTCTCTGTCTCTTGCCCTCACTTCCACCGCCAACGCTCCCTACAATCAGTAAGCAATGTAAGCTATGTGAAATGGCAACTGAATGTAGTGAAACATAACCAGCAGATGCCAGTAAGCTGCCAATGAAGGTGAGATCATTCAAGAAATTTTAGCCACGGAGCTACAGAATACACTTTTTCCACTACAAGTGTATATTCTGTCTTTCCAAATAATTGTAGGTTTCCTACTGACATGAAAACACCACAGCAGTGTTTTGCACTATTCAGCGACCGTTGGCACAGATGGTTAAACAGGTGTTTCCTTGCATAGGAACAACGTTGACTTACAAACCATGACGTCCTCAGGATGATCTCTTTTTTGTACGTAAACAGTACTAGCCTAGGTGAAAACATTAACCTAACACAAACAAAAGCTGATAATCTGAGAAAATCTCAGATATTTTGGTATGCTCGGCCCTGTTTGGTCACTCACCTGGCCTACAGCATACATGCAGTCTTCAGGACCCAGAACCTGAAAGAGACCAGGATAAACAAACCTTTCACACAAATTGTAAAATACGCTTCTACCACAATGCTACTGAATTCTCGAATCTGACCGGTCAGGAGTAGATTAATGTTTCATAACAGCAGCTTTGATAGTACTTCCAGTTGGACTACTGTTCTAAAATGAAACATGCATATTGTTAAATGTTAATATGGTAACAATTCATTCACAGGTACTGTGAACACGCCACAGAATCGAAGGCTAATACTAAACGCATCGAAAAAGATCTAACTCTAAATGCTTCAACCGTAATAGATACAGAGAAATTTACTATCTGGTGTCACATTCCCACCAGAAAACTATTAATGATGGCGCTCGGTTAGAGAACGGACCTGGGAGACCGAAGCGCCATTGTTGAAAAATCCTTCAAAATCCTGGTAATCGTAAACAGCTTAAACAGCAGGGTAACATCAACTCAACTGCTGACGAGGCTTGGAAGACTTTCAGAGGCAATGAAGCAGTCTGTATTTTGTCACGCATACATTACAGCACGGTGAAATTCTTTTCTTCGCATACCCCAGCTTGTTAGGAAGCTTGGGTCAGCCATGATACAGCGCCCCTGGAGCAGAGAGGGTTAAGGGCCTTGCTCAAGGGCCCAACAGTGTCAGCTTGGCAGTGCTGGGGCTTGAACCACGGCCTTTGGTTCAGTAACCCAGTCTGGTTTAGCTCACTCAATGCATGGCCCAAGGCCAGACTACAGCGCATCATCTGATCACATTTGCAGAACTTGCACATTCTAGGATCAGGAAATGAGCAAAATCATTGCTGATCCTCTTCGACCAAGCCAAAACGTGTTTCAAAGCCTCTCTTCTGGGAAATGATTCAACTCAATAAGAATCAATACCACAAGACCCAGGAATAGCTTCTCTCTCTCTCTGTCTCTCTCTTTCTCTCTCTCTCTCTGTCTCTCTCTCTCTCTCTCAGCGGTGTCTCTTATCAACCATGCTAAACTCTGCCTTGTTAGACATTCTGTTATTAATATTACATGAATGCACACAATGCTGTGTAATGTGCTCAAATACAAAGTGATATATTATCTAGTGACAACATAAGTGACGGTGATGTTAATATGTAAGCACCTGACTGATACGGCTCTCCCAGCCCATGCGCTTGAGACCAGCTGCAGCCAGAATGATGGCAGCGTAGTCATCCTTCTCGTCCAGCTTCTTCAGACGAGTATTCAGGTTGCCTCTCTAATTCGGCTGAGTAAAGGATTCATGTGAGAAACCTGCTGATGCTGAACACAACTACCTTTTTTTGCATTGTAAAATACACCGAGCATTTTAACACACACACACACACACACACACACACACAGCTTTAGAAAGGATACAATGTTTTCAAATTCCAGCTGTGGGAACCTTTTTTTCAGCTGGGCCGCTCGGCGGAGCGAGCTCGTGCCAATCACACTGAAAGTGGATATCAAGGTCACACTGGGTAAGAGATTAATCTATCCACTGCAGCAAGAATGGGGAAAGAAATCATCACGCCAGACTATGGAGTATGATGTAATGTTTATTAATTACCTATTTTCTGGAAGGGCGTCCAAAGTGAGTCCAGCATTCTTTGGATGAAGCACTACAGCATCATGAGGATTTTCACGTCTAAGGAGCAGGAAATTTTTTAAAATAAAATTTAAAAAGGAAATAAACGCTGCTCAGAAATGCACACACATAAATGGAATGATATTAGAGAAAGATGGATTTATCTGTGGAGTGTTTAGGAGAGTGTGAAACTTTAGGAAACGTACTGGAGAACAGCACCAATCGTGAAACCAGGAGGCAGTGAGGTAGGAAGGTCTTTTAAAGAGTGCACAACAAGGTCCACCCTGGTGTTGGAGACAGGGGGGAGGGGGAAGCTCATTATATTCAATTGTCACAAAAGATACTTCCTTATTTAGTATCCACCCCCAAAAAAACAAACAAACAAACAGTGAGAACTATCTTGAGGGCTACTAAACATTCCTATTCACTAAACTGCAGAGAAGGGCCCAGTTTCCCAAAGATATACAGGAAACAGGTAGAAAAAGTGTGTTTAACATGTCACTCGCTTTACCTTTTAGCTGCAACGCTTTTGGAAACTCAACCAAGAACTTTTAATAACGAATCAGAAGAATTCTTCAGATAAGAGTAAGAGTGTGATCAACCATGTTGCTATGGAATAAATTTAGCCAGTGACTGGCTGAGAGAGGAGTGCCTCAGAACCCGTAACTGGTACGATCACACATACAATGACTTGATCGGTGCAAGTCACCATTCGTCGTACCTTGATGTCGCCAGTAGGCGTTCCTACTACTGGTTACCATAGTAACATTTATCAGTGGGTGGCACAACCAGCAATCCACTTTTGACAACAAACCAGTTTTCTTGTAGCTAAACATGAAACATTCTGGAGGGATGTATATAAAAATATCAAATAAAAAAGTATGTATATAAAAATTCACCAATGTATATATTCATCATATCCTACAAGATGAAAGCGGTGTGTGCTTTTTGCCACCGCGGCTCTCTATCTGCGGCAAAAGCGCAAGCGCTCACGAAACAATTCGGACACGCAGGCAGCATGGCGGATCACAGTTCACATGCGCTCTACTGTCTTCACTCCCATTGGTAGTCGCTGCACCAAGTTGCTCCGAATTTGCATAAAGTTTGCAAAAACCTCTCTCAACTTTGTCACGTAGCTGGACACGCCCACATCGGTCGCTGTCGTTCATGTCGGCAGCTCTCATTGAAAATGAATGGTCTCTGGTTAATATGTCGCTGTGAGTCGCTGTGTGTGTGAGAACGTACCTTAAAGCGCACCTATTATAGTTTTGAAACATGCCTAATTTTGTTTTAACGGTCTCACATAATACATTTACATGCATCCAAGGTCAAAGAACACTTTAACGTGCTCATAATTTAAACTTCAGCATTACCTTTTTACTTAAAGGTCGTACTTAAACCAAATCATTATTTTTTTAAAATGCAATGCTAATACATAGAGGTAATCATTCAAAAAATGTTTTTGAAAAATTTTAAATGGTCAGACAGCCAACTTTACAATTACTGGACCACTTGAGATGGACTGACCCTATAGCCATGTAGTGGAGAGTGATCGAAACTCTGTCGATTGGTATTGCATTCTTTTCTTTTCTTTATTGCAAATATTTCACTTTACCACTAATGCAATGTGGATTGCCAGCAGCAGCCATTTTAGTACAATGATTTGCTCTCAATGGTTTAGGAGATTTGAAAAGATTAGTCTTAAATGGGCCATATTTGACCTATTTTACAGAAACCTGAAGCTCCTAAGTCACCAATCTCTCCTCTAAATCTCCTGTTGTAGCAGTGATCTCACAGTAGATGGCGCTACACACTCAAGCAGTATATCTAAAATAACATTTCAGGCAGACAGACTAAGCATTTACAGCACAATGAAGTAGCGGAACAGCAGAACAGTTAGCTCTTACTCGTTTCTCTCAAGGGCATTCTCCAGCTCTTTGGTGAACAGACTCTTCTCTCCAATCTGTAACGATAAGAATATATTTATACACGTATAACATCAGATGACATCCATTCTTACCATCCTGCTTGTCAGGATGGTGTGTTAACTTTACCTTTGATAAGGCAGTGTCAAGGATTTTGTCTCCGACTGTCGACATGGCAACTGTGAAACACACACCCAGTAAGAATTTAACAACAACAACAAAAAAATAAAGTACTGTGCCACATTCTCACATCAGCATTGACAGAAGAAGAAGGGAGGAAAGAAATGGTGTGGATTACACATTCTCACTAAAACACAATCGCTCATCTGTCTGTAAAGGATTCTGGGAAGACAAAAGACGACAAAAGAGAGAGAAGAAAATGAGAAGACCCAGAGAGTGACCGAAAGAGAAGGAGGGACATGAGGAACATAATATAATGAAAAAGAATGATGTAATTGAAGAAAAGAAAAGAGATTTGATCAAGGAAGCGAGAAAGAAAGAAAGAAAGAAAGAAAGAAAGAAAAGCAATAAAAAAGCAAGCAAGAAATCAATAAAGAAAGAAAGAAAAGCAATAAAGAAAAGTAACCAGGAATGAAAGAAAGAAATGACTGATCAAGAAAGAAAGAAAGCAAGAAAAAAGAGAAAGGAAGAACTTCAACAAGAAAAAAGAAAGAAAGAAAGAAAGATTAGCAAGCAAGAAAGAAAGAAAGAAAGAAAGGTTTGATCAAGAAATATAGAATGCTATAAAGAAAGCAAGAAGTTGAGCAAGCAAGAAATAAATAGATTAGCAAGCAAGCAAGAAAGAAGAGACAGCAAGAAGTTGAGTGAGAAAGAAAGAAAGAAAAAAAAAAGAAAGAAAGAAAGAAAGAAAGCTATACCTATCTCTAGCTGCAAGTCTGGATAGAGCTCTTTCAGCTGCTCGGCCACGCTGTCTGTCTGAATCCGAGCGAGCTGAAAAAGAACACAACAGCACAACTTCACACACACAATAAACACTCAGCAACACCTGCACGATACAGGTACATGAGCTCTTTCACGAGCTGAAGCTTATAATGTTATTTAAACACATAAATGAGGTATTGTTAAGACTCTCAGTAATCTCTGTGGAGACACAGGAGGACTCGGACTTATCTGATCCCACCATGTTGTTTGCCACACCCACTCTCTCTCCTCTGTTCACCCTGCACTAATTCACTACTCTTTCATGGCAATTCAGTTATTTCAAGTTTTGTGATTGCCTGCAATATCACGAATGAGCAAAATATCACAAATTACACACTCAATCCTCTCACTTCATGAGAGACCGAAATCAAGCATCTGAGACAGAGGAGTGAAATCAGGCCACTGAGGAATTAGCTTTGCAAAGTTCAAAGCGGAAACAATTTTTTTTTTAGCAGAAAATCTGGATTTTTGTTGCGTACAGATTAGTTCAAATCAGCATAGTTGAGCTGGAGTAAAATCAACAGCTTCACAAATATGAGGTCATGACGGTGTTAATCAAATGACACACACAAAAAAGGCATCATGTCATGTTCTGACCTGGCTTTTCCTGGTTCCGATGCGAATAATCCGAGTGACTTTTCCATTTTCTTCCTGAAAAGCAGAAGTCATTTTATAAATCTCATACAGCCTTACAGTGACACTAAAAAAACACAACATCTTTCAATTCAACTCACTCTTATACACTTAAACGGCCCTTCCATCTTATAGCTTAAGCCTTTAGCTAGATTAAATACGTAGACTATTTAAGATGGCGTGCACTTGTCTCCCGATGCTGCTAATGAATGAACTCTGGGGTGGTGGCTCGGAAAAGAAAGCTGTCCCTTCCTATAAGGTCTTAATCCACCCTCCCACCGCCCTGGGTCTTCTGTACAATGCTGATAAACTAACAACTAACTAACTCATTGTTAGATGGTGTGTCAGTGTGTGTGGTGTCAGATACACACGCACGTATCTCCTTCTTCCACAACACTGCTTCTGTTCACTGCTATTAAGTCATCTTAACTGACATCTTAGCAGATGGCTGAATCCCAAATTGCTCTCCACCCCATATACAAGTGCACAACACATGCAGCAAATAATGCCTCCTGATAATAAGTGCTGATAATATGGTCAAATTTTTAAGTTACACCAACATCCTAAAATAATTTGATTGTTTGGTCTGTCTGAAAATTGGATATCAGTCCTGAAAACTGACCTGACCCAAAAAAAAAAACCCAAAAACAAACAAACAAACAAACAAAAAAAATACTGAAACTAGCCTTAAAAAAAAACTGGGCTTTGGAAAAGGGAGAATTTTTTTTTCTTTTTTTCTTTCTCTCCTCTTTTGCGTGGGAAACAAGGTCACCATGGTGCATACACATTTCTGATATACAGCTATCATACATTCATCAGTCCCTCCAGAATTGTGCGATCGCAGGGATTAACGCAAAATCAAGCAAACGCCACAATATTCGGAGGAGCTGGCCATTTTTCAAAGCTGACGCAGATTTGGGCCGAGACGCGTCATGTGACATCATCACAACGCACGTTTGGTCAAAGCCCTCTTCGATTCACGCATGTCGAACATGAGTGCAGCTAAAACGTCTCATTTACCAACAAACATCACTGTGAAAGACCGAGCAAAACAATTTCATGCAGTTGTGACTTCGCCAATTCAACAGTCTTCCACAAAAAAATCACAAAAAAACTCTGCAAATTGCATCGCAAAATTTTTGGGGGAAAAAACCTGTAGCAAACAAGCATTTTTGGCTGCAACAATCACAAAAAAAACCTCAGCAAAATCCCGTACTAACTGTTTAATCCATTTCCCATCTTTGCAATATATTTTACAATAGAATTTATTCTATAAATCACAGGCACGCTGTCTGCGCTTACACACCTTTGTTTGCGTAAAATGTATGCATTTAATTCCGATTAATTGCTATAAAACAAGATCTTGGAGAGCTTTTAATCTAATCCAATTTAGAGTGAAAATCCCTATCATTAGCTGTAAGGTACGCTGATCCTCCTACACTCAAAATGTGAGCATGGGGCAGCGTGATTCCTGTCCCAATGGGCCTCTAAAGCCAATATTCCACTGCACGGTATGGCTCGACTCGGCTCGTTTTACTATTCTGAGCTTGCTTTTCCACTGCAGTTTAGTGCCGCCTCTACAAGGGTGTCATCTTCCGTTCGCCTTCGTGCAGGAATAATGTTGTATTATTGAAGCCCTATACAATACACAGTCAGGCTGTATTCCAAACGCTTTTCCTGTTCACTGAACACGGACCCTATTAAGGATGCAAAATAACGGTGTTCTAGACCCTACGTTTTGCTCAATATGACCAAGTTATTTACATTCAGCCACGACAGGAATGACTTCGATAAACAGCTGATTGGAAATCGGTAACAAGCGAGATGTAAAAATCTAAGGCAGAAACCTGTGTTGTAATTTTATCTGTAATGAGATAAATGATACCTGATTTTCAATTAATAGAATATTACCATATGCAAAGTATGTATTAAATGGCACACATTTATTCAAGCATGATACAGAACCACTCGTCAAGGAGAATTCCCCACTCCGTCAGCACGTGGCTCACATTTACTATCGGCTCGGCTCAATTAGAACCTCGACCGAGGCGGTACTAAAAAAAGTACCAGGTACCAGGTACTGTCCACAGTGGAAACACCCCCCCCCAAAGAGTTGAGTCGAGTCGAGTCATACTGTGTGGTGGAAAAGTTCCATTGAGGTGGAAAAGTTCCATTGTGCTTGTTGCAGTTCCCATATTTGATTCCAGGTGTAATAATAACTCTATAGAGCTAAATGGGGCAGGGAGCACATCGCTCCACAAATGCGCAACAATTATTTCATGGAATAAATGAAATATCAGCTTATGTCTATCAGATGTTTTGTTTTTCCATATTTCTTTAAATCGTTTGTCACGTAAAAGAAGAAATGAGTATTTCAATAGAATTTCAAACGCGTGGGATTGTGAATGAGGACTTTATGGAGATTAACGTGTTGACGAATCTCCTGGACGAACCTCCACTGGAGAATGGATCAGTCACTTCATATTAAGCCAGTGATATTTACTGGAACTTCCACAAATCTTGACATTCAATGATTGCTAGTTAATCAACCATTCAGGATTGCAGGAGCACTCCACAGATTGTTCAAATTTCTTTCTTTTTTTTTCTTTTTAAATAAACAACCAAATAAATAAATAAGTAATTCCCCACCAGAGGTCTCACGACTCCTGCCTCAGTTGTGACACTTCTGGTCATTAATCAGAGACAAGTTAGCTAAGTAATGTACCTGTTATTACACTTTTAAGAAATATCATGTTTGTGTTTATTTATCATCTTTATTTGTCAGGGGCATGGCCAAACAGGCAGCACAGTTAATGCAGACATAATGATATACAGCCATGTCCTAGACTCTCCAACCACACCAGAACATTCATTTCACTGAGTTAATCCACATGTCAAGGTTAAAAGACAGCATTTATGAGCCATCGGCTCCAACCGCGCAAATAAAAAGTCACAATTACACTGATTCATTTCACATATTAGACACCTGAAGTGTTCAGAGCAAAACTAATTCTAAATATCAAATTTAAATACTTAAACTTTAAGCTCTATTTGACCACATTTTAGTTTCTTTAGTCCCGCCCTCTGCTCTCTCTCCTATTATAAATGACGGTAAGTCAGTAACAAACCAATAGCACGCCTCGAAAGTTCAGCTCCGACTTTTAGGACAACCAATCAACGCTGTCCATAGACACCTGGCGCTTAACCATACCAGCGATAAAACTTACTTCTGTAGTTCTAGCTCCTTGAGACATCTTCCTTGCCGAACAAAACGCCCAACGACGATAAAAGTTGCTTTTTCATGCAAGAATTTCTAGTCAATGAAGTGAAAAAAGCAGCTGTTTTTGCATATTTAACTGACTTTCTACCAAGATTATATCCTCGTGACCTCGCTGTTAACTCTCTTCCGACTAATACGGTGTAGTGTGTACGGTGGAGTTCATGAGCGTCATGTCAGCGCTGGCTTGCGCATAGGACTGCGCATTTAATAAGTCATATTCGTTATAAATATATTTATTACAGCTCACATTTAGATTTTATATGTGCATGTATATTTCAGTTGATATCGGAATCGAACGGCATCACACACATTTAATGACGGATGTCATTTACAAATGTGGTTCAAATAACAGAATTTACATAGTAACAATTTGTCTATAGATAAATAGTAAATGGATAATTAAATAATAGACCATGAGGGAGAGGAAGAATTAAATTATTCTTCATACATGGGCTATGTACGGTGTTTTTATTTTTAAAAAAAATTATATAAAAGCACAGTTCTAGTAGTTTTGGGTAGAAATTATATTATTTATAATTGAACGTCAGTACATACAACGTTTTACATTAATATCCATACAGGTCATATATTTAAAAAGAAAATAAAACTGAAATGCAGGTTTTGGTCAACCAAAGGAGTAATTCCTGAACGTGAGTTGTATGTTCAGTAAATTGTAATTACACAAGTTGTATTTCCATAATCTTTCCTGGCCCAACCTCTTCGGGTGTCTAACTGCTTGACTGGTAACTAAACAACCGACTCGCTGCTGATGCTAAATCTTCCACATACTCAACATTGGTCAAATCCCAAATGTTAGCTTCGTTTATCTATAAATTCACTACATGGTGTATGAAATAACGATATGTGCACCCTACATAGTGCACTAAATGTATAGCAACTCGCCATTTGGGATGTAGCCCGAGTCCTTCTACCTCGCTGATCGGCTACTTCCGGTTGGAGACGTGGCTTAGCGGCGGTTCTGCCATATTGAGCCGCAGACAGGCTGACTGCTGCACACAAACACCTGTTTTATTTGTCACGACGCGTATTTTAACTACACAATACGATTGCTGCTGAAAGCGTAACGGCGTTGAAGATTACAGACACTAAACATGGTGAGTAGGTTTTTATTTGTTGACTAACTACGACCTAAAGGTTTCATTGACAGGCGTGTTCTAGCGACTCAGCAATATGCGATATCGATATACCTGAAGCTAGCTGGCTAATTTAGCAGCTGAAATGGCCAGCCAGCTGGGTTGTTTGTTTTTTTTTGTTTGTTTTTTTTTTTGGACTAAATTGAATTTCCAAACGTAATTATTTGGGCTTTCATTCGATACAAGTTACTCACGATCATGGTGAGTTGTGGAGGTCAGTGTAGCCAGTTCGCTAAACCTTAGGTGAGTTAGCATCAGTGTCGAGTCCATAACTAGCATAACATAACGTTAGTGGACGGAAGGCCAAAGCTTTTAACCTGTTAGCTTTGGGGTTAGCGAGTAGGCTTGCTAGTCGCAGAGTAGTGATTTTATTGACATTCAACGGAGTGGCATTTATCATTCTGGTCATTCATTTGTTATTCCAGTATGTGTTGACCATGCAGCTTACAGGAGTAGCTCTGAGAAACATGAATCATTATGGACAGTGCTGTCATTGCAGACCTCAGATAAAACCTACCTGCCGAATCGCATGACGTCATATTAACGGGACAGTTATGCAAAAAAAAGTGTCGCATGACGTAGACATAAGTCAACATATCAAATCTCCTTCCTGTCAGTGAAAGTCTTTATAAAGACCCCAGGCATTGCCTTTTCTCTAAAAACTGTTTTTTAAAGCTGCTGTATCACATGACACCACATTAATAAACCAACTGTGAATGTAAAACCCATGCTTTCCATCAATATCAACAATATCAATAGCTTCGACAGTTCAGTTCAGCACACACAACTGCACACAACCACTCTCAGTAAGTTTACAGTAGTGATGTGTTGTTCATGAATGATTTGTTCATTTTGACCGAATCTTTAATATGACTCAATATGACTTTAATATGAACCACGAGTTGTCTCTGAGTCATTCGTTCATTGACCGCGCATGCACTGCAACATCCCCAGAGGTTCTGTACAGGAAACAGAAATGATTAGTTAATTTCTCGAATCTACGGGTTCGAGTCGTTCGTTCATCACGTGACCGCCCCAATGCATTCAGCCAATGGGGCGGTCACCGGAAGAATGAACGACTCGAACTCGAAGACCTGAGAGATGAACTAATCATTTCGGTTTCCAGGGAACAGATATGACAAAGGTGACACAAGAAAGAAGGACTTGGATCGGGAGGTGAGGTGAACTAACAGACTGCATAACCTGAAGACCTAATGCTAAGCAATTAAGTAATCATTTCTGTTTCTCATAATTCGGACTTGGTTGCATTAGCCTATAGTTTTGCGTAAGTACTAGGTGTGTTGGGGAATTTAACATGTAACATTTGAATTATATTCTGTTGAAATGAACGAAATGACTCGAAAAAAAATCCGTTCATTTGGCTGAACGAGATTCAAAGATCTAAGTCTGTAAAATGATCCGAACTTCCCATCACTAGTTTACATGGACAATAATAATCCTACGTCAATCCGATTAAGACAATACTCTGATTAAGAAACTACCATGCGATTATTGATGACCTTAATCCGGCTAAAGTCATACTCAAAGTAAACACAAATCGAATTAAGACATGTGGAGTATTCCTATTTTAGTCGCATTATGGAAGTGCATTATAGACATGTACACACCTTAATCACACTATTAACGTCATGTGGGAGTTTTCACCGCATTTTGCGACAAGACACATACGCTCATGGCAAACGAGAGCACAGCTGCGTCCCAAACCGCATACTTGCCTACTATATAGTAGGTGAAATACATGTATCTCGGCTACTATATAGTAGGTAAGTACGTGGTTTCGGAAGCAGCCCGTGGCTTGAAGCAGTCGTGACAAATAAGAACAAATAATTAACTGCACTTGAACCTTTTGTAAAATTTAAAATGGAATACCCCAAACTTTATACGGTACCATAATGAAGACGAACTGTATGTTGATACGTGAAATTCTGGAGGGGACGGCGTGGCATGGGGACATAAAGACGTGTGCCATTAATCGATCTATGTTCTATAGTGTAAAATGGGAACATGACAGGAATATTTTAAAAGCAACTCATGTAAACACCTTAATCAGGATATTGTCTTATTCAAAATAAGGTCAGTAATTACATTACTGCTGTCCATGTAAACGTAGTCACTGATGAATCTCAAGGGCGTTGTATTTCTCCCCCAGCAGCACAACAGAACTCGCTATGTACAGCTGTGTGTGTTCTGCTGCTCTGTACGCTTTTTATCTGTATGTTTTAAACGACATACAAACAAAGCTAGAGATTTCGCAGCCAGCTTGAAACCGCAGTAGCAGGCTTCATGTCTGTTTGAGGAAGGTGTGGATTTGTGCCTTTACTTTGGGCTGTTAAGTCAACTGTGACAAATTTTGCCAATAAGTTGGTCTTAACAGCACTTGAGTTTGTATGCACTAAATTATTTACCCTTAGCTGTAAAAGTAGACTAGATGGGATGTCTTTCCTTAATCCTTTTCACAGCAGCACAGCATTTATACCTGTGTTCTTACTCCAATATATGATGTGTGCTTGTTTGTTAAGTAAAGAATTAAATGATTGTCTGCCTAGCTCAAATGTCTTTAATCAAAACACCACTCTCAGCTGAGATCAAGATACTCACAGAATGTGCGATTTAAAAGAATTTTTATTTTTTGCACATTTCCAAATCGCAGGAAACAAGCAAAAAAGATTGCTCATATACACAATCAGGTCAGCAGCAGTGATTGTACGCATCTGATTTGCATTTGCAGGTGCTGTTGGCCGCAGCAGTGTGCACCAAGGCTGGAAAAGCTCTGGTGTCACGGCAGTTTGTTGAGATGACACGGACGCGCGTGGAGGGCCTGCTGGCCGCCTTCCCCAAGCTGATGAACACAGGCAAGCAGCACACGTTTGTAGAGACGGAGAGCGTGCGCTATGTCTACCAGCCTCTGGAGAAGTTGTATATGGTGCTGGTCACCACCAAGAATAGCAACATCCTGGAGGACCTGGAGACCCTCCGCCTTTTCTCACGCGTGGTATGTTGGATGTTACTGTGGCTTTTTTTTTATTTCTTTCTTTCAAAATTTGCAATGCAATTTGCAGAGTTTTTGTGCTTTTTTTTGGCAGAAAACTATTTGAATTGGCGAAATCGCAATCGCATGAAATTGTTTTGCACAGTTTTTTGCAGTGGTGTTTGTTGGTAAATGAGATCTTCTAGCTGTACTGATGTTTGACGCACGTGAATCGAAGAGGGCTTTGGCTGAGTGTGCGTTGTTATGACTTCACATGACTTGGCCCAAATCTGTGGACAATCAGCGGTAATTTTGAAAAATTGCAGGCTCCTCTGAATATTGCGGTGTTTGCTTGATTTTGCGTTAATTTATGCGATTGCAGACTGCTGAATAAACCTTCGCCCTCTTCTTCTTAAGCTTTTCTGTTAAAACTATATATACTTTGTGGTGTCAGGAGAATGGAGACATAGGGAAAAAGTGAAGAACTCTGCCAGATCCACTGCATGCCAATATTGCAAATGATTTTTTTTCTAAAAAATGGGCCAAGCCCAAAATGGCAAAATATATTAAGCTTTTAACGATCTTAACAACAAATCATTGGTCAGAAAATTAGCAAGAATTAAAGAAATGCACTCCTGAGCCTGTGGCACAATTTGCTTGTTTATTTTTACTGCAGTGAACCGTTTGGGGAAATTCACGTGTAGTCTTCTTGTAGGCATAGGTAAGATCATGATAATGATTCAAATGATTGATGTAAAAGTCATGTAAAAACTAACACAAGGAAAAACAAAATAAAATGTGAAAAATAATATAAATAAAATGCTGTCTGCAAAGCTTAAACATTTAAAGTAATCAAAGGGAAAAGTTATACCATACTAATTTCCTTTATCTATTTGTTTAATTCTTGTTCATTTCCTGACCAATGATTTGTTATTAAGACCATTAAAAGCTTAATAATTTGCCATTTTAGGCTTGGCCCATTTTTTTTGGCCTAGAGGTGTATTTTTCTTTTCTTTATTTTTTTTAATTATATCATGGTTATGGGTCTAGAACCACTTTTAAACATTGCAAACTGCATATTTGAGCCACCTCCTCCGGATCATATTTTCACACACTGTTAAATGGTAGTTTATGTTCACTGAAACCGAGTGTCACGGCTGTGCAGATTCCAGAGTACTGCCGCGTGCTGGAGGAAAGCGAGATCTCGGAGCACTGCTTCGACCTCATCTTCGCCTTCGACGAGATCGTCGCCCTTGGTTACAGGGAGAACGTCAATCTGGCACAGATTAGGACCTTTACTGAGATGGACTCGCACGAGGAGAAAGTGTTCCGCGCTGTTCGAGAGGTGAGAGACGGAGATGAACGAGAGAGAGAGAGACAGAGATGAATGAGAGAGAGAGAGAGAGAGAGAAGAGGAGGAGGAGTGGGGGAAGCAACACTCTGGTATATATGCAGCAGTATGCAGGCTGTTGATTCTGCATACGAGCTGTCAGACAAATCCGAGAATCCAGATCGGTGCTGTCGCTGGCTGATTTGCCCCGTGCCATCGGCTTAATTAGCACTTCATGAAGTGTGTCTTGTGCTGCATATAGAGAACGCTTCCTTCTTCCCATCCCAGATCTCAACTGTTATATAACTGTTATATAATGAAAAGCTAAAAATTGTGACTTGACTATATTTTATTCACAGTTTTGAAAAGTACTACACACACTGCTTAATTTGAACGTCCGCTTTCCTTCTCTCTTTCATGTTTTCAGACCCAGGAGCGAGAGGCAAAGGCTGAAATGAGGCGAAAAGCAAAGGAGCTGCAGCAGGCGCGACGGGACGCTGAACGCGGGAAGAAATCTCCAGGTTTTGGTGGCTTCGGCAGCAGCAGTAGCAGCAGCAGCACAGCCATTATCACAGACACACTGGTTGAGCCGGAGAAACCCAAACCCGCTCCAACACCCACCAGGTACCACCCTTCCGTACAATTAGGGCTTCAGCTCGGCTCAGCAAAAAGAATGCAAACCAAAGACTATCCGTATCCTCGCTGAGTGCATGTTTCGCTTTATCATCTGTGAAAGTAAGAGGACTTTTTCTGGAGGATGTTGGTTGGGGAATTGGATTGCCATGAGAAGTGACATCACATGAACCAAATAATTTTGAAACAAAACAATACATGCCTGATTTGTTGCTAGAATGCATTTGGTGCGGTCATGTTTCTCTCAGCATGATCGTAAGCTTGTTTCAAACACAACGTGCAAAGATGACAATGTTTTAGTGAAAAGAAACAGGAATTAACTTTCACATGCTCCTAAATACCGCCAAGTGAGCGAAATTCTGAATAGTGTGAGTGAAGTATCATGCACACAGAAGCAGTCATGCGTGTCTGGGGCTGAAGCACGAATGTCATTTTACACTGTTTGTGAGGGTGCTAGGTGGAGAATTCATCTCCTGTAAGTTATATTGTATGTAAGGTGCAGGGAATGAGAAGCCAGTGTGGATTGGAGATGGATATGGAAGTTTACTTTGATCACAGCGATGAAATGTAAGATCAAGGTACAACGTGATAAGAAATAATAATGATATAATAATAAAAATGAATCTAAAGCATCAAAGTTTTGTAGCTTTCAGTATGAATGTTAGCCTTGAGGTTATCTAAATTCGCATTTAGAAGTTTATATCCGTTCAAAATGTACAGTCTCGCTCTACCACCAGTAAGGATCAGCAGTTTTGATGACATCATTCTGCACTTCAGCTTATCATCAGATTTTCTGTCCAATCAAATGCTCTGTAGAATCTGAAGTGTACCCCCCCCCCCCCCCCAACGTTATAAAAGCCACCTTGACGAGCTTGCCGTCGTTGAGCGAGAGAAGTCATATCAGCAAGCATGGCTAGTAAATGTGTAAACGGCTTGAATTCATTCACTTGGAAACAGAAGGTATTTGTGTCAGCTCACAGCTTTGTTCCAGGCATTTTTCCATGGCACTAACTGTCAAGTATGGTTTAGCCCAGGCTGTGAGGTAAGCTAAAAGCTATTGGCTATTTACAAAGGGGGTGGTGCTGTTCGATATGTCCCGCCCTGACTTCGTGTTTCAGTGGAAATAACGTCAACACATCGAATACCGCTGCACGTTTCAAGGCACTTCACGGGGAATTAATGACTGTCTAAACCTGCATAAATTATGTGATTTCAAATAGACTGGCTCTCTGAAAAACAAACTAGTTCTCTAAAATGGAGAAAACGATGTTGCATGCTGGTTGTACTAATAGTTAGGAGCAGCGGCAGTTATCTTGAAGGTGGAATCATTAAGGTCAAATAGTTTGCTTGAAGGAATTTGGAGGATTTTATTTCTCACTTGTAAATTTGTAGTTTTTTTAACCTTATTGTTCTGCAATTTTCTGGAACTGTTTATGTGCAAATATTAATACTGCGCTAAAGAGCATCCTTTGAGGTGAGCGTGTGATGATTTAGACGTGCATACTGCTAAACTGGTAGCTCTCTGCCTCCTGTACTTGATAATTACATTAGCTTTCAAGAAGCAAACGTAAGACCACCAGCATGTCCCGGTCGATCAGCTACTTTTGGAGTTATTACTTTACAACGTATACTCGCACTCACTTACGTTTTCTAGATGTAAAGTGTTTCTTAGAATTCCCAATGGAAAGTGTGTGTCTGTGTGTGTGTGGTGCAAACAGTCTTCGATCCAGTCCATACAACCTCTGTCTCAGGTTTGTTCCGTAAGCACTAGCGGACCAGTTGTTAATACAGTGCAGTTTACACCTGACTGCGACATGAAAGTGTGTGACGATGAACAAACAGCATGTTTGTGTTTAGTCTGGTTGCCCACTTAGGGGTAATAAGTATCATTACTGCACACTTCACTTGGCAGCTACAACCTGCACAATCATAATGTTGTAGATTATGACTTTAAAATTAAGTTCATAACATATAGAAAGTGTTTCCTGTTTTTGAATATGTATGGAGTTACAAGTTTCATGCAGACAAGTAAAAACAATGACCTTGGATCATTAAAAGAAACTGTGCAGGCTAGATGTGGATGTGTTTGGATGAAGCCACATGCCTCATAATGTGGTGTTGATTGAACTGTTGGTCAAAATGAAAGCAGATCTAGTTCATGACATGAACCACGTACTGCACACACTTTAGAACTCCCTCGGTTGTCTATATTGAATGAAAGCCCCATGTAACTTGTTGGGCAAGACATTATGTAATGACTTTCTCTACAGACATCACAGCAAACACTCCTTACTGCCAACTAATAAAGATGCAGCATTATGGATAATAATGCATTGAAGATAGCACACGCCTGTCTGAGCATTTTAATATTACGGTTGGAAAGCAATAGCCTTGACCTGACATTCCAGTGTAACACGCCTTTGGGTAGAGCTTCAGGTGTTGTTTTACAGCTCTGAAAACATTTATGTCCTGCATGCTTTTTTTCCCAGTCTGTGGAAGCTTTCAGACACTTGAAGCTTTACTGTGGAGCTTAATCTTTCTCTGCTGGTATTTTTCCTCAGGCCTAGTGGTCCCAGCAGAGCCCTCAAACTGGGAGCCAGGGGCAAAGAGGTGGACGACTTTGTGGATAAACTGAAGTCGGAGGGTGAGAACGTTATCCTGTCTGGCACTGGCAAGAAACCCTCTGAGGTCTCCAAATCTCTGCCTGCTCCAGCTAACACAGAGAGGTAAGCCCTGGCTGCAGATTTAGCTCTGCACTGTTTAATACAACAAGAGAGCTTGCTTAGAGCCGCTTGAACTCTTTTTAAACGTCTAAGGATTGTCTGAAAGTAGTTCCTACAGCTTCCTCTGGGAGGAGTAATTATACATTAAATGGAATAACCTGTTGATTTGTAGTGCTGTTGCATGGGCTTATAGCGTTTGAAAACAAGATGAACCAAGTAGAAAATGCTTTTTCTACTAACTGATCTCCTCAAGATAGTAATGTTAAATCATAGTTGTCTCATTAACCCTTAAAGATATGCTATTGTGTTAATTGATTCATTTCTGAAATATTTGTGATGAAGCAATAAATAAAGACCCCGATGCGTAATGGTTTTGTAGGCTCTGTAAGGAACTTTTATTGCCATTATAAAAGTCTCAGTCTTTGACATGAAAGTAATATACTTTGCCATCTGTACTTTATGTTAACATGTTTGTAATTAGGTTACTTTTTAACTTTGCCTTGGCTCTACCTGCAAAACCAGTTTAACAGTTGCCTCTGTAAATGCAGTCACTCTGCATAAAGATGTCTGAGACCTCTTTTTTTCTTTTTTTTGTTTAAGCTATGCACTTTTCTAACAGTTTTCTCAGCGAAAACTGAAAAGGAAGTGAAAAGCCTATGCAGTTGATCTGATGTCAAAATGTCTGCGATGCTCCTGCACCATTACATCATCATAACAGAGAAGAGTGCTGACATACTCTATACAGACAACAGAGGTCTACCTTTTAAAAAATGTTTAAAAGAACTAATATGAAAAACTACTGAATTAAGGAGTGATTACTTCCCCACCGACCTGCAAGAGCAAACAGCTGAGTGAAGCCAAATCAAATTTTATTTATAAAGCATTAAAGACAACAGTAGTTTAAAGATAGCTAAAGGTGGAACAAACCTCACGTGAAGGGGGAGACTGTTCCAGAGTTTGGGAACAACCATAGAAAAAGCTTGGTCATCCTTTGTGTTTGTACGATAACAGGGTATCGTATGAACACAATATAGATAGAAGTTGTTGATTACAAGACCTTAGATGTTCTGTTAGGAAAGTAAGGGTGAAGGTCAGTAATATACTGTGGAGCAAGACCAGAAAGAACTTTAGATATTTAAATAGTCATTTTAAAATCAATTCTGAACTTTACAGGAAGCCAGTAAAGAGATACCAAAACAGGAGAAATATGATCCATCTTTTTAGTCCCTGTTAAAAGTCTAGTTGCTGCATTTTGCGTGATACGGGGCAGATTGTGGAAGGCCAACATACAGAGAATTACAGTAGTCCAACCGTGATGTAATAAGAGCACAGTTTCAAGGTCTCTTGTACATAGAAACTGTTTAAACTTTGTAATAGACCTTAAGTGAAAAAGGCTTCGCTTTACAGCAGCACTAATTTTATTTATCAAACTGTAAATTGGAGTCAAAAAAAACCCCCAAGATTTGTTACGTTTGTTTATTAGAAGAATAAATAATTCCTCAGTCTCAGGGACCGAGGAAACGGTGGGAGAGCGAAAAATAATGACTTCGGTTTAAGATGCGACAATGAGACTTTTTAAACGCCACAGATTTTGGAAAACCTTTACCTCAGTTGATCTGAGACAGAGACTGATGTGAATGATGCTACTAATGATCAAAAAAACTGAATACACATTTCCCATTGTAAATTTATAATTCTTTCAAATTTGGCAGTAATGTCTTTCCATGAGTATATTAGGTGACTTTAAATTGCTGTAACTTTACTTAGGCACCCATTTTGGTACAGGAAAGCCCATAGTTTTATGCATTTGTACTAACAATGTCCAAATTTGAAAATGTGAAGTAATAGTGTCTGTATCATTCTTGTGCCCTCTGCTGGTTGCAGTGTGCACCTGCGGATAGAGGAAAAGATCACGCTCACGTGCGGCCGTGATGGAGGGCTGCAGAACATGGAGATACTGGGCATGATCACACTTCGGGTCTCAGAGGAGAAGAACGGGCGAATCAGATTGCTCATCAACAACAACGATAAGCAAGGGGTCCAGTTACAGGTAGGCCTCTGAAACATCTGCATTTATTAAAAGTTCTGTCACCAGGATGATTTCAACATTACATTCACATGTAACATGTAGATTAAGAATCTTACTCTGCCATGCATTATTCATTGGTAAAGTCACTGAAATCGCATGGGTTAAAGTGTTCTCCACTCCCATAGACCCACCCCAACGTGGATAAGAAGCTGTTCACAGCGGAGTCAATAATCGGCCTGAAGAACCCAGAGAAGTCGTTCCCCCTGAACAACGATGTTGGAGTGCTGAAGTGGAGACTCCAGACCACAGACGAGTCCCTTATACCGCTAACAAGTCAGTGCTCCAGTGCTTTCTTTATGTTTGTCTCAATTACTGTTTCACCAGAACAATGTCCATGTTCATGCTGTTATACTGCAGAGTAGGCTCATTTTTCTTTCTCCTCCTCTGTTTGCAGTAAACTGCTGGCCCTCAGAAAGTGGATCTAGCTGCGATGTTAACATTGAGTACGAACTGCAGGAGGAATCGCTGGAGCTTAACGACGTCGTCATCTCAATCCCCATACCGTAAGCCTGTCTAATAATTCAATACATACTACATTTGTGTAGTGTTCTATTTCTGATGGGGGACATTTTTATCTTAAATGAGTACCCTAAAACGGATGAACTCCTGGATTATTAACTGTCCTGCCACCTGTCATAATTTACCTGTACGTGTGTATGTGAATGATGCAGATCGGGTGTGGGAGCACCTGTGATCGGTGACCTGGATGGAGAGTATCGACACGACAGCAGACGGAATGTCCTGGAGTGGTGTCTGCCCGTGGTGGATGTAAAGAACAAGACTGGCAGTCTGGAGTTCAGCATAGCCGGCCAGCCCAATGACTTCTTTCCCGTTAATGTATCATTCGTCTCTAAAGGGAACTACTGTGACATTCAGGTACACAAATGATGGGAAGCATGGCTCACAGTCAGTTTGTTGTTTTTAGTAGGGGCAGCTGTCATTTCACAAGCATTATCAATTTCAAAAGAACCTTTTTTTTTTTTGTCACTAACGTACCTTAATTGTACATTTCCACAAGCTGCCTGTTGAAAAATCAACTCATCCTAATTCTGGACCTTTTTGATTTGAAACCCCTCCATTGTATATGCGCACTACATAGGGTATAAAGAATGCAGTCGTGATGCACACGTGCTCAGTTGAGACTGAAAATGTCAGTAGTATCTGCCTGTTGGAAATTAGCTACTTACACATAATACCACTTTTTTGTTCATTTTACAAATATATAATGAATCTGCTTATACGCATAGCTTAAAGTGTTCATATATTACATACTACAGTACTTCTAAGTGATCAAATTTATTTGCCAAAACATTTAGTAAATGTGTTTCTGTGGGCTTATGTTTGGCAGTTTGACCCTGGCAGCCCATTTTTAGATGTTAAAAACTCTGATATGAACTCCGATATAGATCTGTCATTAAGTAAGCAATTAGAAATGGAAGATTCAAGAAATAACCGTACAGTGGTGCAGTAGGGAGTGTCGCTGCATCAGCTACAGAATGGCTCGGAGCTCAGATTACTGTCTGTGTAGAGTTTCACCTGTTTTATTCCTCTGGTTTCCCAAATTACACCTAGGTGCGAATGAGTGTGAGAATGAGTACACATATACATGTGTGCGTGGTGCCCGGGTGTATTCCCGCCTCACAGCCAGTATTCCCACGAGAGGCACTGGATCCACTGTGACCCAGACTGGCATAAAGCAGTTATTGGAGATGAATGAATGGGTGGATGAGATGCAAGAAATATATAGCCCTAACTGCAATTTAATTACTAACAGTGCTACTTATAGAAAAGTGTGTAACGATGATGGGCCACGGAGCTTCCACAATTTTGTTTCTTTTTAACGTGAATCATTGCGCAGTGTGTATTGTATATATTTTTGTCTGCACTGCTACTTCCCACTTTCCATCTGGCTATTCTGATAAGAAGGGCAAAAGCATAGTGCATTCTAGTTTAATAAAATAGATTAAAATGCGCTGTACTTTCTTCTCATTTAACTGTGCCGGTCGTTGCTATGATGTAGCAACGACCGGCTTATTATTATTTAGGGTCACGAGACTTGCCGCCAACATCAAATCAAACTTTGTTGGGTCTTTGTCAATGTGTTTGTGTTGTTGTTGTTGTTGTTGTTATTATTATTATTATTATTATTATTATTATTAACAATGTGTTTATTAACTCGCATACCTTTTTACAGGACTAGGTGTATTTCAATATCTCAAGTGTAGTGCAGGCACACTAATTCTCATTCCTTTCACCCTTTAAAAAAAAAACACACAAAAAACATGAGGTACAATTACTCACCATTACTACACACAAAAACGTGCTAAAGAAATTCCTCCATTGTGCAAGAAAAGGCCAGTTTAATGTATGCATAGTGTAAAGGGGGAAGCAGACATGAGCAGACAGCTAATTCTGTTCTGTTTCTTCGGTAAGCCTGACGTCACTTCGACAGGCGACAAGTCCCGCCAGCTCAAATCAGTCAGAAGAGAACAGCAACAACAAAAAAAAGGAAATATAGGTGCATCTCAAAAAATGTGAATATTGTGGAAAAGTTACTTTTTTTCCCGTAATTTAATTAAAGTGTAACTTTCATATATTCTAGATTCATTATGCATAAATTGAAATAGTTCAAGCCTATTATTTTTGTTTTAATCTTGATTACGGCTTACAGCTCATGGAAATCAAAAATCCAGTATCTCAAAATATTAGAATAAAGAATTTATCATACAGTCGACCTGAGGAGAAATGTCGACCTGAGGAGAAATCTAATCAGCTAATTAACCCAAAACACCTGCAACGGTTTCCTGAGTGTTTAATCTCTGTCTGGTTCAGTACACACAACCACAATCAATTTTCAGATGAAAGTAAATTTTGCATTTCATTTGGAAATCAAGGTTCCAGAGTCTGGAGGAAGAGTGGAGAGGAACAGAATCCAAGTTGCTTGAAGTCCAGTGTGAAGTTTCCACAGTTATTGATGATTTGGGGTGTCATGTCATCTGCTGGTGTTGCTCCACTGTGTTTTCTCAAGTCAAGAGTCAATGCAGCGTCTACCAGGAGATTTTAGAGCACTTCATGCTTCCATCTGCTAACAAGCTTTATGGAGATTCTGATTTCCTTTTCCAGCACAACTTAGCACCTGCCCACAGTGCCAAAACTATTAGTAACTGGTTTACTGGCCATGGTATTACTGTGCTTGATTAACCAGCCAGCTCGCCTGACCTGAACCCCATAGAGAAACTGAGAGACTCCAGACCCAAAAATACAGACGAGCTGAAGGCCGCTATCAAAGCAACCTGGGCTTCCAGAACACCTCAGCAGACAAAGGATGGAAGAAAGACACCCAGATTTCTTTTTCTAGTAGACCATTATACTGTTTTGTTCCTAGTCTATTGACCACACTGTTTATATATAAAGATCAGTTTTGGTGAACAACAGGATCATTTTCCAGATCATTTTTAACGCATCACACTTTTTTTTTTCTTCTCTTTTCCCCTCTTCTCGCAGGTCACTAAAGTGTCTCAGGTGGACGGGAGCAGTCCGGTGCGGTTCTCCACAGAAACATCTTTCGTGGTCGACAAGTATGAAATACTCTAAGGAAGGAACTCGTCAACAAAAACTCCGACACCAGCTTCAGAGAATATCAGACCAGTGATGAGACTGACAGTAATATAAACACAGTATGAACTAGAAAGTGAAAGATAGAGCATGAAAAAAAAAATTGTTCTTCTTTTCCCCCTTTCCAAAAAAAAAACCAACCCTTTTCCTCATGGCTGACAGTTTTTGCTTTATTTGTATCTTTGTACAAAAGTAAATAGTTCTATTAAGGGATTGGTTTGAGATCATGAACAAGAATGACTCTGCCAAACCAATCAGTTCGAGACCATATGGAGCTAACAGGAGAGTAATTTATACAAATCTACCATTTCTTTTCTCGGTTGTATAGATTATGGAACTTTACTGAAGGTTAATCTAATTTAGCATTAAGGGAAAATTAGCCAGTATCATGTTTTCTACATGAATCTGCTTACATTTTTGTCCTGGGATTCTGCTCTGTCTGAAATCCCTGCACTGTTTGTCTTTTCCTGTTTTCAAGTGAAAGAGCCACCATTGTCCTAACTACTCCTTTCCTGCATTGGCAGAACCATGTACTATGAAATGGGACCTCATTTTATGTGTCTGTTTATGTTGCCATCGCCCCCCTCCCCATGTATCTTTCTATCTGCTGGGCTTTTTTTTTTTTAAATCTCTCACATCTGCTGTGAAGTGGCCTGCCGTGCAAGTCTAAACTTGTATCTGGTTCATTTGCATTATCGCCTTTGTCCCTCCCCCACCGCAATCTGTAAGCCAGTGGCATGTTGGATGGCACTGAAATCCTTTTCGGGGTTTGTAATAATTCAGTAAGCCTGCTTTTATACTTCGTTATCAATGAGGCAGTGATGTTCAGACTTTTGGGCAACACGTGTGAAAACGTGAGTTCCTGGTTAAGCTGGCAATGTTGTAGAGAGTGCAATACATGAGTTGCGGGGTTTGGACGTCATCAGGGGCCACGTTTACCTATAATTTAGAAAGAAGAGGGCCTGTAGTTTTGGTGACGGTTTCATTCTGCTGTAATGTGATGTTAGATTTGAAGGGGTAGCATTAAAAGTCCTAGAAGGATTACAGAAAAAAACCTCAAGTTGTTTCAACCTTTTTGTTGAGTCAGTCATGAGCTCTGCGTTTGCTAGCGCAGGTCGACGTGCTGTTAGCAGAGATGAGTGTATGAGTTTTCACTAAACTTTTCCTTTAAGCACTAGGTCTTTGCATCAGAAATGACACTTGAAGCTCTCTGTATTCATGCATTGACTCTTTCCATTGCTCCAAGGAAAAAAAAGAAAGACATTCAAGTTTATTGTTTCGTTGTCTTGTCTGTTTTGTTAATCATATTGCAGGTGGGAAGTGGAAAAAAATCTATTCAAATGTTTTTGGGGTTTTTTTTGTAACTCTGTAAAATAATTAATAGGGTAATGATGAGTAACATTCCAGTGTAAACTTATTAAAGAAATGATTAAAGTGTGTAAAAGGACCCAAGTGAAAAGCCTCTTTACTATATTGTTTCTACATTCTATATTTACAGTTACATGGACAAAATACTTCAGTGTTGGTTTTTTTTCTTACTTTTTCTTTTACTCGCCCAAAATCAGTTTATTCAAAACTTGTGTATAATTTAAGTCTAATGGCAAATGTCAAACTTAAGCTTTATTGTCCTTGTTATTGTATATGTAAGAATAAAACATGTTGGGGCAGGCTGTTATAAGAAAAATAATCTGCAACACAGCAGTGTGATGTGCTATGATCCCAAAAAGGATTATGTTTCAATAGCAGAAGATCCAGAAGTGTTTTTTCCCCCACTTACATCACAGCAAATTGCCAACAATCACAATATACTATTTATTCATGAATGACGCATTGTTTTAACCATTTATAGTTAGTTTTAATGTAGAATGTCTGAGAACAACTTCCTGTCATCACTTACATTAAGTAACAGCTAAAAAAAGTCATTTTCTCAATCTATTATACTGAGTAATACTGTAAAACACATCTTATATTACCAAGAAACTGCAAACCCTGTGGTGAAAAAATACGTTACGAAACACTGATACTGCGGACTCCTTCTGTAAAGTTTAAATACACATCTCCTTGGAGAAAACTTCACCATATCAATGATCATAGGTTTTTTTTTTTTTTTTTTTTTTTTTAATTCGCCTTTGATTATGTGGAGAGTCCCTGTGAATGAGCTGTTAATATAGAATAACATTTTACAGTGGTGCTTGAAAGTAGAATTTTCTATATTTCCACATAAATATAACCTAAACCATTATCAGATTTTCACAAAAGTCTTAAAAGTAAAGAAAAAAAATCTCAAACAAATATGCCAAAAAATATTATACTTGGTCATTTATTTATTGAGGAAAATGATCCAATATTACATATCTGTGATATGAACCTTTGCTTTCAGTATTTGGTGTGACCCTCTTGTGCAGCAATGACTGCAACTAAATGTTTCCGGTACGTGTTGATCAGGTACGGCTTGGAGGAATTTTAGCCCATTCCTCAGTACAGGACATCTTCAACTGGGATGTTGGTGGGTTTCCTCACATGAACTACTTGCTTCAGGTCCTTCCACAACCATTAGATTAAGGTCAGGACTTTGACTTGGCCATTCCAAAACATTAAATTTATTCTTCTTTCACCATTCTTTGATAGTGATGATGAGTCTATTGATCACATATACATATACACAGTGAAATTCTTTTCTTTGCATACTCCAGCATGTCAGGAAGCTGGGGTCAGAGCGCATGTATGCTTGTATGCTTAGGGTCATTGTTTTGCTGCATGAACCACTTTCTCTTAAGATTCAATTCATGGACAGATGTCTTGACATTTTCCTTCAGAATTTGCTGGTATTTTATAATTCAGTAGCCTTCTGGCTTGTCCATGTGATGTTCAGCATACTGCAGATGGGCAACAATGTTCTTTTTGGAGAGCAGTGGCTTTCTCCTTGCAAACCTTCCATGCATACCATTGTTGTTCAGTGTTCCCCCGACGGTGGACTCATGAACATTAACATTAGCCGATATGAGAGAGGCCTTTAGTTGCTTAGAGTTCCCCTGAGTTCCTTCATGACCTCACAGACTATTACACGTCTTGCTCTTGGAGTGATCTTTGTTGGTCGACCGCTCCTGGTAAGGGGAATAATGGTCTTGAATTTCTTCCATTTGTACACAATCTGTCTGACTGTGGATTGGAGGAGTCCAAACTCTTTAGAGATGGTTTTGTAACCTTTTCCAGCCTGATGAGCATCAACTCTTTTTCTGAGATCCTCAGAAATCTCCTTTGTTCATGCCGTGCTACACTTCTACAAACACGTGTTGTGAAGATCAGGCTCTCATAGATTCCTGTTCTTTAAATAAAACCGGGTGCTCACTCACACCTGATCGTCATCCCATTGATTGAAATCACCTGACTCTAATTTCACCTTCAAATTAACTGCTAATCCTAGAGGTTCACATACTTTTGTCAATTACAGATGTATAATATTGGATCATTTTCCTCAATAAATAAATGAGCAAGTATTTTTTTTTTTTTTTTGGTCTCATTTCTTTAATTGGGTTCTCTTTGTCTACTTTTAGGACTTGTGTGAAAATCTGATGATTAGGTCATATTTGTGCAGATATATAGAAACTTCTAAAGGGTTTACAAACGTTCAAGCACCACTGTAGAACAAAAGCATTAACATGAACTTGTGACTTAGCTTTCAGCTGAACTGCTGTCAGAGCTGCTGTTATAGAAATGTAATCTACACCTTCTAACCAATCACGAGTGAGAATTTAACAGCGCTGTATGATATGTCATCATAGCATCTCGCCATCTGTTTGTTCTGTATATAGTTTATTTACATTCACATGCTTTTCTCTAATTAAATCCAGCAGTTAATTATTTGTTGTTGTTGTATTTTTTAAAAATTTGGCTCAAAATCATTCAAGGCATTTTTACACAAGCAGACATTTGGCAAGCAAGAAAACAGATTTATATCTGCTCCCAGAATATTCTCCAGCATATTATGTCTAGACAGTGAGGACCTGGAGTGATAACAAAGTGGAGCATGTTTATGAGCTTGTGAGAAATGTGTGTGGACGTGAATACAGTAAGTGAGACAAAGAAATCAACAAAACCACAAGCCATAGGGAATTGAAATCACTTGAGGCCTCAGAGGCATCATCTCTTCAAAGTCTTGAAATTATTGTGGTTATTTATATAGCAGCATCACCAAGAGGGGCATTTGAAGCTTGCGCAATAATTTCTGTTCTCTAAATTTATACAAGTTCTAGCCTACACTTTTATAAGTGGGCTACTTGAAGTCCATGGTGAGTTCCCTTATTTGGAGTCAGGGAGGGGAGGAAGGAGAAGGTGGGTCTGTTTTTTCATTTTTTCCTGCCAGATTTGAATGAATCACTGTTCAGTCCACGTCGGTTTTCCTCTACGCTGACAAAAGAGTGAGTGGAGAAACTGACAGACGCACCCTGTGGAATACTTTCAGTGTGCTTTCGGACTTTCCACGACGAAGGACAATAGGAGATGCTGTAATGAAGATTTTGTACTTTTATCAGGATGTTAGTGGGTCCTACTGATGAGGTTCTGTGGAGCATTTAGCTGATATTACTGTTATTCATGTCATTAATTCGCAACCAACATGAGTCTGCCAGTGATTTGCAACGGCTACCAGCAACACAAGGGCCACACTGTGACTCCTAAAAGGGTCCGCTTTCAAGTAAGTAAAATGTTTTCTTGACATTTCTCTGAATAGAAAAATTAAGTAATTTTTATTTCTTTATTATTAGTGTTATTATTATTATTATTATTATTATTATTATTAATAATAATAATAATAATAATAATAATAATAATAATAATGTTGTTGATTTATTTACTTGCAATAGGATCTATAATGTATACACCATGATATATTTAATTTAACAGTCTCTATAGCTAAGGTAATCAAAGTGCACACAATTTTTAAACAATTTTCCACAATATTCAAATTATGTTTCAGTGATGTGGAACTCACTCAAGTTATTATACTTATAATTGTCACCTGGAATATGACAATTTAATAAAACTGAGTTTGTAAAAAAAAAAAAAAAAAAAAAAGTACACACACACACACACACACACACACAGTCAGGCAAACATACATGCTCTCACTCTCACATGTGCACATACTCATACACACACATGCACACACCTATACATGCGCTCTGTCTCTGTCTCTCTCTCACACATACACACACAAAATTACATGTTGCAGTGTTTCCACAGAGGGGGGAAGGGTGCATCTGCGAGAATCTTTGGTATACACCTGTAATTCTGGGAAAATGTTGAGTTTCTCCCTTGTCTGGCATAGAGGTGGAGTCTACATTTGGCTGTCCTGTTTCCCCAGACCATGTGTGTACACTGTACATTTGCCCATAGTCAGTTTGCCTGTATTTACTTAATTTTTTTTTCTTAAAAAACAAACAAACAAACAAACAAAAAATATCTGACAGTCAGATGTCAGATTGACCCCAAACATAAGTAATGTTACAATTTTGGGAAACAAATTTTTTCTGTGATTTTTTTCCCAAACAAAAGGAATATTTATATGAATAATTATATATTTAGTCAATAACATATATAGAACATATTCAGCTATTTTTTTTCATTATTTTGTGTAAATTAAGAACTTATATGGTTATTTCTGTATTTAGTTGCTTTTCTGAAAAGCACATTCCTACTGAAAGTTAATTATACACTTATTTCTATTCTTTTATCAGTTCAGTAAGCTCAGGATAAATGGAAGAAAAAGGTTTATTTCATAATTATAATGATCATTTTCACACTTTAATCATTGAGATGACAGTGACCCCAAACAACGAGGAAGTCAAGCAAATCTCAACAGAACATAAGGTTTAATACTCCACTTCACTTACAAACAGATAAACCAGATCTCTACAGAGCCACACTAGATTAGAGACTAATTAAGCGCGCTGTTCATTTAGCTGCAGTACTTGTGAGTGACCTCCAGGGGGAGACAGCACGTTATCCCCAGCTAGTTTTATTCGGTAGGAAATCCCGCGTGGAGGCTAATCACAATCCAGCCCGCTTTAATGATGTTGGGAAAGGAGCTTTTCTTTCACGGACTTTCCTTTAACCTTTCGCCTATTACTTCCGCCTGCTGTGATCCGGCGCGCTTTCAACTCTTAATGAGCGCCTTTAGCTATTAGTTTCCAGCGTTAATGGAGAATGAAGAGAATGTGTGGCTTTGAACAGATGAAAGAACTGCCCCCTGTTAGGATCTTAGCCTTCGGCTGAGGCATAAATGAAGTGTTAGTGAGATCTAACCCAAAGTGACATTTGAGAAAGAGAATGAAAAGAATGCAGGGAAGGCTGTAAGATAGCAATAAAATTTAAATGTTGCTGCTAGTAAACTATCCTATAGCTATAATAATAATAATAATAATAATAATAATTATTATTATTATTATTATTATTATTATTATTATTATTATTATTATTATCCCACCAGTCCTGAAAAAAACGTGGATCAAGCAAAACATTTTTTACTCAATATGTTTAAGGGTTGATTTTATTAAAATTTTTTGTTTTTCTAAATATATATATATATATATATATATATATATATATATATATATATATATATATATATATGCTGTACCATTTTTTATTCCAGTAGAGAAAAGAAATTACTGCCAACAAGTTGGCACAATTGTTGTTGTTGGGTTTTTTGTTTTGTTTTTTGTTTTTTTAGCTTTGATCTAAGGTTTATTATTTTTTTCATATCTTTCTGTAATATTGGACATAATTCCATATCCAATATTCCAGTATTATATAAAAGTGTCTATTGTTTAAAAAAAAAGTACGAGCCTTTAGCTGTGTTAACAATTCCATCCAAAAGTGGAATCAAATTGTGAAAAGTGTCCGTCCAGCCATTGTGTTACTTTCAGAATGAAGCTGAAAACCTCAGCGTTAGCATTGATTATGTGATGAACATGAACAAGATCAAGCAGGTGTTAGTGCATCATACAATATAAGAACCAATCATGTTTCAGTACGCAAATATGGGGAAAGACGGTGGCTGCATCCGGAATCGCATACTGTGACAGTACCTACTGCATTCGATTCAGTACGTACTGCTCGGCCATTGATACAGTATGTACTGATCAGTATAAGTGGTAAGCATGAATGCAATCCGGTCGTACTACATCTACCATGTTGGCGTATGGTAAGAGCCAACGTGCCGATTTTGATTCTGACAGCTCTTCTGCACCAGTTTGGTTCCCTTGTGGGACAGCTCAGTATGCACAGAATCTTGGCAGAAGCAGTAGGCCATCTGGGTATTTCTAGCCGTTTTATGAATACTGAGAATTCAGACATACTGCTCCTTTGGCGTACCGCTTTTCACCTACTGTATAGTAGGGTTTAGTATCATTTACATATAGGAATACGCTGGTAGGTAGATACTCTAAATTGCCCCTAGGTGTAAATAAGTGTGAGAATGTGTGTGCATCTTCTGCTGATGCTTGTGTGTATTTATTGTGTGTTATCCTGAATTTAACTAGAACTGAACCTGATCTTGTTGCATATCTGCACTTTATGTAGACCCATAAATAGAGCCCCTTGTTTATTATGTTATAGCCATTGCCTCATGTCTGATTTCATTCATCAGACGCACTGAACAGGCTCACTGGTATTATTAACTGATCTTCAGTATTGTGTCCAGGCCACCAGTAAAAGTGCCATCTAGGGTGCCACTACAATAGATAAAAAGTGATGAAGTGCCCTTTAGGGTACACACACACACACACACACACACACACACACAATATGTCTCATGACGTAACAGTGCCGCTATGTGCAAGACGTTCTTCTGAAAGCTCTAGGGTACCTTCCAGTGAAAAAAATGTGATGAAGTGCCCTGTAGGTTGCCCTTACAGTGAGGAAAAAATGTGAGAAGTGCCCTCTAGGGTGCCCTTACAGTGAGGAACAAAATGTGAAAAATGTGAAAAGTGCCCTCTAGGGTGCTCTTACAGTGAGGAAAAAAAGGTAAGTGCCCTCTAGTAAGTGCACCCCCCCACCACATTCTGTGTAGGAGGTACTGTTTTTATTGTTTTCGCCACTGCCCTTCAGACAGCCTATGTCTGCCCCAGGCCGTGTTCGAGTTACATCTTTAGATTAGATTAGATTCAACTTTATTGTCATTAAGCAGAGTACAAGTACAGAGCTAATGAAATGCAGTTCTTCACTCATCTGTTAATATCAGATCATCCACAAGCATCCACAGTCAACAGGGTAATAAGTAGTCAAGTCAAGTCAAGTAGCTACATATAGAAACCATTTTATGGGGGAATAGTTTCCTTTCAGCCACCTGCGAGTGTTTGTTAAATTCAAAATCCAGACTAGTTTGTCACTGAAAATTCCCCCACCCTGTTTTACCACAGAGTTCAACCCGAGCAGTGTACACTCCAGACATGGGTGGACAGAATCGTGTGTGTGTGTGTGTGTGTGTGTGTGTGTGTGTGTGTGTGTGTCAGGGGATTTAAACCACAACGACAACACAGAAGACAGCTTGGATACATTACACCAACAAAACATACACAAGTTCATGAGTTCCGTGATTATTTGTGTCCACTTTACCCTTCATTTCCAGCAGTTTTTCTTGGAAGACTTTTTATTGCTTTCCTTCTTTAATGTCATTCAGTTTAAATTAGTCAGAAGTCCTGGATGTGATGTGGATGTTTTTTTTTTCAGTAGAATGACAGAAAAAATAGAAGACATTCATTACTGTGGAATCACACTAATGAGATATAAATGCATAATGGTACTTTCCACTATTTATTGAACAGAAATATATATCCATGTTCAGTTTTTGCTGAATTGCTGATTTTTTAAAAAAGAAATGTTTAAAATTTATTTATTTACTGATTACATTTTCTTGAGTAACTGATTCCAGTTATTACATTTTTGGATGAAATATACATGAAATAAACACAGCTAAAGGTTCGTACTTTATTATTTATTTATTTGTTTGTTTATTTATTTATTTTACAGCAGACACTTTCTCAGTACTTCATACAACACTGTGGAACAGTGGATGTGGAATTATGTCCAATATTACAGAAAGATGTGATACCTGGGAACTTTTAGTCACAGAACCTGTTGGCTTAGCTAGCTAGTTAACCTAGCTGCTCTTAGCAAAGGATGAATAGTTTTATTTGTTATGGTGTATTTTGACAGATTGGGCTGCTGTTACATAATATGATCATGTAAATCGAGATTCAGATATTGAAATCCACCCATGTATACTTATATCAAATGTAAGCTAGTTTTCTAGCAGTTAGCTAGCTGCTTAGCTATTCGGGATGGCAGAAGAATGGATATGTTCATGGGAAAATAATCAGTGACGGGGTGCTGTGATGAAGAATGGTTACTGTATTTACTGTATTTAACTTACTGAAGTTGATTATTTCCCAATAAGAGCATGTCCAAAAATGTTTTATTCTTCTTATATGACAGCAATTTGCCAAACAATTACCATTTAAACTCATTGAGGGACACGCCATAATTTTTGATCCATTTACAGCTAATGTTGTAGAACATCCGTGAGTCATGTTAGTTACTGTTATTGCATTACAGTATATGTTACATCAGCTATAAACAGTTCTTCCTTCACTGATTTTGTTCTCTCTTGAAATCAGTAAGACAAAAATAGCAGAGAAACCAGAAATCACAAAGTCCTTTGTCCTGAAGAGTGAAAACAAAGCGCTGACACTGGAGACTCCTTCCATAAACGTTAAATAAATATCTCCTTACGGAAAGCTATTTTAAATCGATAACGGATTAGAGCGAGCAAATTAATACAAACCTGTGATTTGAATTAAGCCGGCACTACTTTCAGAGCTGATGTTATAGAAAATAGTAGTGTACATAGACACTAATCTTTTTTTCTGTCTTAAGGTCTCATTCTTGATTGAATTGGTGTTATTGTTTCCTGTTAAATTCCTGTGTTCAGTGTACCAGTGTACCTGTCTATCCTTCTGAGTTGCTTTCAGCAAAGTCTGTATGGGTTCTGACCTTTCAGCTGCAAAAATGAAAGGCTGCCTTGTGTCCATACAATGAAGGACAGAAAAAGGGATAGAGAGAGCGAGAGAGAGAGAGAGAGAGAGAGAGAGAGAGAGAGAGACAAACTGAGGCAGAATGAGAAAAAGGGGAGGTTAGAAAGAGGAAAAGAGGGGCTGTGTGTGTGTGTGAGAGAGAGAGAGAGAGAGAGAGAGAAGAGCAAGGGAGCATATTTGTCCCCATCACTAGTCACAAGTGATCTGTGTTAATGTCAGTTACTGTTCTCAAGTCTAGCTATAGAAGAGCCAGATTTTCGGAGTTATAGTCCCTGTTCTTCTGGGATTAAATGGTGGATTAACTGACTACCACTTGCTTTCTGTGCCGTCCTCGAAGACATCATGAGTAAGTATGGTGTATCTGACTGAGAATTAGAAATGTTTTCAGAATGTAAACTATAGATACAGTAGAAAGTAGGTTTAGGGTTGGGTTGTTTTACGTTTTGTTTTGTTTTTCCATGATAAAAAATGTGTTCTGTGTGTATTTATGAAGTAGAGAGACTACATATCTGTGAATCTGTCTGTAAAATTGCAGGTTTGGCAATTTTCTCCTGAATGTCAGTGTCAAATATAGTAAAAGAGGAAGAGCTGGGCAGAAACAGGAAACAAAGAATATGGAGTAAGCAGGAAACATTTCTCTGTAATTCAGTGTCACTTATTATGGAATTAAGATGATTACAACAGTGGCATCTTGAATATACTGTACATCTGTATAAATTTGTATGAATGTTGACTGTGCTATATATTCAGGTGGTTGATGTTTAGACCATTCTGGCTGTCTCATATTGTGTGTGTTACTCTGGCTGTCTCACACTGTGTGAGAGAAACTGAACTGTTGTAGTACCAGTATAGTCTGAGGATCATAACTGTGACTTCAGCATGAATAAGGATCCTATTGTCCCAGTGGAGACAGCACTGAATGTGTGATCCACTGGCACACATTTGCTGTACCTGGCTGCACACTGCATACTTTCACCAACAAAATGAGGTATTTTACAGGAATGCTCCAGCACTTTTAAACTTAATATGTGTTTTTACTTTACTGTATGTGCAATTATCATGCACAAGAATTTCTACATAGTTTCCTGTACTGAGAAAAAAACACCTAAATCTGTTTACTCTAAAACACGTAATAGAAGTCTAAGGGCAGCTGTTGAAATCCATCAATAAACATTTATGTGAAAAGTCTTTATAAGAATGCTTTCATGAAATATTTCAAACAAAGTATAAAAAAAAAGCTGTAAATCTGTATAATTTGGGCTTTCATTGATCAACTAGTTTCAGAAAAAAATATGTGGATATGCTTATGACATATCATGCATATGACAAAACCTTAATGGATAACACTAAGAACAGAGAACAGTTAACACTAGAAGAGCTTTTGTCATTTTTGTTTTATCCTAACCCTTTATTATTAGATTTTAGTAGTTGAAGATTTAAACTTATACAAAAATCAGCCATACCATTAGAACCACTGACAGGTGAAGTGAATAACATTGATTATCTTGTTACAATGGCACCTGTCAAGGGGTGGGATATATTAGGCAGCAAGTGAAAAGTTGATGTGTTAGAAGCATTTGAACTCAAAGTTGATGTGTTGGAAGCTGGAAAAACAGGCAAGCGTAAGGATCTGAGTGATTTTGACAAGGACCAAATTGTGATGGCTAGACTGCTGGGTCAGAGCATCTCAAAAACAGCAGGTCTTGTGGGGTGTTCCCAGTATGCAGTAATTAGTACCTACCAAAAGTGGTCCAAGGAAGGACAACCGGTGAACCGGTGACACCGGGGTCATGGGCACCCGAGACTCATTGATGCGTGTGGGGAATGAAGACTAGCCTGTGTAGTCCAATCCCACTGAAGAGCTAGTGTAGCACAAGTTAATGCTGGCTATGATAGAAACATCAGAACACACAGTGCATCACAGCTTGCTGCAGATGGGGCTGAATAGCCGCAGACCGATCAGAGTGCCCATGCGGACCCCTGTCCACCCCCGAAAGCATCTACAATGGGCACGTGAGCATCAGAACTGGACGATGGAGCCATGGAAGAAGATGGTCTGGTCTGATAAATCACATTTTCTTTAGCATCATGTGGAACACCAGGTGTGTGCACATCAATTTTCTGGGGAAGAGATGGCACCAGGATGCACTATGGGAAGAGGACAAGCTGGCAGAGGAAGTGGGAGGCTCTGGGCAATGTTCTGCTGGGAAATGTTGGGTCTTGGCATTCATGCGGATGTTACTTTGACATGTACCACCTACCTAAACATTGTTGCAGACCAAGTACACTCTTTTTTTGGCAACCTCGCAACTTACAGGACTTAAAGGATCTGCTGATAACATCTTGGTGCCAGCTACCACAACACACCTTCAAAGGTCTTGTGGAGTCTATGCCTTGACAGGTCAGAGCTATTTTGGCAGCCCAAGGGGAACCTACACAATATTAGGCAGGTGGTTTTAATATTATGTCTTATCGGTGAATAATCATTTCTTTTTATGGAGTTCACCAACTGCCATTAGACTTCTATTATATGTTTACAAGATTTCTGTTCAGTACAGAGCACAGTGCAAACGTGTTGATATATTTGCCTGTGGTAATCACACATACACAACAGATGTGGTAGATAGAGGTTAAGTTGAAAAATGATGGACTATTCCTTTAATGTCTTATCTGTCAAAACACTTATTTTACTAATCAAAAACAGAATCCTATCCTTGGATAAAAGGGAATGTGCTGCATGCCTGAAATGTTTACATTCATACATCGGAAAGTGCGAGTTTTGAGGGAAATATCACACAAGGTAGCCAAAGGACAGAGCTTCAAATGGTACAAAGATGCTTTGTGTGTATGCACATGGAGCTGCTAAGGTAGTGCACACGTGATGCGGATATTAGCCCAAAAGTTCCACACACACTTAATACCTGGTGCTGGTGTGTGTGTGTGTGTGTGTGTGTGTGTGTATGTGTGTGTGTGTGCATCTGCTTGAGCCCGCCAAGCACAGCAGGCCTGTCTGAATAGAAGCTTTCATACCAAACAAAGACATCAGGCTACATAAACTGGCCGCTAATGTGAGGCAGCTTTGTTGAATTGTTTCACTGGGATGGAATGAACTAATGCAGAATGAGAGGGACCAAAAAGAAGCTATTTTATGATTTGTGCACATCTATGACAAGCACAGCAGAGCATGTCCACACTGCAAGTGTGTGTGTGTGTGTGTGTGTGTGTGTGTGTGTGTGTGTGTGTGTGTGTGTGTGTGTGTTTGTGGCTGTAGGAGAAGATATGACAAAAAGGTGAAATTTAATACCACACAAGGGCGGGTGAGAGAGAGAGAGAGAGAGAGAGAGAGAGAGAGAGAGAGAGAGAGAGAGAGACCCAGGAGTGTTACGGTGGCTCTGGAATGATTTCCTGCTCTCTGAAAGCCTTTATTCAGCCCTGTTTACTCTAGTTTAAACAACAGGTGGTGCTTAAACTCTGCTGTGGTTATGTGAGCACCTGCATTCATCCATTTCTGTAAGTGTGAACTCAAATTTCCACAGAGGATTTCCAAATTTGAGCCCATCTTTAGGAACCACACTACAAAAATAAAGCTCAGTTAAACCCTTTTCATGTTCCTATCAATTCCACATGGAAAAACTTGCTTTTATTGTCAAAATCTTATCCCTTGTCTTTAATTTTTTCCCCACTGGCTTCACTCTGATCCTTGCACCAATTATTTAAATTTAGCATTCTGGGAAGTGAGAATGAGAAACAGAATACGATGGAATGCAGTTGGCTTCAGGGCTGCATATTTATTCCAAAAATAATGACTAAGTATTCATTTCCATAATTTCAGAACTGTGGTAATTATTTCTGACTAATAGAATGAATAAGTATACTATTTAATGCTATTTTAAAAACAGCTTAAACAAATCAAGCTGTCAGCTGCATTCCTAAGCAACTTTATTGCTGAAACAAACCTGAAACAAAACAACAATAACTTATTGATATTGAACAATAAATTGCTTCATGTAGCATTTCCGAAAAAGCCAAAGTACAATAAATCCAGATTTATTGTTAATGCTAATCAAAACAATCCCCAACTCTGGCCTGAATTTGCATGTTGGATAGGCTCTTATATTTTATTATGCAATTAAACTTGTCTCACGTACATATTACTATGATTTAAAAAATAAAAAAAAAATAAAATGTTTTTACACATTGACCAATCTACATACTCAAATGAACTGTTCTAAAAGGATTAAATCAATAAGCCAAGGTTTTATGAAGGTTTGGGTAACATAAGATTTTCAAAATCACATACAATAGGTCCAGTAGGCACTTGCAATAAGAGTACTAGTGTAAACTAAACTGCTATTCAAAAGCCAATGAGGCCTAGATTGCACCATCAATGCAAACATAGCTAAAACATGCATTCACTGACCACTTTATAAGGAGCACCTGTACACCTGCACATTCATGCAATTCACGAATCAGCCAATGTGGCAGCAGCACAAGGCATAAAATCATACATTAAATATTCAGTGCTTTATTGTTCACATCAGAATGGGGAAAATGTGTTCTTAGTGACTTTGACTGTTACAAGTTTGTTGGTGACAAACATGCTGGTTTGAGTATTTCCAAAACCACAGATCTCGTAGTATTTTCACAGAGTTTATAGAATGGTGCGAAAAACAAAAAACATCCATTAAGTGGCAGTTCTGCCTTGTTGATGAGAGACGTGAAACAGAGAATGGCTAGATTGGTTTGAGTTCAATATACAGTTTACTGAGGCTACGGTATTGATAAATAATCACTCTTTACAACCGTGGTGTGCAAAAAACACACAACATGATTTACTTTAAGTCAGATGGGCTACAACAGCAGAAGACTACATCAAATTCCACTGTTGTTAACTAAGACCAGGAATCTGAGGCCACAATGGGCATAGGCTCACCAAAACTGGACAGTTGAAGACTGGAAAAGCATCACCTAGTCGTTTTCCAGTCTTCAACTCTCCAGTTTTTTGGTGAGTCTGTGAGCACTTTAACCTCAAATTCCTGTTCTTAGCTGACAGGAGTGGAACCTGTTGTGGCCTTTTATTGTTGTATCCTATCTGCCTCACTTGTGCGTCTTGAGGTGCTTTTCTGCTTGAATGACCAGTCTGGTCATTCTCTTCTGAACTCTTTCATCAGCAAGGTGCTTCTGCTCGCAGAACTTCCACTCAATGGATGGTTTGGTTTTTTTTTCACCATTCTGTACGTACACTGTTGGGTGTGAAAATCCTAGGAAATCAGCAGTTTATGACATATGCAAACCAGCCTGCCAATGGCCATGCCACAGCCAAAGTCACTGAGATCACATTTTCCCCTAATTCTGATGTTTGATGTGAACATTAACTGAAGTTCTTGACCTGTATCTGCAGGATTTTATATACTGCGTATAGGTATCCCTAATAAAGTGGCCAGTGTGTTTATTTACACAAAAAAGTTACGCATAAAATGTTGCCTTTGCCTAAATAAAATTCTGTGTCCATGATGACACCATTATTTTTCAAATAATAAATAGTATCTTAATTAACATTCACTTAATGTGCAACCAGGAATATACATCCAGATGTTCTATGCACGAAAAGCTGTTGTTTTTATGCAGCTACTTGCTCCAGCTGGTGCAGGTAATGAAGGCCGCTGTGATGTTACACCTGTTAGAATAAACTTCTGAACACCTGTTGAGTCTCTTACTGCACTGTTATCTAAAACAAATCTCTTATTGCTGACTGGATGTGTGTATGTGTGAAATTGAAAATTAGAATAAAGTTTGTGAGTGCCATCATCTGTGTGTGTAAAGGGAAAGAGACCAAAAACCAGATGATTCAGAGTTCTCGCTTGGCTGGAAATCAGGAACATTTTGTTTTCTTCCCTGCTGTAGCAATAAAGTATACCCAGTCCCTCCTCACTGTCTCACTATCTTTCTCACTAGTAATCTCTGTGTGAATGTTGAGTTTTAGCCACGTACACAGATACACAATCATCTGTCAAGGGCATTGTGGTCATCACGTAAGGGAGCTTTATGATGAAGCACTTTTTAATTTTAGGAAAAAATGTTGCGAGGTCTAAAAACAGTGAAAACTATGAGTCATGACTATAAGTAGTTTGTAGACGTATTTCATTCAGAGAGCATTATCTTAAAAGCCTGATGCATCAGTTGATCTACCTATACTTGAAATGGATTTCTGGAGTCATGTATCCTTCACCGATTAAAAACAAACACCCGTTAATACCAAATCATTGATGAACAGATGACTTCTGATGGACTGGCGTCCCATCCTGGGTGTATTCCTGCCTCGGCACCAAGTATTCCCAGGATAGGCTCCAGATCCACCGCAACCCCCAACCAGGATAAAGTAGTTACTGAAAATGAAATTGAATTTGATTGACACCTACCACAGGAGATCTAAAACTTGTTGAAGCTAGAAACCCCAGGACCCCTTGTAACAGCAACATGAGTACAATCACACTGTTAAAATATGCAGCACATCAATATATATTTATTGCATTTATTATTATTTTTTTTTATAACTGAGCTTTCCATTCACAGAAGCCAAACCAGTCATTTTGTATCATATACTGTAAATGTTTACTCATATTATTGATTTGATATTTCAAATTTCTATGCTTGTTTTTAAGTTATTGTTCTTTAGATTAGGTCTGGCTTCTTGACTGGCTGTAAAATTTTTTATAACTAATGTCATAACTATGACCACAATTAATCTTATTTATTACATGCCAGTGATCTCCACCATCATTACAGCATCAAAACGTAACAAAATTGCCAACACCATGGCTATACACCACAGTCCTTGGGACTCCCTGGACCCCAGTTTAAGGGCCCACTGGCCTATTCAATGGCCACTATATGAAAAGTTCTCATAGTTCAGACACTTTAGAGTGCAGATCAGAGATGGTCATTTCCATAAATCTGTACATCCGTTAGCTCTACTGAAATTTCCTTTTTCACTCTTGGATTGTTTAAGTTTCTCAGAACTATTTCTGAGAAAGGGAAGGATGCTGGACCATGTCCTCCCCATGAGAGTTGCTTGGTTCAGGGTCATCACACAGGAAACACCCCTGCCCTGGAGGCAATACCGGAAGAACCATCTTCAGTTCCAGCTGTTGGTTGCTTGGATTCTGCTAGACTCTGTTTTTCTCTATGTTTTATTTGTCTGAACTTTTTTGACATCTGCCTCACACACTATCTCTAGCTTTTCTGGCTGGTCAGGGGAAAAGCATAATACTGATAGATATTTCCTTGGCTATCCTTCCAAATTTTTCCCTCTTTCCATCTGTGACTTCTATCTTGGACCATGTTGTAGACCTTTGGTAGACATTATCAACAACCACTTCAGTCAGCCATATGCTGACTCCAAAATTCCATGGTGACCACGTTGTGTTTGGGATTGTTGAGGGAGACCTTTTAAATGCATTTATTTAATGACTCACTGATTTACAAACGCCCTCCAGCATTAAAGTGAGTCATTTTATGAGGGTAGGTAAAAACTTTCTGCATCTGTTTAACGCCAGATCGGAAAAGACCCTTCTGGCAGAACAAGGCATGAAGGAACAGGAAATCAGCGAGAGGAACTTGTCTGGAATATCAAGGCCTTTTCTAACCAGCAAAACAGCATGAACAGAGTCTTATTTATGCAAATCCCAGAGCAGTGGTGATGGTTCATCCTGCTTCTGCTACCTGCCAATAATTCTACAATCATTTATTTATTTATTTGGGAAGCAATGAGACCATAATTGGGGAAAGTCACTTCCTTCCTCTTTTTGCAATATTTGAATGTAATCACAAATTGTTGAATTGTGATAAATCTCATTTAAATTTACAGTGGAAATTCATGTAATGTGATGTCAGAAGGTGTGTGATACATTTCTAACAGCCATTCTGTTTGTCTCTTGAATTTAAATGATGTTTGTTGGATAACTGGATAACAATATGGGTATAGTTCCCAAACTTATTTACAAATTTCCTGTCCAGGCAAGGAGATTGAGGATTGTAAAAAGGACAACATTATTCTAGAGGCTCTCTGAATTTTACATCTGCTCAGTTTGATCATTTAAATGAGCTACCCTGTTCATTTTATCATCTCTTAATACAATAGAAATATTATAGAGTTATGGGAAGGATATTTCAAGGAGCCATGTCCTCTTCTTGTCTCTTCTCTTCTTTCCTCCCTTCCTCTCTCTCTCTCTCTCTCTCTCTCTCTCTCTCTCTCTCTCTCTCTAGCTGTGGTGGTGACAGTAGTTGTAATTCTGTGCTCCAGAGTGTTTAGGCAGAAACATGGACTGTACCCAGTCAGCTGAAGACAGGAAGAAAGAGGACAAGAAGTAAACAGGACATAGTTTTACACTAAATTTAGACAAGCTTATGGATCCATTATTGAATAGCTTGAGTAAGAAGAGATGGTGAGTAGATTTCCTGTCATAATGCAGTTTTAGGTGGAAGTTTAGTTTTTTGCATCCTTTTTTTTGCATTGGCAGTATTGAAAGTTTTTTTTGATTAGGATGTTAAGAATTTCACCGACCTGTTTACAACAACTCTTTATTTCAGAAAATGTCCTCAGTGATATTTCAACTGCATTTGCCTTTACTTCCTGTTCATATTAATCCACTAGTGTTTTCGAGTCTTGCTGATTGGGAATTTTTTGCCACGTTCTGACTGTGGATCTGCATTTGCTATATTTCGCCACTGTGGTTTCCTCTCTACCACTAGTCGTCTGCATGTGCTCAGTGTGTGTGTGCTTAGTGTGTGTGTGTGCTTGTGTGTGTGGATGATTATAACCCATGTAAGAGGAGCCCTGTGGAGTGCACATTGTGGTTATGCTGAGGCTATTTTCTGCTTCTATGGCCAGGACACGGTGGCATGACTGCCGACTTAATGACACGTTTCAGAGACATGGTGCTCCGTTTGCCCACATGAACCATTTGGAGAAGCGCTTTGAGACTGTGCATGTGTTTGTTTGTATGCGAGGCAAACACTGAAATAAACAATCACGCCAAATCACATGGCAGTTTCCTACTTTGTTATCACTTTGAAGTGACTCTATTTAAAGAAATATGTGTTTTGTGTGTCTTTGCAGCAATTCTCTGTTATTATTGTGTATCCTGTGTACATTCTGTGTGTCAGAATTTTTTTAGAGTAGTGTGTGCTTGATGTGATGGAGATATATCTCTCTACTCTGGGTTTCTGAGAGCCAGTAAGAAACACTGAACAGCACTATGAGATGCATAAAATCAGGCTCTTCATATGTGTTCTGATGGAAAATAAGATTCAATAGAGCTTTTGGACAAGCATGCTCCTAAAGGAAACATTATATGTTTTTTTAGCCTGTTCTCCAGATTATTATTAAATATTTCACCCTGATTAATATTCGCATTTTGTTGCAAGCCTGTCTTTACTTGTCCACAGAAGCGAAGCTTCACATTCCGCTGACTTCTTTGACTTGGCATGCCAACAAAAGTGTCGTTCTCATGAGAAAAAGTTTTCATGGGTTTTTTGTAAACATTAAAATTGCTACCGTACACATACAGTATAACCAAACAGACTGATGAATACTATAGCCTCTAGAATTTTCTAGAGAGCCTTGTATGTTTTGTCAAAAACATATTTTGCCAATTTGACTAACATGGCAGCCACATGACCAGCCACAAACATTTTCCTGAGCCTATCAGCAAGCACGCTAGATTATCTGGTTTACTGGTCAGATGTTGATTAATTTTCTATAACAGCAACTCTGAAAATATTGCCAGCTGTAAAGTAAATCACAGGTTTGTATTAAATGCTCCTTTTATTATAATATTACACAGTGACTTGAATGATGGATGCTCCATGTAAACTACGTCTAATTATAAGTAGATTAAAAACATATATTGTCGTTGATATGATGATATGTTTTCTGTAAGGAAATGTTTAACATTTATGGAAGGAGTCTCTAGTATCTAGTGTTGTAATAGTCCATTAATAGTACTATATATTGCCTCAGTGTCATGGTGTTCAAAAGTCTGTTTTCCTGCTGAAAACCGTAAGGAAAATCAATCAGATTACAACCTACAAGATTCTGAAGCTTTCTGTTAGAAAAGTGTACAAATAATAGTAGATGTTCCATGGCTTTTAGACAGTGGGTCTGTGTGCTTTATAAAGTCTTAATCCAAATAGGTTTCAGCTGTCCTAAAGATTGTTTTCGTCAAGTTTGTCACATGAGGTTAACACAATGCCTTGGTCATATGCTGTAGATTTTTGTAAACATAAGGTTGTGCAATGACAATTCTAGTCTGACTTACTTTAGAACATCACGACGACGGTCTTTCTAGCTTACTGCATTTCTGGTATATCATAACGGTGATTATGTGCCATGGGGTGTCCAATGTTATCCACAAATGGCCAGTGTGGTTGCAGGTTTTCATTCCAACCAATCAGGAGCCATGCTTGACTCCACCTGTTTAAAAAGTTGAACATGGCCTTCAATCGACTGAGTTGTGATTACTGCTTTGCTCAAACAAAAACATGTAACCACGCTGGGCCTTTGTGAATAAGATTGGTCAACCATGATCATGACACTGGCACAAGATTTCATAAAAAATATTTTGAACAGAAAATTTAAATACATATCATGGCCAAAAGGAATATAGATAACTCTGTGATTCTGGTGTCATGATTGTTACTGTTAAAACCTTTGCTATAACAATGTTATACAGCAGGTTGTCAATCCAGTCATAAGAGAGGTGGGAGTTGTGATGGTCAGCTGTGTAGGTTTATGTTTGTTGTCACGAAAGGCTTATGAGGGCATCGTGTAGCCCTTTGAAGACTTCTGTTAAAACGTTGCCCTAGATTCACACATTCTCTTCCTGAGCCATATTATTCTAAGAACTGCAATTGTCTTCCTTATCTATATACAGCCCAAAATGAATTTCATCTAAATGTGACTTCCCCAAATGATGATTCTAGACATTTGCTTGACTCAGAGGCGATTACAGTCGAGTGATTTCCTAAAATGACTAATCTGTTGAGACATGTCTGCTGAACTCTGTACTGCCCTGAGGGCCATACGTGACTATTTATACTCAAATGTGCATATATACCAAAGAATATCAGCAGCATCTGTTCCAAGTATGTGCATTAAAGAGGAGTCATTCTGAGTCATACTGTGCATAATATCTAAATTGCATGCATGGACCCATCCTAAACATTGGATTTTTTCTAGTTTGTGTGTTAGATATGTTTATATGATTCTGAAACAAGCAGCCAGCTGTGTGCTTTTAATAACACAATAAAACATGATCAAAGACCCAATTACTTAAGGGTTTTGTAATTATGCCAGGTGGCCCTTGATGTTTAGTGTAGAGTCTACCTGCAAGCAAATGGATAACAATGTGTCATCCTAGAGAAACAGTAGATTTTTCTCACTAGTCTTGAAATAAATATACAAGTTTTCTTAATGGAAGTGTACACTGTACCAACACCAACCTGCATTTATTCTCTTCATCCATATTAAAAACAGGATCTCAATGAGTGTGATGAAGTGACCAATAACACAGAAGACATGGACACCCTGAATAGGAACATTCCTGATCATGGCCGCCAGACCCATCAGGTGCTACAGGTGAGACAGCAATTGCTGGCATATGAAAAACTACAGTCAGAATACATAAAATATATGATTTTAAACTTCGATCACTAAAACTTTATGCCAAGATCTTTGTAAGTATTAATTCAAACAAAACCCTGTACTGAAGGTTCCCGTCTTAACCCAATTTCTGAAAATATGCTTTTCCGTTCAGCTTCAGCCCATTTATTGGATATTTCCAAAGCAAACATGACCCAAGCCAGATTAAGAATTAAACCAACAAACTCTGTCACACACAAAAGCACATCAACTTTAGTTTAAGCTCTTAAATACATTTAGCCACAATGTGTCCTGTGAAAGAAATGCCACTTTACAATAGAGGCAATTAAACACTATATATAGTTCCAGTGTTAGTAGATGACAGGGGAAGATATGGAGACTAAAACAAACCACTGTGGCCTTTCAGAAGTCTGCTTCCGTGTTTGTGATGAACTGCCGTTTCTTTTCATAAAGGTTAAAATCAGGACTTGACTAGCAAGAGCAGGTAAAAATGGCACCTCAGGTGTCCTTTTGTTCTTTTAGCTCATATGTGTTTTAATAAAGAGAGAACATTCTAAAGGACTTGGATCCGTCTGTTTGATTGATTCACTGGGTGCAGTTTAATGTGAAGGGGAATATGCTGTATAAATAATCACACAGAAAGCTCTTTCATACAGCATGACAAATTATTCCAGCACAAAGAGGGGCACTGAGGCTGAGGAGAAATTTCCAGCAGTGACCTTCTCCAGACTTCCATCTTGGAGGAAGTACAGAAACCGAGGAGAAATTATTACCCAAAACTATGAGCACATTCTTCTAACAAGAATCTATGACTTGCCTTATTTTTCCAAATTTGTTACCAATTTCACACCAGCATTTATCGCCTTATACCACATGATACATTCTATATTTGACTCCCCCCAAAAAACATTATTTCTTTGCACAAATTGTTCCCATGTTGCCCTTGAGAACCTCTGGCGCTGACGTTGAGCCTGTTCACTCTGCCATCTTTTATCTTAGAGGTTCAATCCTCTTAGCCTCCCAGCGTACATGATGGAGCAATACCTTTTAGCTCAGCCCTGCTTTACTATATGACTCTAATTGAGTCAGTATAATCATGTTTGGAGCACTATGAGCAATCATTTGAAAGAGGGCAGGTCACTGTGCTGGGTTTTTGTGACTGGACAACATAATTGGCCAACAGTGGACATGGTGTATGTACATTACTGTGCTGCGTAGAAAGTGTAACAAAAAGATACTGCAGCTAATATTATTTGAATTTCTTAGCCTATTGTAAACATTAATATGTTTTATTTTTCCATTTGTCCATATTGTCAAGGGTACTCCACTGGACCTGATTGAGACAGGCAAAACCCTCAAAGTCCAAGCAGAGCGTCCCCATCTGGTCAGTTTGGGAAGTGGACGTCTGAGCACGGCCATCACACTGTTACCCATACCAGAAGGTTAGGTACCTTTTTTAGTAAGTCAATACAATGCATTCTTGTGTCAATATTGTCAGAACGTCAACATTACATTCATTTTGGCTTCAGGCTGTTATAGCATTTGTACTGTTAGGGGAGAATATAACTAGATTAGACAATGAGAAATGTTCATTCTGTTAGGGATGGTAAGATTATTACTGATCATTTTTGCTGAATTCAGCAGCTTTCTTCAGTACCTGCAGTCCCATCATTGCTAATGGCACCACATGGCAAGCAGCCAAGTCTGAGATGAGATGGAAGTTACCTGTGAGCAAGGGCTTGTGTGTGTATGTACTTGCATGGTAGGATGTGTGGAGAGTTAATTGTAGAAGGTCTAGCAGAGCAGTATGGCATATTCTTTGCTGTATTCTTAGCTCAGATATGTAGTAAATCATCACTCAAAGAATGACAAATAGAGGACTTTCCCTTTCCTGACACTGGAATGGGAGCAAATGTAACACTTTGCTGAACTGGCTTACTGTTTCATGCTCTGTAAGATTGAATCCTCAAAAACATTTATGATAAGAATAATCAAAATGTGACCCAGTATTTTGAACTGCAAATAAAAACACTACTATAAAGGGTCCTGTTGAGTTTTGAACAGGTTAAGTTCAGGTTAGCTATTCAGAGATGTCTACATATTGTCAATAGGCTTTAGAACTGCAAATTATAGGAAAATTATAGGGCCATGACCTGACTCTCAACTGACCGGACTCCTCTCTGCTTCTCTATGTCACACATAATATTTTTTTTATTACTGTTATATTATTGTATGTGGCCAGCCACGCATTTCTCGTCTTTAGTGTGGTTTGTGCTTCTAAGAAAACAATTTTGGACATTCATTCATTGTGGTGTGCCAGTGCACACCTGCAAATAGCACACTGACTTTCAGCAACTGTGACATGAATGAACAGACGTTAACAAAAACAATTCAACATGACTTTAAAAAAATCCACGTCGGCGGGTGAACAAAAAACATTGCACAGCCAGCCAGATCTTATTCTCCTTATTAAATAAGGACAGTTAAAACCTGTCATAAGAATCCCTGTTATGCTTTGTATCGCGATTTTTTTTTCATTATAATCCTTCCTCATGGCTGGAATGACCTACTTTCTGAATCTCACATGTCAATTAACTGTGTATAAAATGTATGATTGCATAAATTGAAGCCAACTAGAAGGCCTTTGGCGGTAACACATTACAATTATACCCACCATGTACAAATTAAACAGTTTCATTGACTGGTACGACAATTTGAAATTATGTTCACATTCCGGGATATATGTAGAGATTCACTTGAAATTCTGAGGACTCTGAGAAGTGGAGTTTAGATGTACAAAATCGGCTAAAAGCCCCTCGGCCTAAGCCATTCTGTCTGTGTACAGGAGCAGTATGGGCAGTGGATAGTATTTGAGAATTTGCAGTGTTACTAAATGAAAAACATACAAAAAAAGTTTGTTAAAAAGTTAGTTACTTATCCAAGAAGAAATGCTTGCAAACACAACTCCTAAACACCCTTTAGTCCTATTGCTACAGCATTCGCCCATATTCAACAATGTGAGTGAACAAGTGTGCAAATTAAACGAGATCTTCCTTCTTTATGCACATCTGTCAGTCTAGACACTGGTAGGGATGGCTGAGGGTCAGAGAAAGGAGGAAAACTTTCTCATTAAGATGAGTCAAAGCAGAGATTCAAGAATATGCAAGAGAACAAAGAATTAATATTCAATAGCTATGTTTCCATCCAAGTTGCAAAGTTTAACTCATGCGAAAAATCGACATTTCACATGAAACAATTGTGAATTAAGCACCGTTTCCATCCCATGCGTTCAAGAGAAGAAAACTGTCACTGACATGGAAACTGGTGCATCTCGCTCTCTGCCATTTTTACTTTTCTGAGCCAATTATCCAATCACATGATTTGTTGAGGCAAAGTCACATGACTTTTTGATGCACATCAAGGAATTTATTATGGTAAATGTGTTTCCATTGTAGTTTATGTGCATTTCTTCTTAGCAAATAAAAAAATTATCCACCTTAATTGAGCACACTTGTGTTTTTTATGCGATATCCCAAAATGCACATAAAAATATGTGCATGGAAACATAGCTACTGACATTATATTAGATTTAAATTAACATGTTTTTTTGGAAACAATTTTATATATCAAGATAAAACGTTTGGTTGAATAAGCAGTGACAAAGCTACATCTCTTTTTCTGAATGCAGGGAAAACCAGTCTTGGCCATGGAAACACTGACATCAATATCCAGGGTCCAGGAGTGGCTACCCTGCACTGTTACATTGAAAACCAGGCAGGAACCATCACCCTCTTTCCCTGTGGGAATCCGTGCTCCATGGATGGCTTGGCAGTCACAAAGCCTGTACGACTGTCTCAAGGTACATATATGTTGAATGGTTTAGGGAAATTCAGAAAAAATGTCTTTTTGATGTGTCCTATTAATTTTGCCTTCAGCTACACATGGCCAAATCTCATAATCCCTTTACATCCTGAGCTTCTTTGTCAGAATGAAAGAGGTTGTTCAAAAAAAGGTGGATGTTGATATATGACTGTAAACATAATGACTTTAATCCATCAGGAAAGTAGACATGTAAATTGTAAAAGTCTTTCATTTTACATGGATTTTTAAACCGGAGGTAAATCAGTGGAGTCAGTCAGATGAATATAATGCTAGACAATCTGTCTCAAATGTCAGCTCACAGATGAATAGACGCTGAGATGATATAAAATGAACAATGCCATTTCCAGCTTCAATATACTTCTAAGCTTTTTATACAACAGTGATGGAAGTGTCACAATAGTGGCATGTGCTGCGCTTGAACTTCCCTTGAAAGTGACTACAAGTGCAATATTCTCCATGGCCATTTAAGCCTGCTCAATTTAGCATATATCAATTTAGAATATAATTGCTCTCTATATCTAGCTTATATGTAGATGCAATTGAAGTTTAAATATAACAGCATGTATGGAGTGCATATTGTAAAAAAAAAAAAAAAAAAAGAAGCAAAAAACAAAAAAACCTCATTCAATTTGAATCAGGCAAATTGATAAGTATTTTATACATTCAGTAGTCTACACTAGGCTTGTGGAGACAAACGTGTGCTCCTGTCACATCTATAGTGATTATATGGCAAGGAAACAAATATGAAGCGCTATAAATAAAGTATAGCTTAATGTCCATCTGTCCCTCTTGACAACTTCTCTTTTGTTAAACCACATGCTATGTTTACAATATTCCAATTGACCTAGGTCACCAGTTACGATTTTATGGTAATAAAATAATCAAAAGAACAGTTAAAATACCAAGCAGCTTTCATGGTGCACAATGAATAATTACAGATTACATTTGTGATCACTGTTCTTGTATAAGTTCTAATAACTGTATAGTCAAGTTGGCCACGTTTCATTCGATCAGTAACCACTTGATTCTGGTAAGGGTCTGTAGAGGGTCTGGAACCTATCCCTGGAACACTGGGCTAAAGGCAGTCGAACTCATCCCAGATGGGACGCTAGTCTGTCACAAACCACACACACACACTTTCACACCTACAGGCAATTTAGCATAGCCAGTGTACCTACTGGCATGTTTTCGGACAGTGGGATGAAACCAGAGAACCCAGAGGAAACCCACACGAACATAGGAAGAACCTGCAAAACTCCTCACAGACAGAAACCCAAGCTCAAGATCAAACCCGGACGGGCGCAATACATCGAGTTACATCAACACCAAGTCTGGATGACTTGCATAGGCATAATAGTGCACTTAAAGATGTGATTGAGGTCAGAATTGGGCTTATTTCAGCTGCCACTCTGTGCCACACTTTTGGCCACAGCCTAATTTACAGAGGCAAGCACACGTTTTCATATTAACACAATAATTTTACTAAACTATTGTTCGATTTATAGTTTTAAAGAAATGAAATGGGTCGAGTTGAGTGTCTGTGCATGTACACGCGATTTCGTAACAAATGGTCGGTGTTAATGGTATTCAGCAGATTGCAGGCCGCCTCCTCCCCTCCTCTTGCGCTCTGCATGACAATAATATCGCTTATGGGAGAGAGACAGAGACGGAGAGGAACAGAGAGAGCGAACAGCCGGCACTGGGACAGCTGTTCAACACTCTGTCGGTTTTGGTCCTCAGCCGTATGGCCTATTAGTATTAACCCCAGCTCTTTCCTTCTGTAATTAAACTCTTACTTCTCTTTTCGGTTAATTCGGTACGAATTTAACAGCGCGCGCGAAGAGAAGAGACACTTTTTTCCCCTCAGAAGTTAACCGACGCAGGTGTTTGTTGAGCATATGGACTGTTTTTTCCTCCGCTTGGGTTCGGTTTGTAGCTTTAACAGTCAGACAGGTGGACCGTGGACATCTGGCATCTTTTGTGCGAAAAAGAAAAGTCAATAAGTGGACGGACATTAGCATAACAAAGCCGCCGGAGAGCGACACGTTCAGGCTTCACAGCTTCACGGCGTCCTGAGAGGAAGCGAGTTTGGATATTTTGTTCCTGTAAGCTCGCAGCATTCTCCTAATGTTTGACATCCATATATAAATGTAAGTAAATGATTTCTGAGTTGAATTGTCTGGGCATTGCGGTCATTTTGTTGCTTTTGTTGACTTTTTTGTTTAGTTTTGTTTTGTTTTGTTGCTCCAATCAGCATTTTGAACTACTGTACTGTTCAAGTTCACCACCTTGCTTCTTTATAGCAAGACCATTAATGTTATTTGTACTCTGTTTAGTTCTCAATCTCACCTACTGTTTTTTTCTTTATTATTATTATTATTATTATTATTATTATTTAACTTATAGCCCATGGTTTGGGTTTTTTCAGTATTAGAGCACTGCTGCTCGATATTTTGTCATTTTTCATCATTACCTTCAATCAGTTCTCCATGTAACCTAATTAAACAGGGAAGAATGGACTACACTGTAATATTTCGACCCTTTTAGATTTCTAAATATATTTTTTAATTATTATTATTTTTTTTTAATTGTGGTGTGTTCCACTTTTGAGTGCTTTGTCAGTTAAGGAGAGGAGCAGTTTTCTGCTTGTGTGAAAACAGGAGAAATAGATGACCTAATTCACTGTGTTTGTTTAACATAGGTAGTGTAAAAATAGGTAGACTACAAACTACCTTTTAGGATACCCTTAGTTAACTAGGAAAGTAAATGTAGCATTCTTTAAAATACTACTAATAGTTATGTAAAATGAGGCGTTGTTTAATGTGTTTTCTCTTCAGTGCCCAAGAGACTACTAAAGTGACCTCATTAAATTTGCCAGGATATGTGAATATTTATAGTTGTGTCCCAAATGACGCACTATGTACTTATGCACTATGAATTTATGCACTGTGCACTCAACCTTGTAATGTATGAATTTTACAAGGTTATTTTTTCATTCAACATGGAGTCTGACAGCCCCGCCCCCTCTGCTGCGTAATTAAAGCTGCGACAGTTGAGTGCATGAAGTGTCCGACATTCCACACGTCGTTTTTTCCCAGTTAATTAAGTGCATCATCCGGGTATTTAAAGTGTACTTTTCCTTATTTGGTATTTTCAATGTGAACACACTACTCGCACTATTTATACTACAAAATGGCAATAAGTTAGTGCACAAGTATGCGAATTGGGATGCACTTAATGATTTTGGAATCGCCTCCATATTTTTCTGCTATTCCGACTATCCATCTGGCTGGCTATAGCAGTTTGTAATTGTTTGAACTTAGAAGAATAGAAATGTACCTGTTTTACAGGACGGCTACGGCTCAGGAACGTATCCATCAATCCAGCTTCTATACCGCTTATCCTTCAGGGCCGTGGTGAACCTGGAGCCTATCCCAGGGAGCATGGGGCACAAGTCGGGGTACACCCTGGACGGGGTGCCAATCCATTGCAGGAAACAATCACATACACATTGACACATTCATACACTACAGACACTTTGGATATGCCAATCAGCCTACCATGCATGTCTTTGGAATGGGGGAGAAAACTGGAGTACCCGGCACAGTACATACACAGGGTACATGCAAACTCCGCACACACAGGGCTGTGGAGGGAATGAAATCCCCAACCCTGGAGGTGTGAAGCAACCGTGCTATAGTTATATAGATAGTTATATGTAGATAGCAAGATATTATCTTGCTTTATAACTATTTAGTTATTCTGCAATTTTCCTCTGGATCAATAAAGTTTCTGTCTGTCTGTTTATGCTCCATCCCAATTCGCCTACTTATACTACGTACTAAAAGCATGGACTCTTTTTTCGTGAAGAAAACGTACATATATTTGAGTGTGTAGCCAAAGGGTATGCACTAGTTTGCCTAGTTACACACACTGTCACCATAAACAAACTCCTCATTGTATTTCAGCTTTTCTTCATTCGTTATTCCTTATATAATGTATACTATATAATTTAATCTACCATTCCCTTGATTTATTTTTCCACATTTCATTTACACCTGCTCTGAAACGTGTCCTTGAATTCGGCAATGCAAAAGGTCCCAAAGCCCCTCCTCCCTTGCGCAAGGAATTGTGGGTAATATTAGCTGAAAAAGTGTCCACGGATCCACACTTCGAAAATCTAACAGGAATAGTAGGCCATCCGGGTACCTTTGAGATACTCATTTCAACACACTAATTATAATCTCAACATAAGTCTCTGACAGTTAAGTGAGTGGAGTTCAAAAGCTCACTCCTGTTCCCGCCCATGTCCACAAAGCTCTGTCCCCAGGACCTACTTGATTCGGCTAGATTTGTCAAGTTCAACTATCATAAGGATTAGTATTATCAATATTAGACCCAGCATGCAGTCTTATATAGAATTCGTTGATAAAGCCAGAATTTTCCTACAACTAACTAGCTCTCCACTTGAGAGGCACTGATTTATTGTGTTTGGCGATGAATGGCAGTCATATTTCATTTATCCTGAGTGACTTTATCATCTTATCGTGCAAGTGATTGAAAGCCAAGTTATAGCACCAAAAAATTCAGCTCATAATGATTTAGGGCAAATTGTTTCCAGTTATTCTGAGTAACTTATCATCATCATGTTACTGAAGTACTCTGCTTGTTTCATTGTAGCGCTGTATAAAGGCTGGCTGATGTTAGCATTATCCCTCTCGGCTCATTATGATTAATGATGATTAGATTTCCATATCCTGAATGACATCATGTTACACAGGTACTCTACTTGTTACAGCAGCTACAAACAGAGCTCCATGTCTCCAGTGTGCTGCTTAGCTGATGTTAGGATTTTAGCATTTAGCTTTTGCCAACACAGCCATTCAGCCATACAAATTATAGTACTATTATTTGGGAGTGAAGGCGCATCGGGGAATGTCTACAAAACGAATGACATGATCCAAAAATTCTAGTCCACAATGAAGTACATTTGAAGTTTTGCAAATGTTTTTTTTTTAATTCCAGCCATATAATACACTCATGCTGAGGCCATGGTTTAAACCTTTTTTTCTTTTTTTTTATCATGTTCTGCATATTTTCTAGGTTATTTGTACATTTTGAAAATATATAAACAATGGGAAAAAATGACCATTTCTCCTTTAATGTCTAATTTCCTACATGTACTGTGTGTAAAACGTAACTGATCTATAAGGTTTTAAACGTTCATATCTAACAGGGTAGGGTGTACCCTGCCTTGTGCCCGATGCTCCTGGGGATAGGCTCCAGGTTTCCCCATGACCCTGAAAAGGATAAGCAATATAGAAGATGGATGGATGTACGTATGGATGGATGGATGGATGTTCATATCTATCCATTCTCAATGCTAATACACAATAGCTTTTGTACTTTGATCTCAAAATATATATGTAACATAATGGATTAAAACACAGATGACTTAAAAAGACCCATTATGTTTTCCATACCTCTGAACTCTCACAGTGTGTGTGGCAGTTTGTGCAAGCGTCCGCTAAGAAGAGAAGCGAGAGAAGTGAGACAGTGTTTGTAGCATAGATGACCTAGAGTATTTCATTGTGTTTGTGTCATAAGTATTACAGGGTGTCCCAAAAGTCTCCATATGTAGGGGAAATTACCACGTTTTAGCAAAACGTAACCTTATTTACAAAATGTCCTCTACACGATTAGCCATTTCTTTGTAAACACGCATGGAGTCATCTGTCCCACTCACAAGGAACTCGTTTGAACACATCTGGTGTTATATATGTAATTGCAGGGCCCTCGCAAGCTTGCGATACCTTTCCGATCCGGCCATGAGGATGATTTCAATACGTTCTTCTTTTGTCAAAGGCTATCTGAAAAAATATATAATATAAAATATGTATTTTGGGAAGACATTTTGCTAAAAAGAGTTAGTTTCCCCTTATTTATGTACGGAGACTTTTGGGACTCCCTGTAAATGACAGGAAGTTTACAACTTAGGACTTACGATCCAACATAGCACATATTTCACATGTGATATTAGATCAGATGTTGCATTGCATGTTGCAGATGAAATCACAATTAATTGGACCAGACAACATTTTTCCAATCTTCATCTGTCCAGTTCCATTGAGTCTGTGCCCACCGTAGCCTCAGATTCCTGTTCTTGGCGGACAGGAGTCGATCCCAGTGTTGTCATCTGCTGTTGTAGCCCATCCACCTCAAGGGTTAACATATTGTGCATTCTGAGACGCTTTTCTGCTCACCATGGTTATATATCGAGGTTATTGAGTTACATTGGATGTCCTATCCGCTCAAATGTGTATGGCCATTATTCTCTGACCTCTCTCATCAACAACACCATTTTGTGTATACCGTAGATACTGTTTTGTGCGAGACCTCTCACAGGGTTGTGTGTGTATGTGTGTGTGTGTTTGACAGCCATTAGGTAAGAAGAGAAGTGAGCTGTGAAAAAGTGTTTTTAGGCTAGATGACCTAATTATTTTGTTATGCAACAAGTATTAGACTGCAGGAAGTTTGCAGCTTAGGGCTTATGATCTTAAACACTCGCATATTGCACATATGATATTGGTTCAGATGTTGCACTGATTTGTCCTTGCTGCCAGGAATAAATACAAACCAATCTAGAGATATGTATTTTAATCAAAAGAAAGACATCAATATCAAGTCGCTGAGAGAGGCAGAGACAGCACAGGACATACTCTGAATATGAATGACGTTGTGAATGCATAATCAATTTTATGACCAGGGGCAGCTGAGTAATTGTTTTCGAGCATCAGGGTTAAATCACAGTTGCTTTAGCCAGTGCAGGTGTGACAGCTCATATGTGGTTCTCTAAGACCATGCTGTAATTTACATCCTTAATGTTAGTCTCATGCTTCCTGTACTGTCACTGTTCATTATGAAATGGAGGCCTGAATCGTAATTTATGGCCAGTGTGACGAGCACAGTATTGATTCACCCATCTCCTTAATCACTGCACAGCAGAGCAGTAAGTGGTGTGGCGTGCATGTTTGTTTGTGCTCATGTGTATTTTTCTAAGTATAGAATACATGAAAGTACTATTTCTTCAAACTCTCGGAAGATATTTGTTGTAGCTACAATTTTCAAATTATTCACAGTCGCACATTACAGTAGAATTAAATGAAATAGGCCTATTAATTAAATAAGAACCGAATAGAAGAGTTCAAACAGTCACCCCTACTAAAAAGACCTCCATGCATTTCCTAATCTTGTGAGACAATATTGGTGAAAATGTGTTGTTTAAGATTGCGTGGGCTTTATTATTTTTTTTTTTACATTTTTGAATGAGGTTTGTAGCAGACTCCAACCCATACACCTACACGCACATAATCATAACAACGCACCATCTACCGTGTTTTCACCATCGCCCTAACAGAGAATGTTTCTCATTAACCGTTATCTAGCCTTTGTTTGCTAACGATTCCACCCAGCTCAAGCAAAATGCAAATATGGCATAAAGTTTGAATGGATGGGATTTAAAGTTGAAAAATAATCCCTACATGAAATGAGCTTTGTGGGATTTATAAACAATAAGTAATAAAAATAAGCAATACAAAAGTAAGTAAGTAAAAGTAAATAATAAAAACAACTCCAAGACATTCATGCATAGTTGTATAACTTTTAACAATTAAAACTAAGAATCTTTGTATATATTAGGGATGTACCTGAATATGGATTCATTATTCGGAACGAATAGATGGTTTTCTAAATGACTACAAACACAGATATGAATATGAGGTGCACCATTTACAAAAAAAAGAAAAGAAAGTTTGCCAGGATTGCTTCACAGGGCATCTGGTCTAGACGTGGGCGTGATTGAACGGTCAGATATGAAGTTCACGGAACAAAGAAACACAGAGTTCATTCATTCATTCCTTTGAGAGCGTATATGTCGGCGTTGTGTGAGGCTTTTCCTGCATCCTTAACTGCCTGGTCAGGGTCACCGTGGTTTCAATTTGTTTGAAAGTATCACATGCAGGTACAAACAAAATTAATAACTGCACAAGCAGGATACGTGCTACATGAGTCTCTAGCTGAGGTTGAGGAACGAAATTCACAGACAATGTTGACATTGTTTCTGGAGGCATTTTTTCTGTTTAGACCACACCCATATTAGGTGTAAATCTATTAATATGTTAATATGATAATATGATTTTTAATTACATTCTTGACAAGCAGCATTATGTTTTTTGCTTGTTTGTTTATGCTAATCCCTGTGTCATTCCCTGCTTCTGTGTCACAGGGTGCATGCTTTGTTTTGGCCAGTCTGCCTTTTTTCGCTTCAACCACCCAGAGGAGGCTCTCAGGATGAAGAGTATGATGCCAGAAGGAAATGCTGGGCTCAGCAGCACCTACAGAGGACATTCAGGTAGAGCTTCTGAGTTATATCATGACTATATTTACTGACTATCTTTACTGCAAAACAGGTGATTTAGAGTTTTCTCTGAAGACTGAAGTTAGATTTTCTATCATTTTTATTCATCAATACATTATGATGATGTAAGCACGGGCTTGGGAAAACATTTCGGCCCTGTGTTGGCGTGCATACAAAGAGACTTTGATCCTGTAATCCAGAAGAGTTTTACTTACAAGCTCCATTTAGATGATTACAGAAAAAAATGTTGAAAGTAATCGAGTGCTCATTTATAATTGGAGTATTGTTGGGAGGGAATACAGCATTTTTCTCAGCATACTGAACACAGCACTGGTTTAATTGGTGCTTTATTAACTGGTTGGCCTTTCGTGCACAGGAAGTAAGTCTCTAAGGAGACAAGTGACTCTTCTGGAATGAATAACACACTGAATGCCCTGAGGAGCTTTCTGTATGGATGTGTACAGTAGTCTTTGGAAAGGCCCTTTGGCTTTGACCCTATTGTGAGGAATTCCATGACAATGATGAGGCCATCGGAGGTATGACATGTATGGCAGGTGCAGGGTTAAAGTGTTGCATTGTTTGGTGACTGTGTGTTGCAAAGTACAGATATTCCTGGCTTTAAGCTTGTTTTTTGTGTGTGCATATGGTAAAGACATGGTTTGTTCCAAAAAAATAGATTTCATTAAAAAGCCCTTAATAAATAAGCTTACAGTATGAGGAGTGTAGTTAAGAGACTGTAGGCCATAGCTGCAGCAGCAGTGTGTGGGGAATTGATGGTTGCGGGATGGAGTGTATGGTGGAGAGTGGCACAGTGTGAGCAGTATGAGTCATGCTATAATTCAGGGACTGTTCTTCTTTGTCCTCTCCGACCTATGTACTGAAGGAGGCACCATGGCATGCCACACCCAGTTCCTTGTATGTATGTGTGTGGCCTTGGAGATATGAGGTTGGGTAATTGTATGTGTCGGTGTGTGTGTGTGGGTGCATGAGCATATGTGTGTTGTTAAACACAGACACAGGGAGGGAGGGATAAAGTGATTTAGTATGTGTTTGCTTAGCCTTTTCTTGACTAGGCATAGTGTAAATATGTGGTAAGTGAAATCTGCAGGTGCTCAAACAGCAAGTGATGAAACCAGAGTAAATCATTTGTTTCTATGTATTTTATATATATATATATATATAAGTTATGTAATATATGTAATATATATAATAAAGAAGTTTAAATATTTGTGACTGTTATTCTGTTTGTCACTGACACTAGTAACTTTAGTATGTTTTTTTTTTAAAGACTTGCCTAAATTAATTTAAATATATATCTGATATTAACAGTAGCACTTACTCATTCCTACAGAGCCCCATGGTCTGCTCAATGGAAACCACCAGCCTGTACCTCATGAGAGGGTTCGTCCAGGCCATGGTCCTCTGGCCCGCTCTATAGAGAAGGACCTTCAGGACATCATGGACTCTTTAACCATGAATGACTCTCAGGTGTCCTCAACTGAGATCGGAAAACACCCTGAGCACTCCATCCCACAATTGCCTCTTTCTCCCATGTTCAATGGAGGGGGCCGCTATCTCCTCTCCTCTCCAGCTAGCCCTGGAGCCATGTCTGTGGGATCTAGCTATGAAAACACCACTCCTCCTTTCTCTCCTATTTCATCTCCCTCAACCGCCAGCAGTCCTGGCACTCGTATGGTCCCTGCTAACTCTTCTCTACCTTCACATTCAGCTTCCCACCATCAAACAGTCCAGCCCCCAATTCCCCAGCCACGGAAATCAACAGCTCGGATTGGCAGTAACAACGGGGGGCGAAAGGTACAGGAAAGTCCTAGGCTTCCCAGAAAAGCCTTGACAGAAACGCAACCAAGTCCTATAGCCAGTCGCCAAGGTCAAAACCAGGATGTTCAGATCAGAGGAGGTTCAGAAGGCCCACATTCAGTCCTTGGTTTCGCTGGAGATGCAGGCAGGGACAACAGGATCATGACTTCCAGCTCCTCTGCTTCCTCAAGTCCTAGATCCAGTGTGGGCTCAACTTTCCAGGAGACTCCCTCACCTGATGTTGGAATTCAGTCCATCCAGCTAAACTCACGCTCACTCATTCCTTCAGAGTGTCCTCAGTCCACCCGTCGAGTACTAGAACCATCCAACGGCACACTGGTCCGAGAACGTCCCCCTCCCAGCCCCTCTACTCCACGTCGTGGGATGCAGGGATTCCCGGTCCTACCTGGAGCCCTACCTGGGGTATCCCTTACAACTCAGAGCCAGACAGGAAAGGGTGTACCAGAGAGCCCTCGGCAGCACAGGCAAGTCACAGTGCGGGAAGACGCCATGGGATCAAGGGGGCTACGGGCCAGAAGCCCTTCTCCTGTGTCTGCTGTCCTTAAGGACCACACTAATAGCGGTGGGAGGCAAAAAGGGAGTGCTGGAGTTAATCAAATCCCAGGTTTGAGTACCCAGGTTGGAGTTTCTCCCCTTACCAGCCCCCGTAGTCAGAGGAAGAACCCCAGAGAACCATGGACTCTCCAACCCAGGGCACGGGAACGTAAGAACAGCATTTCAGAAATCAATGACAATGAGGATGAACTGCTGGAGTACCATCGCTGGCAGCGGGATGAGAGGATAAAAGAGCAAGAAATGGAGCGACTGGTGGGTGTTTTGGTGTTCTGTATTGTATATTTGCCCGAGTGAGATCATGTGTAAGCTATATGTTAAAACCATAAAAATTGTTTTCAAATACATTGGCCAGCATATAGCGAAGTTACATGCTAAGATACTATAGGAACACAGCCTTGTGTGAATAAGGAGTGGCGGTGTTGACTAATGTTTATAAAGCAAGGTAGACTTTTCCACAGTGGATTCTGTGGCTGGTGGTGGGTGGTGATGAGGGGTTTATAGCTAAATGCATAGATAAGAGTAACACATCAATGCGAATTCCTGAGCGTCTTGTAAAATGCCATGGGCAGAGGGTGTGGCTATATAAACGCTATATTTACCCAACATGGCCTTGAAGCATTAAACTGCTTAGACACACACACACAGTTCCCCATGATCTAATTCCTTAAACACAGTCACCATAGAGTAACCCTATAATTTTCTGAACACTTTATACCCTGATGTCTTTTTAATTCCAAAGCCGGTCCAACCCACAAACGCTTACGCCATGTTATCCCTAGACTTTTTCATATTAATGTGCTTTGTTCGATTCATAAGTGCTATTCCTGGGACATAGACTGCTGTTCTACTTCTCTCCAAAGCCATCCAGATTCCTAAATCAACAATATACACACACACAGAGTCCTAATTATGAGCTGCCGAGCAGCTGTCACTGCAGAGACACATTCCTCTTATTCCCTTTAGAAAAGCTATTTTAGGAGACAAGTCCGTACGGACAACAGCAAAATTAATACAAGCGGCAAGTAATTTTCCATAAAAAATCATCAGCTTGGAAGAAGCCTCATCAGTCCTCTGCGACAAGCAGTTCATAATAATGCAGGAGAGAAACTTGACTTATAGGTTAATTGAAATATAGTGTTAATGATGTATATGTCACTGTAGTTATGACTGAAATAAAGTACTGTGCAAAAGTTTTAGGCACATGCAAAGAAATGCTGTAGGGCAAAGTTGCCTTAAAAATAATGAATCTAAACGTTTCTACATTAAAAATAATACAATACAGAGCAGTAAACAGTAGTAAATGAAACAAAGTCAATATTTGGAGTGACGAAAAAAAAAAATTCTCTCTGTTACAGTTTGTGCAGTTTTATAAGGAAATGAGCTGTAAGTTTTATTGAGCATCTTGCAGAACCAGCCATGGTTCTTCTGGAGACTTTGTCTGTCGCACTTGCTTCTTATTTTTGCAGCAAAATCCAACAGCCTTCATTGTGTTTTTTGTCTGAAAAGTGTCTCTTACGTAATCTGCAGCTTTCTTTACTGACATACAAACATTTTTCTGTAACATTTAATTCTGTGCTAGAAATCTAATGTTTGGGAATCGAAAATGGTTTCTGTACTGACTCGATAATGTAGGAGTCATAAAATAAAATTTAAAATTGCACAGTATTGTACATCAGATTTAATTAGCCACCTTCTGGCGAGTGTTGACGATTGCAGTGTCCTTGTTAACAAGTTGTTTTTTTTTTACTAGTCATAGTCCTCAACTTAGCTGTCAGTAGATCTCCATCAGGTTTTACACTGACCTGTGTTCTATAAAGCAGATATTGTATCTGTTTGTGCCATCAAACCGATATTTATATTTTTTTAAATATAAACGTTGATCGTCACATAGGAGGTGAGTAAACTGAACGTGAGACATGAGAAAGAGAGTGACTCAGTGAAAGAGAAAAGAAAAGAAAAGAGAGGTGGAAAATTACCCAAAATGTCTGCAGGAGAAAAAAAATCGTATTAAAACAGATTTGAACGTGTCAGAGCAGTTCATATAATTACTTTCCCCCTATGCCAGGATCCCAGTAACAAATAAATAATATGATTCTGTATTTTATTGTCCATATGGGAAATCAGGTTTACAGCACGGCTCAAACACAAACAGACAAACAATGAAATCAGCTTAAACAACAACGAAAAGACAGTAATGTACAGAGAGACACACCTTCCCACCCACCCACCCACACACACACACATTCTTATTTCTATTTAAAAGAAAATGTGCAATTTGGAAGTAGACTATGTAAAGCTGTCTATCAGTATGGACATAACATACCATGCATGGACCGTAATACTGTGTGTGTGTGTAGGGGGTGTGTGTCTCTCTGTGCATATATGTTGAAAAGGAGTGAGCATCAGTAAGGATTCTGGGCCGTGGCCCACTTGGCTCATTGCCATGCATACTCTGTGCTGTCGTGCCACAGTCTGCTACATCCTGCCTCTATTATCATGAAAGTACCACACACACACACACACACACACACACAGACACACTCACACACGTTTGTCTTACTATCCTTGTAGGGACCTTTGGTCCCCACTAAGATATAAAAACATGCAGACACATACAGACACACACACAACATCAAAGTCCAGTGAGGCATACTCCCTCTCTCTCACTTTGATCTCAAGGAGTTCTAAGATGTTTGGTATTGGAGGTCACTTGTTCTTCTTCCTGACTGTGTCACCGTGGAAACTGAGAAGAATACAACCAAATGCAGAACACAGGAGTCACCACTAGAGGGTAGCATGCCACCATGTTTACCATGCCAGAACCCACACTTAAGCGTTACTTCATTGTTTACTTGTTTTCAGAAGAATGGTTCAACTTGCACTTGCAAGTCCAGCGGAATCTTTTTATCCTCCCCAAAAACATCGTCATGTTCTTCTAATGAGACAAAAAACAAACCCTTCAGGGTACCACCCCAGTTCCAGGCATTTGTACCTTTAAAATGCCAGTTTGTTATTATTTTTAATAGTGCATGCCTTCATTAAAACGATCTGCTTCACAGCCAGTCCTCAACCAGTGATCATGTAAAAGGTCACATGTTGTATACTGTGACAGCTGTTGATGTCTGTCTATTGATCAGTTCATTCCTGGTTGGCAGTAAGTGAATCCCTCTAGTGTCAGGCTCTCACACATTACAGTGTCTGCTTCTGTCTGTGTTTATGTCTATGTACTGTATGTAAGAAAGACAGAGTCAGAGGGTAATTGAGAGACTGTTTACTGCTTTCCCTGTTAGCAGCATTCGGCCACCAGTGGAGCTCTGTTACTCCTGTTCTCAAATCACCCACACTAATACCATCACCTCTTTCCTGGCTAGACAGTAATCCACTCTCACACTAAACGACCAGTACTTGAGTTGATTGGAAATAAGCATTGAAAATGTGTCATTGCGACCTTGATATTTGTTTGGTCCTTCTCTTGAGAACCCTGAGGCTGAGTGCTTATTGTGAGCTAAAGGAGAGCACTCGGAATAAAGTGGGCTGTTCATGTACACACACACACACACACACACACACACACACACACACACACATGCACACTCACACACGCACACACACACACAGTGTGCTGTATGTTGAGCCGTTTTGTGTTTGTTTGGGCAGAAGCATCTTTACCAAGCGTGCCAGCTGAGCTGACACTCTCTTTGTTAAGGAAAAATGTTGTTGCTTAGCTACACTGCAGTCGGCGTTTACGGGCGCTGCCTTTCTGTCTCCTCAGCAGGAGGGCACGTATAAGAATCCAAACACTCGTTTTAAAGATATTGATTTAAGAGCAAAGACCCGATCATTATAAGTAATTTTGACCAGCACGGTGTGTTAAAGGTTGAGATTGGGAACAACGCACAAAATAATGTTACATTTGTGAAGCAAGGTGGAGATTTGAATATCAGCCTGTTCAGGAATCTTGTTCAAGACGGTCTAAACCTTTGAAGTAAGGAACGCAGATATACAGGCACTAGGCTATTCATTTTACATCTCTCAAACGTTCTAAATTTCAGCTGGGAAATGACATCATGTTTGTGAAATATTAATTCATTCACACTGACGCTGAATTCGATTAGAGAAATCCAGACTTTCCTCATGGTTTCCTCATTTTTTTTGTGTGTACTACATTTTGTGTAGTGTGAATAGAAGAGAAGATCAAGTACACAAGCGTGAGAACTTAAAAATGGCTCGAGGGCTATACAGTACCTTTTCAGTTCCGTCACAATTCCTGTTACTATATTGGTCTACTTCAGGGCACTGGTTGTGCAGTGACATCTACAGACTTTACACTCACATACGTACACTACTGTAACTCTAAAATGGTAGTAGTACAGTTTGTTAATTATAGGTTGTGACTGATTTCTTTTTTTTTTTTTTTAAAGCATTTACATTAACTGCAGTCTCCTGTTCATTATGGCACGGCTCTTGTTAGAGCATGCTGCCCTGCCGTGTTATTTTAGTCATGCAGAAGTGCAGAGCTAGTGTCAGCTAGCAAGGCAGCTTTGGGTATTGTCAGCTGCTTGTGTGAAGTATAATAAGGTCCAGTTCATAGAGCATTGCAGATCAGTGAGCCCGGACTCAGACAAAGGGTGGAGATGAACTGAGATTGGGAGAGAAGAGAGTGGAGAGAGGGAGAGAGAGAGAGAGAGAGAGAGAGAGGTATAGATCAAGCACACACAGACACACAGACACACACACACACACACACACAGAGTTGGTGACATATGGAGAGTGGCAGCAACAGCTGACTACTGTAGTAGGGGTGAGAGGTCACATTAGTCCACAAGTTGGGGGGTCATTGAGAGGGAGCTGCTTTTCAAGTATGTGAGTGGTGTGTGTGTGTGTGTGTGAGTGAGACCATGATTTTATACAGCTGCCACAGGAGTCCAAGAGTTCTCTTAGCTGAAACGAGGTAGTAAGAGGTAATTATTTATCTGTTTGTGCTGATGTGACATTATCCTGTCATGCTGTTTACACTTGTGTGCTATATATTACTCATATAAATACAGTGTTCATGTTAAGTTAAGACTCTGGCATAGCGAGTTAGTGGGTACTGCTTATCTCAGATTTCAGTCAGTAGGATCTGCTTAAAACAGACCACATTGCACAAAGACATAACAGCAGTTTTAAAGCCTTAAGAGGATCATCTCGAATGCATGCGCATGTAGCTGGAGATGCCTTTAGACTGAGTTCTGACCTTTGTCTCTTTTTCTCTGTTAGGTTTCTATTTGTTTGTTTATTCAGGAGACCACCCTGATTCTGAACTCTCTCTCTGTGTGTGTGTGTGTGTGTGTGTGTGTGTGTGTGTGTGTGTGTGTGTGCGCGCGCATGTGTGTGTGTGTGAATACAGGAAAGACAGAGGCTAGAGACCATTCTGAGCCTGTGTGCTGAGTATAATAAAGGGGACCCTGTGGTAGACATGGAGACGGGGAGGGCAGGTCAGTTCCCTGGGACAGAGGACCAGCGGCCTGGCCCCGACTTGGTGGGTGTGGCAGTCCAGCGCTCACACGCTCACACACATAGACCGGGAGAGTGTGATGACGAGAATCTGAAAGAGGAGTGTAGCAGCACTGAGAGCCAGCACCAGGAGGTAAGACACTTCTACTCTCTCCTATACATATACACACATATACATAACCATTCAGACAAGCAAGAACTCATAGACTCATATACTTTCAATAGTTCCTCTCTGCTATACCTGAAACCCACAGTCTTTGTATAACTGAGTCACTGCTCAGTTATACGAGCATTAAAAAAAAAAAAAAAGTTTGTATAGTACCTCTAAAACTTTCGTTCTATCTTTATCTTCTCTATCTTTCTTTGTTTCTCACCATCTATCTCACACTCCCCCTCAGCATGAAGACACTGCGGGAATGGGGCAGCAGGAGCTGGGTTATCTAGTGGAGGAGGGGGTCAGGATTCTGGCTCGAGTAGAGGAGTTAAAAGCTCGGGTCACTGAGCTGGAGCAGCAGCTACAGGATTCCAGACAAGAGGTCAGACTTTCACTACACCTCCCGCTAAAGCTGTAATACAAAGCACAGAACTATTTTTTTTTTTGTTTTTAAATGTTGTGTTGTTTCAATAGTACTAAAAGAGCTATTGTAGCATTAGGCATGTTTCCACCACAGGAACCTTTTCAGGAACTTTTTGTGTTTGCATAAATGGAAAGTCACAATTACACAGGAGTCTAGTTTTTTTTTTTTTAAAGTAAGTAAGTGAGACGCTGCACGCGGCAATCATCAAAAAGGCCCAGAGTGTGAAAATGTGTGAAAATACTTTTGCTGCATGCTGAAGCATCGCATCCAGCAGTTTGTGTCATGTTGATGTTTACATCGTGTTACTGGAACTTGTACAGGAACTTTGCAGTTATTCTTAGTGTTCCATAAATCATTATTTCCTCCAAAGGTTCCTGTACCTTGCTGGAAACAAGTCTATTAGGCCAACAAACAGAAGGAAACGAATATAAAGTTTAGATGCATATTAGATTTTTTTTAGCTATTTGGAGAAGCACCATATGTTCATAGTCATTAGCAGTGTTGAATACTTACAACACAAAGTACATGATGACTAGTAGTTCTCAATGTGATAACAGTGTACAGTCATTTTGGATATGTTGAATGATTATAGATTAATCAGAAATTTGAAATGTGCGATAAGAGATTTTATCATAAGGTTAGCTGTGTGTGTTTTTATTTTTTATTTATCTGCAGGCTGAGATGGAGCGGGCATTGCTGCAGGGGGAGAGGAGAGCCGAGTTAGACCAAGTGGAGGCAGAGTTAGAGATTATCAATCAGATCCAGTTCAAACTGAGCGAAGTGGAGAAAAATATTCAGAGAGAGAAAGAAAAGGTAAACACGTATATGCACAAAAGGAACGGTTTGCATAAATTAATTAATGCATTCTTTTGCACCTAGAAGCATTTTGCTTTCAGCAAGGAGGAACAAATTTGCCTTTCTTGTTTCTTGCATTTTTTTTTAAAAAGCTGTGTGCAGGAGCTCTGTACTAACTTCCTTCTAACCTTTAACAACCAAACTCTTTACACATTATGCAATTGGGATCGTCTGTAGTCGTGATGTGACTGGCGTTTGAATGGTTGATAAATTATAAAGAAAAAGAACTGTAAGTTTCTAATGAAAATAGAACTGATTGTATGGGACCACCACACGATCCAAGCTATTTTATTATCAAGCATCACAAGAATGTAACTTGTGTAAAAAGAGAGGCAGAAAAAAAACCGCGGTCATACTGCTTTTGAGCAGTGTTATTTTTGTTTCTTCCTCTCCCGTGTCCCTGGTTTGCTCTGTGTGTGCACATGCTTGTGTGTATTTGTGTGTATATGTATGTGTGTATATGTTTATTGTTTCATAGGGGAGGGCTAACGTCTCAGCCGAGCGTGACGTCCTGGCCAGGTTGAGGGATGGGTACAGTGAGCTGAAGAGCCAGCTTCACAAATGCCCCGAGTCTCTGAGGGAGCACTTACAGGAACAGCTTGCCAGGGTCAGTCTCCTCTCCTTCTGCCCTATGGAGCATCAACAACACAAAAAAACCCAAGGACAAATGTTCACCTAAAATAAAAGGAAAGGAGAGCCAAGGCAATATTGAACAAAATGAATGAGTAGGGAGTTTTAAAAAAAAAGAAAGCACAAAAAGCTAACTACTTAGAGGACACTGCGATAGGCTTGTTTACAGTGAGTGCATTTGCATGTACAAAATAATCTGATAACTGCAGAAAATCAGATTTTGCCGACACGTTTACATGCACTTCGGTAATGTGATAATAATAAAACTCTGGGTCTAGAGTCAGCTGATAATCAGATTTCTTTTAGTAGCATCGCTACAAGTTGCAGGGCTAGCAGTTTAATTAGATTTTCCAGTAGAGAGCTGGAAGGCACTTTTTGAATCAAGTAGCTTGTAAGTAGTTCAATTATTTTATCGACCAAACAGTAGAGTGGTATTGATAAACTTTACATCGTTTCATTTTCTTCACATACACAATACATTTGTAATCCGTTACGTAGAGTATTTATTGTCGATTGGTTAGAAACACAGTTGAAATCAATTCACTGGCAAATATGTATTTGCATATAATTCTGTACTTTTTCCAAGTACTTTATCCAAATAGGAAGACAAGCTTTTTTTTTCAGTTTGTTTTTGTATACATGCTCAGATTTCATGAAATCTAATAACAGCTTTAATTTAAGATATTGTGGTATCCTGACTACTTGAAAAATCTGATCCAGAAATCAGAAAATAATTGGATTAGTAGTGTTCATTTAAACATAACCAGGGAGATCAAATGACAAGGGCGCTTTACCCTACAGGTGCATTTTTTAATTGCTTTGTTTTCTAGCTAAATAATATTGAAATGATATTTAGAAGAGAAAAGATTATAAAAAATACAGTCTTCTTATCTTCATAGCACTTGTGTATTGTGTGAACAGCTCCAGAGTATGTTGGCTGGTTTCTCTTTGACACTTTCTCTGGTGTTCTGTTTTGTAGAATTCACTCACTGTTGTATAAGAAAGTATTTGACCCTTGTTGTTTTTTTTTCTACTCATGTGGATTGTTGTTCTCAGTCTTTGCATGTTGTTCTATTATTGCCTGTTTTTCATATGCTAACAAATTTCAGCTGCTTGCTTGCTTTGCATGTTTTAACAAAAAAATATCTCACTAATCGACTGATATCGCAAAGGATCCAAGGAATCACATGGAGTTCTTCTTCACTCCCAACAATTTATTATGCACTATTTTTATAAGGTGGAGGTTTTCTGAACTGCATAGAAACAGATAAAGTGACAATAGAGTCACTGAGGCGTTTGTGTTCATCTGTCTATTTTTCTTGTCCACCTGTTGGTCTGTCTCTGTGTCCACGTCTCCGCTCCGTCTCCGTTCTGTCTGCAGAAGGCCGAGGCTCTGGAGTCCGGCTCAAAGCGCTTTGAGGACCTGGAGTTCCGCCAGTTGGAACGTGAGAGCAGTCTGGAGGAGGAGAAGGAGACAGTCAGCCGGCAGCTGCTCCGGGAGAAGGCAGAGTACCAACACAGCGTGGCCAAGAGAAAGGTATGATCATTGGTATCTGGACAATTTTAATGGCTGCTGCAGCGTGTGTTGGTCTGAGGTGGGTAGAGTAGCCAAAACTTTACTCAAGTTACAAGTAAAGCTACTTATAAAAAGAATTACTCATGTAACAGTAAAAGTAATAATGTTAATAATTACTTGAGTAACTGTAACAAAGTATCCAATGAGAAAACTACTCAAGTTAATAGTTACTTCGGATCTGATTATAATGAAGGGAAAATCCTGACTACATGGAGTCACACCTCTCCTTGAAAGTCTGTCTGTTCTGCTTATATGATATAAAACCTGGGTTCAAGAGGAAGCAGCATATCCCAGTCCTGTGATGGGCACAATGGAGTCATTTTCAACACAAAATCCCACACACACCCCAAAAAACCAACATTTTCACAACATGGTAACAACACAAACATCTCAGCATCTGCATTTAAACAAGACAACAGAGAACAAAAGAACAGACTATGGAACAGAACAGAAGAGAAAGTGTGTGTAGTGAGTGTTTGTGTGTGCACGTGTGTGTGTCCTTCCTCGCTCATGTATTCCCCCTCTTCGGCCATTATCATCCAGGACTGAGCCGCTAAAAAAGTGAGCGGTTGTTGCGTCTGCATTGAGACCACTGCAGCGTATCGCGAGCCTCGCTACCTCATCATACGTGATATAAACTAATTATTAAAACTACATATATTCATTAATATTTAACTGTAACAGAGGAACGACACCGAACGTAGACAAGTAAAAGTACATTTCTGTGATTAAAAATGAACTTGAGTGAGACTATAAGTATGGCCAGTTAAACCTACTCTTAAAAGTACTTAAAAAAAAAAAAAACGTTACTCAAGTAAATGTAACAAAGTTAATGTAACATTTTGTGGGGGGATGAAACAAATCAGCGCTCAGATTGTGATTATTACAAATATGGGACATGGGAATCATGTCTAAATCTGCATTTCTCATATACCTCTAGGAGAAAATGGCTGCCCTTGAGATGCAGGCCAACCAGCTAGGCGTGCAGGCAGCTCAAGATTGTGAGAGGATGGCTAAAGACCGAACCATGGCCCTGCAAATGCTACACAAGGTCAGTTCAATATATTGATGGGCATGATTAGTTGACTAAATGGAGTATTCATTATTTAACCACCCAATCAATTAGTGAAACACTACATTGAAGAAACAGGCCTGTAGCTTTTTACATTGCAGTCCAACTCCATGGCATAGTTACATGATGTTAAAACAACACAAATGCACTATGAAAGACTCTATTGTTTAGACTCCTCTTTTAGCCAGGCAATATTTAGCCTGCCACATGACTTAAATAGTGTTTTATTGTGCAGGTATTTTGTAGTTTCTGCAATGATATTATACCCCATCTAGTGAGTACACAGTGAACAGGAAGGTGTATGGGATTCACTATCACTGTGTATTCGAGGCCGATTTTTACACTGGATCTCTTCCCACCTAAGAAATTGAGGAAATATTAAGTTAAATAGCAGCGACCAGAAAACATTATTCAAGATTAATAAATAAAAGAAAATATAAAACATTCAAATTTATCTTGCCTCCTTATGATGCTCAGATTTCAGTTCAGTTATGAAGTTCAGTTTTCAGCTTCTGTGGTTTAAGCAGTATAAACCTAGTTTCCTATCTATGGCACTATAACATTTTAGACTTATTATTATTATTATTATTATTATTATTCACATGCATTCAAATACTTAATTTATTCAGTCACATGCCATAAATATTCAGCTTCTTTAATATTGTATGAATCACATAGGAGAAGGAGAGACTGGCTACCCTGGAAAGGAGATACCAAAGTTTGACTGGAGGGAAGACTTTCCCCAGTTCCTCTAACAGCATGCAGGAGGTAAGAACACATGACCGACACCAGCAGAATTCCCAGCGTTTTACAAGCCAAGAATCTTTTAGTGTTGTCTGATAATATCAGGCCCCTTCACTCTTCACTGCCATTGATCTGACAGGCCCTCGTTTGTAGACTCTCTAGACAGACTTGTTTTCTTCTTGAGCATCATCAATATTCATGGGTTGATGTTTGCTTGCTAGCTCAGAACTTTGTGCTGGGTGTTGAAATATCCACCCATATCTTTGGCATACTACAGTTCAATCAAAATTATTCAACCCCCATTGCAAATCAGGTTTATTGTCAAAATGTAAACACTTTCAGCTGTTTGCTTTTTCTGCCCTGTCCAGGTATTTAATGAATTTTCTGCCCCTTGCCATTTCAGGTATTTCCTGCATTTTCTGCCCCTAGCCAGTTCAGGTATTTCATGTGTTCCAACTCAAGCACAGCTGGTGCAACTAATGAAGCCCTTGATTAGTTGCATCAGGTGTGCTTGAGACAACACCTGTTTTGCATATTTGTGCTGTTGTGAGGGATTCAATTCAGGGGGTTGAATAACTTTGAAACTGGAGAAGTCATTATAAGTGGCATTTTCAGTTGAATTTGGGGAAACCACTTGAAGCGTTCATTGTGTTGAACTATTTCAATTGCTTTTGTTTGATTTGTTCATTGAAAACAGCTGAAAGTCTGTAAATTTTGACAATAAACATGATTTGCCATGAGGGTTGAATAATTTTGATTCCAACTGTATAAGATACTACTAATATCTATAGGATCTGTTTCACTGTCTCTGGCAGTGATGTAAACATTTAATCTAGGCTCTTGCCACAGGCGATAAACTCTGTTGCAATGCCTCGCTGCTTGTCTATTAAATATGTAAAAGAAACAAGGGAGGGGAGTTATATAGCCCAGCAGCTCTGAGATGTTTAATGGTGATTTTATTTGTTTAAAAATGACCCCTGTAGTTCATTCCGACAACTGATATTCAAAACAGGACGTTCTACATATCAGCGAATCAGACCTTTCCAATGAAGTCCTTATCCAGCATCCCCAACTTCCTGCTCCCTGCATCCAAAGCGCCACCTCTCACTCTTGCCCCATCAGGCCTCAGGAGGTAAACGAGTGGCATGCTGCTGCTTGATGGCTATCTGGACTATTTCAGGAGTCTTTTACCAGACACCTTTTGTAAGGGAATGCTGATTAGTAAACGTATTTAGCTAGAATGCAATACCAAAAGTGACAGATTTTAAGAAGCTTGAGAAATGTAGCTTGAGAAATTAACAGCATGGTGCTCTACTACAGTAGTAATCATGTAGTCCTGATTATGTGTAACCTTCCATTACACAGAACACTGGTGTATCTATGATTACTGTTTAACAAAATACTTAAACAAAATACTTAAACATTAACACAGATTGAAGGTGGGACAGAAGATGCATGTTACTCAGTAGACTGCTTTTTCTGCCTCTGCCTATGTATAACTGTGTAATGCAAGGGTAGTTGACTACTTTTTATGTACAGGTCAGTGTGAAGTGAGACTAAGGTTTGTGCTGTGATTGCGGTTTTCATTTCTGCATGGCGGAAATTGCACCGAGTGGCCGGCTTATCATTTATTAATTGCATTCAAACTAACAAGTCTGTGGCAGTATTTTCATAGAGGAAGGTGATTATACACTATATATATATAGTGTACACTCACTGGTCATTTTAATAGAAACACCTGTACCTGAGCACCTGCTTATTCATGCAGTTGTCCGATCAGGCGATCATGTGGCAGCAGCACAATGCATATAATCATGCACATACTGAAGAGCTTCAGTTAATGTTCACATCAAACATCAGAATGGTGAAAAATGCTATCTCAGTGCCTTTGATTGTGGCATGGTTGCTGGTGCCTGATGATGTACACAGAATGATGCAAATAAACAACAAAATAAACATCTAGTGATCAGCAGTTTTGTGGAGAGAGCCTTCACAGGACAGTGACCAGAATGGTTCAAGCTGCCTGGAGGGCTATGGTAACTCAAATAACCACTCTTTACAACCACGATGAACAGAAAAACATCTCAGAATGCAAACATTGTCAAAAACATCGGCTACACCAGCAGAAGACCACATCAGGTTCCACTACTATATGCCAAGAATAATCTAATACTAGAGTATTCACAAGTTCACTGAAACTGGACAGTTGAAGATTAGAGAAACGCTGCCTAGTCTTTTTACAGTCTTCAGCTGTATGGATGAGTAGGAGTGCGGGTGTTAGGATGTGATGGGCAGGTGACCTACAGTCCCCTCTGAAAGATTTGGAATGGCAAGGCCAATTCTTTTGCTATATACTGAATAAATTTGGGTTTGAGATTAAAGGATGAATATGAGATGATAGGCAAGAATTTGAGCTTTCAATTCTTGATATTTACATCTAGATGTGTTAAACAACTTGGCACCTTTTGTTTGAATCCACACATTTTTCAAGTGATCAAAAATACTGGAACATGTGACTGATAGATATTTCTTGCTGCCCAGGTGTGCCCTATCAATCTTTCAGATTGCTTGTTTAAACAATTAATAGTTCCAAATGTCAACTCTTGGTTTGAGCCATCAACAGCTGTTGATGACAGAAACATTGTTAGAGCTGTGAAGAAAAACCCCAAAACAACAGTCAGTGACATCACCAACAATCTCCACAGGGCAGGGGTGAAGGTATCACAATCCACCATTTGAAGAAGAGAGCGAAATATAGAGGCCATACCACAAGATGCAAACCACTCATCAGCAGCAAGACTGATGAGAGTCTGGAATTCGCAAAGGCCAGACTGGAATTCGCAAAGAAATACAGGGATGAGCCTTAAAAGTTCTGGAACCAAGATTAACCTCTACCAAAGTGATAGAAAGGAGAAAGAAAGGATCTGCTCATGATCCAAAACATACAAGCTCATCAGTCAAACATGGTGGTGGTAGTGTCATAGATTGGGCTTGCAAGGCTGCTTCTGGAACAGGCTCACTAATCTTTATTGATTGTGTAACTCATGATGGTAGCAGCAGAATGAATTCAGAAGTTTACAGGAACATTTTCTCTACCAATTTACAGAGAAATGCATCCAGTCTAATTGGGAGGAATGTCATGCAGCAAGACAGTGACCCAAAACACACTGCCAACTCAACAGTGGACTTCATCAGGGGGAAAAAGTGGAAGGTTTTTGAGTGGCCAAGTCAATGGCTACACTGGAAGTCAATCACCAGATCTTAATACAATTGAGCATGGATTTCGCCTACTGAAGAGAAGACTGGAAGGAAGAAACACCTAAAAAAAAAAACTGAAAGAAGCTACAGAACAAGACTGGAAAAGCATTACAAATGAAGAATGCAACAGTTTGGTGATGTCAGTGGGTCACTGGTTGGTGCAGTTATTGCAAGCAAGGGATATGCAACCAAATATATGTGTTATTACTTTAATTTATTTCAAGGCTATCTGTTCCTACACCTTAAAATTGAATGGTCTGCTTACCAAAGGTGCCACTGGTCTAAGTTGTTTAACACATCTAGATGTAAATATCAGGAAATGAAAGCTGAAATTTGAATCTATTATTGCATATTCATCTTCTGATCTCACTGATGTCATCAGCGTATAGCAAATACAAAAGAATTGGCCTTGCCGCATGTGTGTGTGGTAGTGAGATTGCAAAGATGTGTTGGGGCTCTGGACTGTTCTGGGACTGTGTATTTAACAGTATGTACAGGCTGAGATGTGAGTTGGTGCCTTTTTGATTTGTGTGTATTCAGGAGTACCTCAGACTTTCTGATGTATTTAAGATGTATGGTAGTGGTTGTGTCCCATCTCAAGTCACCTCTTTTGCCCCTACCACTTCCTGCCTTTCTCTTGCTGTAACACCAGATACCCCTCGTGAGGTATGAATGTACAGCTTACTTTCTCTTTTCGTGTAATTTCCTATCCATTCTTTCTATGTGCTCTTTGACTTGTCTCTCATTATGTATTTTCTGCTTCTTTCTTACGACTCCATTTATTGCTGTCTTTTATCATTGCTGTTTCTTCTAGTCCTTGTTCATCTCTATTAATAGAATGTAGATCATCTAGCAAGCTCATTTCATATTCCTAAACATAGTACGCTTCTGTGTCTTTCTCCTTTTTAACGCCTTCACCACATTCTCTCCTCTGTCTGTGTACACAATGTTTTGACTGGGTAAAGGAGTATGTGACAGTTAGTCAGTTGAACCAGCTCTTCGGGATGCACAAGGTTGAACCCTCCACAACGGCTCCTGTTCAATCATTCCAAGCTATAGTAGCTGACCCTGGCCTCTCTAGCCACATGTCACAATGTGACCCTGCCCAGTCTCTTTCTGCTGAGGTGTGTGTTCCACATGGTTTTCTTTCCATCACTTGCTCTATCTAGTATTGTAAATATATGTGCTAAATCATATGGAGAATAGAGGTGCTGTCTTTTTATGGCTTATATATTCATGTGCATGGAAAGTATTTGAGATCTGGACATGGCTGCATATATTCTATCATTCTTCTTTCATCTCCCTTGCCTCTTCTCCTATCATCTCTGCTCCTTTTTTCTTACACTTGCACTGCTTGTAATACCTAGGCTGAGAGGAACAAGTCTCTGGTGTCCAGGCTGGATTTAGAGTGCTGGTACCAGGACATCATGGCAATTGGGGATACTAGCCATGCTTGTCCTCCCCCTCTTCCAGCTAAGTCTTTCTCTACACGCAGACCCATGCAGGTAAACTCCGTTCTCCCGCCATAACGCCCCGTGTCGTCATTGTGTTCCTGTACTCACACGCTCTGTCGTCGTCCACGGGTCATCCACTAACATTAGGCAGTGTTGTGTTTAGAGTGGTTTCTTAGAAAGTCTGACAATTATGTCTGTGTGTTGTACTTGTACATGGCTAGAGATGTCTGATTGCCTGTGTTTTTATGTGCAAGGATTTGTCAAAACAAATGAATTTTCTGTTGCTTCACATCTGTTTATCAAGTCTTTAATTGCCAGTCAGAGCATGATATCATTGATATCAACCAAATGTCCTTACTGAAGACAAAGGGAGAAGAAGAAGCATCTTCAAATCCTGCATCAATTCTGCTTAGAAATGTCAATTCAATTACCCTCCCATATAATGTTATTTTTAAATATAATATACAGCTCCAATTCCAAAAAAAGTTGGGACGCTGTGTAAAATGTAAATAAATGTAAATAAAAATTTTAAAATTTTTTATGAGATTTGCAAATCTCATAAACCCATATGTTATTCACAATGGAACATAGAAAACATATCAAATGTTTAAACTGAGTAAATGTACTGTTTAAAAAAAAAGAAGGTTATTTTGAATTTGATGGCCGCAACACGTCTCAAAAAAGTTGGGACGGGGGCAACAAAATGCTGGAAAAGTAAGTGTTACTAAACAGAAACAGCTGGAGGTTAATTGGGAACAGGTCAGTAACATGATTGGGTATAAAGAGTATCTTAGAGATGCAGAATCTTTCAGAAGTAAAGATTGGCAGAGGTTCAGCAATCTGCGAAAAACTACATCTACAATTTGTGGAACAATTTCAGAATAATGTTCTTCAACGTAAAATTGTGAAGACTATGAATATCTCATTATCTACAGTACATAATATCAATAAAAGAAGAGAAATCTCTGTGTACAAGGGACAAGGGTGAAAATCAATATTGCACGCCCGTGATCTTTGGGCCCTCAGGCGGCACTGCATTAAAAGCTGGCATGATTCTGTAATGGAAATCACTGCATGGGCTCAGAAACACCTCCAGAACTCATTGTCTTTGAACACAGAAGCAACATGTGAACATGATCCAGAAACTTAGCTGTCTTCTCTGGGCCAAAGCTCTTTTAAAATGGACTGAGGCAAAGTGGAAAACTGTTCTGTGGTCAGACGAATCGAAATTTGAAATTAAAACTAAGAAGGAAAAGGGCCTTCCGGATTTTTATCAGCACTCAGTTCAAAAGCCTGCATCTCTGATGGTATGCGGGTGCATTAGTGCCTATGGAATGGGCGGCTTTCACTTCTGGAAAGGCACAATCAATGCTGAAAGGTATATACAGGTTTTAGAGCAACATATGCTTCCATCCAGATTCCATCCCATATTTACTTCTGAGAGACTCTGCCTCTCGAAGATACTCTTTTTATACCCAGTCATGTTACTGACCCGTTGCCAGTTAACCTGATTAGTTGCAAAATATTTCCAGCTGTTTCTTTTTAGTAACACTTACTTTTCCAGCCTTTTGTTGCCCCCGTCCCAACTTTTTTGAGACGTGTTGCAGCCATCAAATTCAAATTACCATATTTTTTTCTTAAAATGGTACGTTTCCTCAGTTTAAACATTTGATACGTTTTCTATGTTCTATTGTGAATAAAACATGGGTTTATGAGATTTGCAAATCATTGCATTCTGTTTTTATTTACATTTATTTACATTTTACACAGCGTCCCAACTTTATTGGAATTGGGGTTGTAATATATTACTGTACTCACTGTGTTTTGTTATGCAAATGCACATATTTCACTTGTAAAAGTTACATGATGATTATTTAATTTAACAAATTACTTATCAGATTATCAAAATAGAAATTTCATTTGGATTGACTTCATTTGGTTTACAACTCTGACTTCGTGTAGGTGTCTACTTGAATATTTTTCATTCAGATTAAGCAGTCAGTTGAATTATTACTTGATTATTAGGCTGCACAGTGTCATTCTCTTTTCTGTCTTCTCAGATACACAGGTGTAAGCAGGATGGAGCAAATGGGACGTCCACACAACCCAACGCTGGAATTGCAGGCAGAAACACGCCAACCAAGGTAACACACACACACACACACACACACACACACAGTCTGCAGTAATACAATCCTTTACTATCAATAAGTGCTTGAGGAAACCCATAAATCATGCATTGTCTGACATCTGCACAATGTTGGTCCCTCCACAATGGCGCCTGTCCAATCATTCCAAGCTATAGTAGCTGACCCCGGCCTCTCTAGCCACATGTCACAATCTGACCCTGCCCAGCTTCTTTCTGCTGAGGTGTGTGTTCCACATGGTTTTTTTTGCTCTATCTAATATTATAAATATATGTGCTAAATCATATGGAGAAAAGAGGTTCTGTCTTTTTAAGGCTTATACAACTGTGCATGGAAATTATTTGAGATTTGGACATGGCTGAATATATTCTACACATGGAGGTGTGTAAATCATTGGACAGTAACACAGTTTAGATACTCCAGCAGTCTGGATTTTAAATGATGACTATGATGTTAAAGTTCAGAATTTCAGCCTTAGTTTTTTTTTGTCTTTTTTTAGTCTCATTTCCAGATGTTAGACGATGTATGATTTATGGATTTCCTCAAGCACTTATTGATAGTGAAGCATTTACCATGAAGTTCTAAAACAATTTTAGTTACACGTGGGTAACTATATGAAATTTTAAATTGATTCATATTTTATATATATACAGTGCATCCGGAAAGTATTCACAGCGCTTCACTTTTTTCACATTTTGTTATGTTACAGCCTTATTCCAAAATGGATTAAATTCATTATTTTCCTCAAAATTCTACAAACAATACCCCATAATGACAACGTGAAAGAGGTTTGTTTGAAATCTTTGCAAATTTATTAAAAATAAAAAACAAAAAAAGCACATGTACATACAGTAAGTATTCACAGCCTTTGCCATGACACTCAAAATTGAGCTCAGGTGCATCCTGTTTCCACTGATCATCCTTGAGATGTTTCTACAACTGATTGGAGTCCACCTGTGGTAAGTTCAGTTGACTGGACATGAGGAAAGGCACACACCTGTCTATATAAGGTCCCACAGTTAACAATGCATGTCAGAGCACAAACCAAGGAATTGTCTGTAGACCTCCGAGATAGGATTATATCGAGGCACAGATATGGGGAAGGGTACAGAAACATTTCTGCAGCATTGAAGGTCCCAATGAGCACAGTGGCCTCCATCATCCGTAAATGGAAGAAGTTTGGAACCAACAGGACTCTTCCTAGAGCTGGCCACCCGGCCAAGCTGAGCGATCGGTGGAGAAGGGCCTTAGTCAGGGAGGTGACCAAAAACCTGATGGTCACTCTGACAGAGCTCCAGCTTGTCTCTGTGGAGAGAGGAGAATCTTCCAGAAGAACAACCATCTCTGCAGCACTCCACCAATCAGGCCTGTATGGTAGAGTGGCCAGATGGAAGCCACTCCTCAGTAAAAGGCACATGACAGCCCACCTGGAGTTTGCCAAAAGGCACCTGAAAGACTCTCAGACCATGAGAAACGAAAGACTGAACTGAATGGCAAGCATCATGTCTGGAGGAAACCAGGCACCACTCATCACCTGACCAATACCATCCCTACAGTGAAGCATGGTGGTGGCAGCCTCATGCTGTGGGGATGTTTTTCGGCGGCAGGAAGTGGGTGACTAGTCAGGATTGAGGGAAAGATGAATGCAGCAATGTACAGAGACATCCTTGATGAAAACCTGCTCCAGAGCACTCTGGACCTGAGACTGGGGCGAAGGTTCATCTTCCAATAGGACAACAACCCTAAGCACACAGCCAAGATAACAAAAGGAGTGGCTACAGGACAACACTGTGAATGTCCTTGATTGGCCCAGCCAGAGCCCAGACTCGAACCTGATTGAACATCTCTGGAGAGATCTGAAAATGGCTGTGCACCGATGCTCCCCATCCAACCTGATGGAGCTTGAGGGGTCCTGCAAAGAAGAATGGGAGAAACTGCCAAAAAATAGGTGTGCCAAGCTTGTAGCATCATACTCCAAAAGGCTTGAGGCTGTAATTGGTGCCAAAGATGCTTCAACAAAGTATTGAGCAAAGGCTGTGAATACTTATGTACATGTGCTTTTTTTTTTTTTTTTTTTTAATAAATTTGCAAAGATTTCAAACAAACTTCTTTCATGTTGTCATTATGGGGTATTGTTTGTAGAATTTTGAGGAAAATAATGAATTTAATCCATTTTGGAATAAGGCTGTAACATAACAAAATGTGGAAAAAGTGAAGCGCTGTGAATACTTTCCGGATGCACTGTGTGTGTGTGTGTGTGTGTGTGTATATATATATATATATATATATATATATATATATATATATATATTCATGTGCATACATTTGGCACATGTGCATTTGCATAACAATACACAGAGATTACAGTAAAATATTACAGAGTTTTATAGTTTTGAGTTGGAAGTTTCTCGTATGTAGAAAGCATTATAATTTCTGATCAAACAAAATCTCAACTTTCATAGTGTCCCAATATTTCTGTGAAATTAAAATAATAACCTGTAGATTATTATTTAATCTGTAGTGTGAGTTTGTGTTTTTTTATTATTGATTGTAAAAAAAAAAAATAAAAAAAAGCACTTACTTTGCATTATGTGTCAAAGATTTACACCAAACATTTTTCTCAAAAAGAACATTAGATGACCATCAAAAATTCAGTAGCATGTCTCGTATAATATTTGGAGTGAAAAGATGTGTGTCATAATGTACTTTAACATCTTATCCATAATTTTATTTCATCATGTCTTCAAATGTGCTGGAATATAGAACAAAACGTGTCTCTGTCCAGTTATTGACTGTTCTGTATAAACTTTAATTCTATTAGCTCTGTTTTGTTTTGGATTCTGATTTTCATAGTTTCTACAAATAATGGTTTGCAGTAGCCAAATTGTGCAGTGTTAGCATTAAGGCAGCTATTTGATCAACTTTACTGTACTGTAGATGCTTCTATTTAAATTAGATGTGTAGTATAATTGTTTTGTACCACATTGTTGCCTCACTAGAGCCTGCCAGACCTGTCAACCCCTCATCTGGATTCAGATTCCAAGAAACTTGCTCTTGAGGTCAAAGGTAAAACAGCTTACCAATGGTATGAACATACTTCTGTATATCATATTAACTGCTTATACGAGACCTGTCTATCCACTGGCAACAACCCCACCTGTTCACCTGAAAGGTGAAGCATAGAGGATAAGTTTCTGAGATTTGAAAAGAATTGACTTAGGCCAAAACGTCTGAGGCTTGTAGGCTCTTGTCTTGGTATCTACTGGCTTGAGGCAAAATCTTTGACATTTTAACAGTATACATAAATGTGCCATAATCTAGTGCATGAGGCATCAACTAGCAGAACATGGTCTGGTTGTGTACCCAGCAAAATATTTCAGTAGATCATCTGTTTTACAATAACATGCATTTAGGTTAAGTTAATTAGCTGAAGGCAGCTCATCATACCAGTGATTTCAAAGATTTTTACTTTATCAACTAACAACAGGGCTTGTTTAAAGAAAAGCCACAATGAAAATGCAATGTTTAAAGACAATTGGACAAAAAGGTACCATAACGGTTATGCAATAAAAGATAACTGTTGTCACCATTCTGTCATGTTAATTGATTATCTGGACCTTTGTAAGCAAGGAATTTTATATATAATTGGACCTTTAGAAATTTTAGTTGAATATTTCTCCTCTAGCAGCTGTATTGTGTAACACTGTTGGGAAAAGGATTTTATAAAAGTTGTGAATAAACAAAGTGGATCACCTTGGTTGCCTATCGTCATTCTTCTACCATTTTTCAGATTTGTCTCTTTATGCATTTGCTTAGGGCTCCAAACATGTGACGACTCCAGATATCTCAGCACTGAACTGAAACCAAGGCACGAAATGGACCTGCAATGCCACTGGGAGGTGCCACAGGGCTCTCATTCCCAGTTAATTGGCCCATTCCCTGCTCCAGTGGCCCCAATGGTGCACCATTCCATCCTGCACCATCAAGCACCCTCTGCAGGTGGCCCAGCTTATGACACACTCAGTCTGGAGAGCTCTGACAGCATGGAGACCAGCATATCCACTGGAAACAATTCCACCTGTTCACCGGAAAGGTGAGAGACAGAGGGGGCACTTCAGTGATTTGAAAACATTGGCTTGGCCCAAAGCATCTGAGCTTTGTAGGGAATCATCTAGATGTATGGTTTTTTTCAGGTAAAATACTTTTAGATTTTAACATTTACAAACCCTGTTCCATTCTGAGAACACCATTAATGACTGAGATCAACCCTGATCAAGCTTGATCAGAGCCCTGATCAGATTAATCTGGATTACAAATGACACACAAATTGTTCCGGCCAGTATTTTTATTGCAAAAGTCAGAGTCAAAAATTATTGTCAGCAGATAAAAAAAAGAAAAGTAAAAAAAAATGCTGCTTGCATAAGTGTTCAACGTCTTCAGACTACTACTTGGTAGAACCTCCTTTTGCTGCAATAACAGCTTTAAGTCTGTTGGGGTAAGTTCCTAAAAGCTTTGCACACTGAGAGTGATTTTCTCCCATTCTTACAGGCAGATTTGCTCCAGGTTCGTCAAGTTGGTTGGTTGTTGTTTGTCAACTGGAATTTTTCAATCAGTGCCACAGATTGTTAATTAATTCAGATCTGTACTTGGACTTGACCACTGTAGAATATTCACCTGTTTGTTTTTTAACCACTTCTGTGTTTGGGACCATTGTCCTCCTGAAAGGTGAAGTTTTTCCCAAGCTTTAGTTTTTGTTTTTTTTAAACAGATTGAAGCAATTAATATCCCCTGTATTTTGCTCTATCCATTCTCCCTTCAATTCTTAAAAGAAGCTCAGATTCTGAGGATGAAAAACATCCCCTGGAGCATGATGCTGCCACCACCATATTTCGCTGTAGGGACAATGTTAATTGAAGTATGGCCTGCATTAAGTTTGCATTGCACGTAGCACTTTCACTCCACTCTCAGCCACTGTACTCTTTAACTCATTCAGAGTGACTGTTGGCTTCACTGTGTCTTCCCTCACCATTTTCGGTCTTGTTTTATCACTGAGTTTTGAGGGACAGCCTTGTTTAAGTAGTGCTTGGATGGTGTGATACAACTTCCACTTACTCACTATTGATCAAACAATGCTTACTGGGATATCCAACCTCTTAAATATGACTTTATGCCCTAATCCTAAATTATTAAATTCTATAAACATATCTTTAACTTCCTTAGAATACTCCTTTGTCTTCATTTTTCACTCATTTCCTTCAGACTGACAGTCTCTACAATGCTAGTTCAACTGAGGTGTTTTTGTCAAGAAAATGGGAACTTTAATAATTTAGCTTTAGTTTTAATATTTCACAGGTGAAAGCCAGTTATAAGTCAGTGTGTATTTGTTAAGACAATATCTTTCACCTAGAGCTTCTGGAACCTGGGGGTTGAATGCTTAGGCAAGCAGCATTTTTCAGCTTTTCTTTGAAATACTTGCTGACCAAAAATGAATTTTGACTTTGAAAATTCACTGTAATATATCATGGGTTTGCAGTAAAAATAGTGACAGGAAGAATGTGTGTCTATCATTTTTATTCAAACAAATCTGCTAAATTCCAGGGGGTTGAATACTTTTCTTTTGTATGCTAAATACTGTCTAGTCTATTTCTACCTCTTAACAGGCATCTTATCTAACAACTAATTTTTGTGTAGGATGAGAAACACCACAGCCACAGCATAGAAAAGACTCCAAAAAGCACAGACCTTGGTGCAGTACAGTGTCTACTGGTTGTTGTTGTTGTTTTTTTTCATTATAATAATCTTTATAAGGCACATTACATTATTTACATGAGGAAAACAGAAACCCTATCTTTATAGTCACTTAGTTGAAAAAAATTAAATCTGTTAGTTCAGTTATTTCTTTATTTAATTTTCTCTAAACGCCAAAAGTTTTTTGTCTGGACTCACCTCTTTACTCATGCAAACCTATGAAAACAACTCCAAATACTGTGTGCAGTAATATTTTACCAGTGTTGCACTTAATTACCACTGGTAAGAACTAACTGTCAACTAAAGTTTGTTCAGGTCGGGTCAGTTCAGGGCCCCGAATGACTGGCCTTGCCAATGCCCCTGAGGGATGGTCTCCATGGGAACCCTTGTCTGCCTCTGTTCCCCTGACAACGGGTCATCCTGCCCAATTTCCCATTAAACATGTTTTTCTTTGCATTCCTCTCCTTGTACAAAGTTACCCGGCCTGTTGCCATGACAACCACCAACCATACAAGAGACAAGAGATTGCTCACCTGTTCAGAGTTGGGTCGTGTCCCGAGGCAGAACAAGGGGAGCCTGCCATATTATGTATTCCCCTTAGAAAGGGGTGGGGGTTTGAGTATTTTGTCAGCCGAGAAAGGATATTCTCTTGATTGTGCCCTATTTTTAAATTCTAGAAGAGATGGACCTTGGGAAGGATTTTACTCGGTTTCTGGTCTGTGTTTTTATGCCCTTTGATGTTTTAATATGTCAGAATTAGAGCTCCTGGGTCTCAACCTACAGTCAGAATAATTTTTTCTGCTAAAATGGAAAAAACTTACCTAAGGGCTTGTACATGGGTCAGCGGTCTGTTCCTGGAAGAATGAGTTGCAACAGGAAGAAATTGATTCAAACGAGCACTTTTGACAGTTGAGGATCTTTCCTGCAGACTCTGAGTGAAAACAAAGTAACTGTGTGGTGCGTGAGCATTTATGTTCAATACCACAACCTCCAGTTGTGAGCTTTCATATTGTAGTAACAGAGTGTATTTGTGTCTCAGTGGTAGCGGCCTGGCTGGGCTGAGGCTTGAGGAAATGGAGAAGATGCTGAAGGAGGCTCAACAGGAAAAAGCCAGACTGGTGGAGAGTCGTGTGAGTCCCATTAAACTTTAATTGTCTATGAAATGTAATCTCTCTTATGAATTTCAAAATGGCATGTCAACTCCCTTTGTTTCTGCAGCAGTGAATATTCTTTTCACACTCACAAAGAGACACTGACATGAAAGACAGGCTCTTAACAAGTTCACCTAGAGTAATACACATATTGATGTTCTCCTGTGAAATGATTTTTTCATACGTCCCTTGTAACCTCTCACTGTGGGCTTTTGCAAATGTATTTTTCCTTCAGTCTGTTTCATCTTTCACTATTAGTTCAATGCCCTTTTCTTTCTGTTTCTCTGTCTCCCTCTTGGTGTCTGTCTCTCTCTCAGGAGAGGGAGGCACAGGCACGAAGGCAGCTGCTGGAGGAGGAGAGGAAGAGGCGAGAGGAGGTGGAGAGGAGGCTGCAGGAAGAGACTGCGCATCGGCAGAGATTAGTAGATGAGGAGGTCAAGATGAGAGAAAAGCAAAGCTCTCAGGTCAGTGCAGGTCTACGACGAAGGCAAACATGAGAGAATACCAGCTGCTTGCAGATCAATGGCACTCTCAGAGCGCAGTCTGCCAGTGAATCCTTTCAGACATAACATGTACTTTTAGTGTCTTGAGGTTAAGAAAATGCTTAAAGAAGCAGGTTTTCACATTGATCTCCGAGCTATCACAGCGGTCAGGCAAATGTCAATTTCGAGGTTTTAAAGGGCCATGGGTCTTAGCGGAAAATACAGTTCTGAGCTGAAATGAAGTGCCTCTAGCTCCAAGGTGAGTGTTTAAACCAAATGTGTGAAAAGTGATTATGGGGTCATTCTGGGAGTACCCAGGAGGGAACATGAAGGTACGAGTCAGATTGCAGTGGGAAGACTTAAGGCACATGAGAGGACAGACAGATGGTTAGAGGAAAACAGGATTGAGTGATAAAAAGGCAAGGAAAAAGTAAAGGCACATGGCTAAAGCGAGGGATTAGAGATGGAATGACAACACATTAGGCCGTGTAGACCTTACAAATGTAACATGAACTGCCCATAAAATGAATATTTAGAAAAACTATTCAGTAAGCTATGAAAGTGTTTGTTTTTTGAGCTTTTAAAACATGTCTAAAATCACATTTTACAGATTAAATGCCTTAAGTGCTATATAGTCTTTTAATTTGCATTCACATGGTCTTATATTTTAAACTGTTTAGGCTATTCTTAATTTGTTATTTGATTTTTTTTTTTTTAATCAAGCAGCTGAATCTGTTTTGCAGACATTTGGTGTGTCTCTCTCTCTCTCTCTCTCTCTCTCTCACACACACACACACACACACACACACACACACACCAGATAATGCAGGTTTACAGGCCAGAAAGAGACATAGACATATTGTTTGGGGGAAAATGTCAATTCAACCAAAAGCAGCATAAAATCTCACTGGTTAAAAGCTCACTTCATGATTGTACACAGTAGAACATTTTTAAGCACAGTGAAAGAGTGTGACCTGTACAAAAATATGTATTCTTTTGCTTTTTTTCTTCATATTTATACATGAGGTATAATGCACTTCACATTTGCAACATTAGAATTCTCACATATCTACTCTATATTTAAATCTAAATTCTTCCCTAATTAGGCTCGTCCAATGACCCGCTACTTACCCATCAGAAAGGAGGAGTTTGACCTACGCTCCCATGTGGAGTCAGCAGGTCACTGCATAGACACCTGTCCCTACGTCACCGTCTCTGAGAAAATGTGCAAAGGCCACCTGGTGAAGATGGGTGGCAAAATCAAGTCATGGAAGAAGCGCTGGTTCGTCTTTGACCGTCTAAAGAGGACGTTCTCCTACTATGTCGGTATGTTTTAGTCATGGTGGAAAAAGTTCTGTTCTTCACCTTACCAGCATAAAACAAAGGTTTCTTGCACTATGGACAAAAGTAATGTTCACTTGTTTTTGGCCAGTCTTCTCAAAATATAGCACCTTTTTTTCCCCCACACTGGTATGCCTTTCTCACTTTTAATGTCTTTCATACATACACACACACGTAGCTCACGTGTGTAGCCTTTTCACCCTCTTACTCCCCATGTTAGTAGTAGTAGTGATGATGATGATGATGATGATGATGATGATGAAATAATCTGCAACACTTTCTCCAGCCCTGTGTTTGAGAGCGATGGGGGTGGGGGGTGTAGTAGGGGGAGATTTACCCATGCCTTGTTCATGACTAACAACATGAGACTTGCAGCTCTTCAAAAACAGAAACAAATTAGCCCAATTTACTAAGTATATTTGGTTAATTTTAAGGATGCATAATTATAAAAATAAATGATTATATAATAATAGGCAGATGTTTTAACGAAAAAAAACCCCAACATATTTCTTTCAATGAGATTGAAAGAAATCACCTTTAGCTGTAGAGTTATTTCAAATTACAGTTTATATTGTGGAAACGAGCTGAGAGGGGTTTTATTTATTTATTTTTCTATATTATTTATTTATATTTTGTATATAGCTTTTTGTGAACAATTTTTGTGTACATGCTGGTTTTAGTCCCTTGCGTGATGCTGACTGTGACAGATTTATGCCAGTAATGAATAAAATGCAAAACCACCACAAATGCAAAACACTACCTGTAACAAGAAACTCTGTGGCCTCCAAATCCTAACCGTCTGTTGTCTTTCACTAAAGATTTTGCCTCTGTTTAGTTTGTTTTATTTATGGTATAAATGTAATTTCTTAAATGTTGAAAAGAAAGCACATTCTCATATTAAAATACATGTTAGAATTTGGGGATCGAATAAACTGACTGCAGTATCAACTTATTATCTTAACAGGTAAATTATTTAATCGCTATTTCCAGATAAGCTTTTACTTACAATCAGCTGTGCTTATAAAAATGTTGCTAAAACAAAAATATATTGTTGAATGGAAGGATGGAGATGCTTAAGCTTTTTTATGTATAATACACTCTTCTGCTTTCAGACAAGCATGAGACCAAGTTGAAAGGGGTCATCTACTTCCAGGCCATCGAGGAAGTTTACTACGACCACCTACGCAGTGCCACTAAGGTAAACAGAGTAACCCAGAGCTTCTTTTTTTTCCTATAGTATTTACACTTTCTGGATAAGTAAATATGCCACAAAACCAACAGCCCAAAAATCACTTTGTCCAAGTTTTAAAAAACCATCTTGTCACAAAGATAATTTCTTACAACATTCACAAAGAGAGATCAAAGGCAGCTTCACGTTCTTTCGTCATATAACCCTGCTTCATTTCTACAGTTATCCTGTCAGTTATCCTCATCCTACACATGCTGTCTTTTTTGTTCTGTTCCGACAGAGTCCGAATCCTTCCCTAACCTTCTGTGTGAAAACGCACGACCGGCTGTACTTCATGGTGGCTCCATCCCCAGAGGCCATGCGAATATGGATGGATGTCATAGTAACAGGCGCTGAGGGCTACACACAGTTTATGACCTGAGGGAAAGCTGACTGAACACTCAGCCATAAGCGTCGGCAGGACTTCTGTGGAGTTGTGTGGGAGGACCGAACTTTCCACTGATATTTGAACTTCAGACATGCTGCATCAGCCCAAAATGATTGATGTGTATCATCCAGATCAGAAAGATTTTGTATGAATGCATATTAACCAGAAGAGGACAGGGTTCTGTTCTTGGTGCGCAGATAACAAGGTGCTTAAAACAAACCAGTCACCAAGAAAGACTATTATACAACTAGATATTTTTAAATATTCTATTATTTGTGTAATGTGTAATATATATTACCACTTTGGAACTATCCGTGGCAACAGTTCCATGCAGTTACTTTGTTTTGCACACTTTTGGATTAATAAAATAAAGGGAGGACAAATTATACTTTTTTATGCCAAATATTTAAAACCAATTATGCTTTCTAAGGTCTATTTAGAGGTTTAAATGTGACATTGATACTTTCTATTAATAGTGTTAATCTCAGTACTCAAACTAATAATATTTCTTATGAATTTCATGTACCAGGAAGTTGCTTCAGCGCCGTGTAACGCAAAATACTGTCAATTACCGAACCATACTGGTATAACAAAAAAGATGCCATGTGGGGGTGGGGGGGGGGGGGGTTATACTTCTTGTTGTATTTCCATTTTGAAAAAATAATGTCTGGTGGGGACCATTTTTATTTGATCAAGTGTTTGTCGTTATACCGTGAGACTTGCCAAAGGTGAACTTCAAAAGTCCGGCATTTCATTCTGTCAACACGTTCAGGCACAATGATGTGATCCATGTGAGTGTGCTGATTGTGATTGTGTGGCCATATGTGCCTTGCAAAATGTTATCTTCTTTCAGGGTTAAAGAAAAAACAAACAAACAAACAAAATGCAGTAGTGCTTCACTATTATTTTATACTGTTTTCTTATTTATTCAGGTTCAAAGCATCCTGTATTGCAATTATGTCGAAATATAATATTATGCATATGATATGCATTTTATATTATGCTATTACATAAGCTCAGAGTAACCTCATTAGTGTTCATTTATACATGTGCTCATCCAATTTGAGCAAAACAGTATATACTAACAAAAATTCCAGGGTGTATATACACAGTATAGCCTATACATGTCACATTTACACTTATGAATTGTAATGACAGAGGTGTGTACCAGGCCTAAATAAAACGTGTAACAAAGCGTGTGAATTGCATCATGGTGTTCGTTATGTAGTCGAAATTAATAAATAAAGCAATTTTTAATGTTAAATGAATGCAAAGAAGAAGAAGTAGTGCACTAGGATTTCAGTTACAGGTTTAATAAGATACAGATGAACTGCTCTCGCGCGCAGAGAAAGAAAAATGGCTTCCGCACCTGTCATGTCAAGTTAGCAATCTTTCTGACAGACTTCTAAACAAAACAAATATTAACAGTGAATAATACCAGAAGCCTCGAGACAATTCCAGAGACAGACCACAGACACATTTGACGGTTAATACCGTTAATAATCTAAAAGAAACGGTAAAATACGGCTATTGACAGCTTCGTTAGATTTAGCTTAGCCTTTGGCACTGGGCTGTGAAGTGCATATGGTCGGATACATGTGAAAACAAGCAGCTCCCAGATGTGACAGGATGTTTTTATGTTTTCCGGCCTTCAGGTTTACTCATACCGTTGGGACGACGACGACGACGACGACACAAATTCAAAGTGTCAACGCAAATTCCATTACACCTTTCATGTTTATGTGACTCATAACACTACCTGCTATAAAACATCAACTTTTTATAACCTTATTTTTTTCCATTACTGAACTCGAGATGTGTTTATGAATCTGTCCAGCAGAGAGCGCTGTTTTCCTGTTACTCGGCTCTGAGGCGCAGTTATTTTTCTTCACTGTTCTGCCTGCACTCAGTGCATTAAAAACAACAGTTTAAAGTACATGTCGTCAGGGTTCTAACACCATCATCTGTGTGCCATCCCTGCTGAAAACAAAAAATTCAATAGAAACCATCACAGAAATTCTGGGAAAAAATGGTTTCCACTACAAATACAAAGACAAACCATCAGCTAACCATTAAAACCATTACCATTATTGGCCCTTAATGGGATCCATTAGACATAACATGCCACCAATAGAAGACAACAAATTACCAGTAGAGAGCCACGGGGACCATTACAGTTTCCATTAAAACCATTACAAATTCTATGAGGGTTTCTATAGTCCCCCCCTCCCCAGCAGGTATCAGAGACGAAAGCAATTAACTTACCACTGTTACAGTGTCATCTGGGTGTGAAGTTCTTAGCCCACTATCAGAACTGCTAATCTTTACTGAGACAAAAATAACAACAAAAAGTCTCGCTATCTCTCATACTCATGAATTCATTACAATTGGAGAGTAAATATCCACCTTACTTTTGCCCACTACCTCACTTTAGTGTGTTGATATATCAGTATGGAGGTGTCATTCTAACCTTAATACTATAAAGGTATCATTAATAACTTCACAAAAGAAAGTACAGTGGCCTGATTATACACACACACATTATATATACACACAGTGCTGTGCAAAGTTTTAGGCACATGCAAAGAAATGCTGTAGAGCAGAATAATAAAATTAAATGTTTCTACAGTACAGTAAAGAGCAGTAAACAGTAGTAAATGAAACAAAATCAATATTTAGTGTGACCAAAAAAATAGTAGTCTCCGGTACAGTTTGTGCAGTTTTACAAGGAAATGAGCTGTAAGTTTTATTGAGCATCTTGCAGAACCAGACACAGTTCTTCCAGAGATTTTGACTGTCGCACTCGCTTCTTATTTTTGCAGCAAAACCCAGCAGCCTTCATTGTGTTTTTTGTCTGAAAAGTGTTCTCTTATGTAATATGCTGCTTTCTTTACTGACATTTTTCTGTAACATTTAATTTTGTGCTAGAAAACTAATGTTTAGGAATCTAAAATGTTTTTTGTACTGACGCGATAATGTAAAAAAAAATTATATTATATGGTATTATATTATAGGGTGCCTAAAACTATTGCACTCTGTGTGTGTGTGTGTGTGTGTGTGTGTGTGTGTGTGTGTGTGTGTGTGTATATATATATATATATATATATATATATATATATACACACACACACACACACACACACACACATTTATATGGATTAAAAACACTCTAAATAAATGCTTTTTTAATTTACTCACAATAATTTAACTAGAATTTTAGAGAACAATTTAATAGCCTGCCTAATGTCATTTCTCATCATCCTCTGTATAGACTTCATATCTTGAAATTATCATAACATTCCACCGCTAACGGCTAATGCTAACAAAGTAACAATTTTACAATGTTTTGGCTCAAGCACTTCATCCCCCTAGATTTGAAATGACTAACTATTAGAGCTAAACTACAGATCAGTGAGGGCTGGTTGTAATATTAGACAGGGCTAAACCTAACATCTATCTATAGCACAACAATGAAACTATTAGGGTTGAGCAATGTATAATATCACAAGGTCTCATTGATGCCATGAGAATGGTGCTGGGCAAACTATTGTGTGTGTGTGTCTGTCTGTCTCTCTCTCTCTCTCTCTCTCTCTCTCTCTCTCTCACACACACACACACACGGTAAACAAAAAAGATGTAATGCTTTCATTCAAACAAAAAAACCATATGTTTCTGTGATCTGTCCTGTGTAATTTGAACTTTGATTGGATAATGTATGCTTAGTTGATCTACTTTTATTTTCTCCTTCAGAGGCATATTGAGAGGAAAAAGGGATGCCAGATTAAATAATACACCTTATACGTGTGCATTACACCTGCAACTGTATTTCACATACACAGTCTCAATCACTGCTGGTGAGGTGTTACGAATGCATCAACAAAATGGATTAAAAATATCAGCCCAAATGGAGCTCAAAATTTTCAATCTATGTAATCACCAGACACAGCTATCACCAATAGTCTGCATGGATCTACAGTCTGGGCTAGAAGGAAATCAGCCTCAGTGTCACTTCTTCATACTAGTCTGTGTTGGTGCACTCGGTTCCACAATAATCCAAAATAATCCACTTTAAGACATTTGTTACCAGCAAATAGTTTGATGTAGACACCAAAAATTAATCAATATATGTTGATGTCTTTTTTTTTTTAAACCTTTAAAGGCAGGGGGGCTTAGTCCTGCTAGCCTGTTTACAGATGATAGATTTATGATTATCTTGGGCACCCATGTGTTTGGACAGGCAAACATTTGTGGAGAAATCCATATTTAGGCATATCATTTACTGTATTGGGCTTTTTTTTCTTCTTTTTTTAGCATGTGAAGTGAGAACTCTGTTTGTTATTTGGCCAGGCAACGCAATAATTGGTGGACCAGATAAATTGCCAGGGAGTGTGTTTCTGAAACACCTTTTTTTCATCTGACTTTTAAAGAGTTCAGCTTGCTGATACATACATAAAGCTAGTTAAACTCATCATATCATATTGTTCTTTTAGAGTGGTGAACTTTTACCATTTTCTCCTACACACTCTGTTTTCCATCACTGCAATACCAGTTGCCTCACACTTTGACTTTGATCCTTTAAACGGCTGAGCAAACCGCAGCCTGCCTAGTCCTTGATTCCCTGATAGTTTTCCTCTTGCAATGCATTTCTACCTACAGTCTGCCAAATCTGTCTGATGTCAAAAAAAGAGAGTTTTTTTTTTTAGCATTCCATCTCTGTCTATCCCTTTGCTGATCTCACTGAGGTTTTCTACTTTTCCAAAATCTCCTCATAGTTACTCTTGGCATTCCTAAATTTTGGCTGCTTCCCTGACTGACATACTACAATTTTAGATCTTGAGAAACTAAAAAAAGGCTCCAAAAGCAAAAGGCTACAATTAAGACTCATCTTGTGCATAATCTGCAACTGGAATCAGTATACGAGCACTAGAGCAAAACAAACACTACGACGATATTCCAAATGATCGAATCTTCTCAGTTGACTTTGCTGTTTCTCAATGGTTAATAACAGATGATTCGATTATTTAATTACTCCAGAAATGTAATTTGATACTTTTCAGTTTCAATGTCCAAATATTTCATAGTACAACTTTTTCTATTTACCATAATGCACCTAGTAAAAAATGACTGCAAAGAGTTTTGGAATTAGTCTGGATAATTATTTGACACAGGCCTACCCAGTGAGTCACGTCCCAGCCGCAAGGGAACACCTCGAAATCTCACGATGGAATTGACATGACAGTTGCAGAGCTGCTGAAGATCAACTTGACAATGGTGGCCACATGGGAGTCAATCTGCCCAGCTTTGATGTCTTTAAGTAACTGACACTTCTATTGGAGTTTTGCTTTGTACATGTATATGCAGCCAAACACCTGGCAGACAGAAAGGTAGGCAAACACACATAAGCATAGCCTAATACAGCCAGCACAGCAGGTATTATATGTCCAAACAGCAGACAGATAGACAGACATGCTCTCCCATATGGTTTAGTACAAGCTATTACATTAATAACTGTATACCCAAACACCAGTGCAGGTGTAAAAGACATAAACTTACCCATTTACTAAGCCCTTGACTCTCCTCCTCTCTGCCTTGTGTAACATTATAATGCAAGACTAATGGGATCATTCCCAAACAAGTTTTAATACTTTCTCTCAAGAACAGTGTGTTAAATCAGCGAAATGTCTGCATGTAAACTAGTCCCGCCTGCTTTCCATGCAACAGACGGCTTATTAGTTAATTGGCCATTATCACAAGCTTTAGTGTTTAAACAGGCTAATTAGACCTATGCGATCTGTTCCTACTGTATTCAGACAAAAGCGAGCAGACAGACGTATTGCTTTGTCTATTTCGTGGAAATTCCCCAGAAACACTAGCTGAGTGAATAAGAAGATGATGGCAAAGAAATAACGCAGAGATTTCTGTCAGCCTTCTCTCTGTTGGTCTTAAACACATCTAGCCGTTTGATACAGTAAGCTATCAAGTCATTTTCTCAAACTTCAAATGTTTTGATCGCATGTGCAAGTGAGTGGGGAAGGGGAGGAAAACACACACACAGACAACAATGAATTCCGAGGGATACGGTGATGAAATTGTGATGTAACCGCTACTAACATGTGCCATACATGAAGTTAGCGTGCTGCGTGCTGCGCGCGCGCCCTCACCCCGTCTTCACTTCCGCGTTGCGCGGGCGGAGGGGCCACTTCTGATTGGCCAGAGCGAAAAACAAACAAACAAACCCTACATAAAGAGCTCCACTCGGGCTCTTGGCGACGTTTAACCTTTCAGTTGGAATGTTTATCGCTCCTATAGCTATATATGCCAGAGGTCTCTTTTGGAGAAACGGAATTGTGTTCACGCACCCGAATCCCAAAGCCCATATGCGTAATAAGTGTAAGTGATGCATTTGGGCAGCTGGGCTTCAGAGAGAGAGAGAGAGAGAGAGAGAGAGAGAGAGAGAGAGAGATCTAAAGGGCGCGTTTAATTCGCATTGTCTAATTAATCAGCTGTGAAGTGTAGCAGGCCTATGGGCGCTGTACAACCGTGGATACATGTGCAGCATCAGCTATTGTTTCACGAGATTGTAAGTGGAAAGAAAAAAACCCCCAAAAACTCAATGCACAATGACTGATGCATCCACAGCATGAACTTTAGAGCCGTCAGTGACTGAGGTACCCATGTGTGCATTGCTGACTTTCTCTCACGCTTTGCGCAAACAGGGCGCCCCGGCGGACCAATTAACGCACGGCGAGATGGGAGAGTCAGCGCTTTCCTGGGAGAAGATCCCCGCACTTCAACAACCATTATTATCTCACTCCCGACCACGTTACGATCGCAATCGCGAAGATTGCATCAGGTCTGGCTTTTCTTTTTTACATCTCCGAGGCCGAAGAAGCAACTTAGAGGAGGAGAGGAATTACTGTATCACAGTATCTACAGAAGCGCGCCGCTTTGATTCTGGAGACTGCGCGTTGGAGAGAGAGCATGCTCATCCTGCCACCAGCAATCAGGTGTAAACAGAAGCACTTTCTCATCAAGCCTGAAAGACTGTCTGCTGCTAATGTCGAAAAATGTTAAACATGCTTTTGTAACCCCATTATGTTATTTAGCAGGAGGCCTTTGCTTACACTCTTGGAAATAACTGTAGGTTTTCTTGTCGTTTCGGTGGTACCATCAAGGGTACATCTTTTGAACCGTTATTATGTGTTTTTATACCTTTAAAAGTAATTTATGGTGCATAATTGGACTTTAAGGACCACTGATGTACCTTTTTAAACCTCTACTATAAAAGACATATAAAGGTACACCACATGCACATTTCCCAGATAAAACATACATACTAAAGGAACAAAAGATGCATGATGGGACCACCCCAGCGACAAGGAAAATTACAGTCTGGTACCTTTATGTCTGAGGGTGCCTTGTTCAATCCTGAGCTTGGGTTACTGTCTGTGCTGAGTTACACATATGCTCCTTGTGATTGCATGGGTTTCCTCAGTGTTCTCCAGTTTCCTCCTACTGTCCAAAACATGCTGTTGGATTAGCTATGCTAAATTGCCCTGAGGTGTGAGCGAGTATGTCAGTGTGTAAATGCATGCTGCCCTGTGATGTACTGCCATCTTATCTGGGGTGAGTTGTCCTGCCTTCTCCACAGGATTGTTGTGCCCAACCCTGACAAAGATAAAACGGTTGCAGGTTACTGAATGAATGAATGTCTGAGAATATAGGATGGCCAGACACCCCATAATTCATAGGACAGTTCTGTAATAGAGCTTAATTTTATGCATCACAAATTATTCTCAAATATTGTTTAGTAGGCTAGACACATTCCCTAACCTGGTCCTGGACTACCCCCTGTCCTACATATTGTAGCGTTTTTCTTAATGCACCCGATTCAACTAATCAGGGCCGAGTTTCCCAAAAGCATCACAACACAAAGGTCATCATTAAATGATAGAGTGAATATCACATTGATAATTTTCTCTACCAGTTAAGATTATCTTTCTCTACCAGTTAAGATTATCTTAACAATGCTTTTGGGAAAGTCAGCCCAGTTCCTTAACAACACTTCATGACTTGAGCAGAGAAAACATTTTAAAAATGTACTCCAGGATGAAGGTTGAGAATCTATGGTGTGTTTGTTCTGTATTTTAGCTTTTGATTGCTGTGCAGAATGTGATTTGTATACACTGGTGCATGCATAACACATGTACACACCATAGTATATGCCCCACAACATCACCAATCAGATTATTGCTTTGAAATATGAGTAATTGAGGTAATGCATAAAATCTGTCGCAAGTATTAGAAAGTTTCCAGAGACAAAATATTTGTAGGTAAGAGACGTTTTGCGATCAATAATTGTTTGATGCTTTTTGTTGGCACCCTGTGTGTTGATGAGAGCCTGTGGTGCCATTGCATTTTGGATTTTCAGACTTAAGTCATAACATCTGTTAGGGCTTGTTAATTGGTTTTTTATTTCTATTGGTATGTCAGAGATTTAGCCTGCTGTTCTCTTCACTATGTTGAACAAAATGAGTGTGATGATGCCTTATACAAGCCACAGGTTCCCAACCCTGGTCCTCTAATAGCTACCTCTTGTGCATTTGAGTGTTTTCCCTGCTCTAACACACCTGATTTAGCTGATCAGAATATTAACTGGTTTTTATTTCTATTGATATGTCCGAGATTTCGCCTGCTGTTGTCGTCACTTGTAAAAAGTCAGATGTCAGATGAAAAAAAAATATGCTATAGGCTATATGAAAAAATCACTAGCCTACCTGTATTGGACACAAACATTTCTGGTCACAAGTTCATGAGATAAGTTAGGGGCAAAAACAACTATGTGATGGCATATTATACATGCCACAGGTTCCCAACCATGGTCCTGTAGAAGCCCCTGTACATTTTATTGTTTTCCCTGCTCCAGCACACCTCATTCAGCTGATCAGCTCATAAACATAGTTGAAATGGGTGTGTTAGAGCATGGGAAAACAGTAAAATGTGCAGGACAAGGAGTACCTCAGGACCAGGGATTGGAACCTGTAATATAAGCTATGTTTGTAGGCTACTGCTGTTCTCAAAAAACACAAGTCCATTTGAAGCATTAGACTTGACTTTTAGAACTGAATTTTCAATAAAAACAAGCACTTAGGCCTGCTGACTGGTCTGATATAACTTATATTACAGGTGTCTTAAACAATATGTAAAGAATAATATTTATTGTAGATAAAGGCAGCTTAAACTGATCAAAGTCTACTTGTTGCAGCTGTGAACGTGAGGGGAAAACAAGACATTTTTTCAGGGAGTGACACTTCTCCAAGTTGAGAGGCAAAGCTGTTAGAAACACGGGCCGGGAGAGGGAGCAAATCCCATCGCAAATCCCATGGCAACAGCAACCAGAAAACAGGTCTAAAATAGGGGGCAGTGTTCGCTATTGCTATAGCAACAGGAAGACGTAGCTCCTTCAATCAGCTTTAGGATTTGCTGAGGCTGGAAAAACAAAGACTGATTCTTTGTTATTAAGCACGATTAAAACGTTTAATAGGATGCAGACTTGATTTGACCCGACGACCCCAAAGGCACAGCTAGGGGCCATTCAGTGAGACATTCTGACACAAACATCTAACAAAACTGACACAAACATCTAACTAGTGCCAATTCTATAGCCTACTACACTCGGTGTAAATTACAGACACGTTCAATAGCAACGTTTCAAAGTCGAGGAAGGAAACTATATAGTGTGTTATTTTAATAGTACACATTTATAGTAGCCTAATGCATGCTGTTTAAAAACAACATGCGCGTGCGCAGAATGCATCGCCTAGGATACGCTGTTTGTCCACAGTTCTATTTTACGACATTGTTTATATTTCACGAGACTATTTCGGGGTTACTGATGACAGTTGCGTGTCCGGAGAGATGTTGATGTTGGTGTGATTTCACCTGTTAGGATACACTCCGGGAAAAAAACATGTTGGGTCATTATTTCATGTAGAAATATTTTCGAAGTAAACATATCAGATCATCAGCATGGAAAGATAATTCCAGATGAGTGCAAGCAGGCAAACAGATGATGCTGAATGTCCACCTAAACAGAGCACCAGACAGCACCATAGCATCTTAAAACAACAACAAAAACTTAATTGGCACGGATTCCCCCACCCCGGTAGGCTGGAAGTACCTTTATTTATTAAACGACCTATAAAACATGTTCCTTCTTGTCATCGAGCAAAGATAAACGACATGCGGTGGTTAATTTGTAACCTATGCAAATACACACAACCTCCTGACCTAAAAATCATGTCTTCATTACACATTAAACAGGAGCACTGCTATAAGAACAGTGCTATAAGAATGAAAATAAACTGCAGGACAGATGAAATCAAAGAGAAACAGTAAAACCAAGCTATTCTCATGCTCTGAAAAAGTTGAGACATAGGAGTGTAAAACTTCTGCGCTGGTTTACTCTCGGGATGTTTACGTGGAACATGTGCACGGAGAGCGCTGAGGTAAAAAACCAGTTGGATGAAACGTCCCACTCGAGCCAGCCACTCAGATAAGCGCAGAGCAGGATTCCAGCCAATGGCAGCGCGGCGGTTTTAGCCGCCCGAGCCAATCTGCGCGCGGCTTGCGGCGCTGATGCAACTAAGCTGCAACAATAGCCTTGTATCTCCTGGGTAGCAAAAAGTGTTCTTCCTCGACGTAGCAAATTAAATAGTCCCGTTGAATCCATACATCGTGATAACGTCTAGTTTCTGTCTGGTTGAAAATCCATGTAAGAACTACATAACAGATTCTGCACGTATACCTAGATATTATGCACCGCCTGAACATACTACGATGTTTGAACGTGTACTAGAGCACATATAAGACTGTTTAAGTGATTTTTTTTTTACATTTATAGGGCATGTCTGGATATTTAAGCTCATGTGATGTAGGCGTTGTTTGCTATGGCGGCAAGTCTGCGAGGGCTGTGCAGTTGGGGCGGAGGGATCTACAGGACCGGCACATGAGCGCATGACGCAGCCGGTTGCTAGGTGTGGATGACCTGATGATGATGCTTTCACTCAATTAAGCTTATTCTCAGTCATCAACTCCATCACAACAAAGCGAGAGCAGCTCCACTTCTGTCCTGGCCACTCCGAAGGAGACATGGCTTTTTAATTCAGCAACCGCATCGACTCCTCTCCAAGCGCCGTGCTTTGCTGTAGCAACGCACCCCAAACTCAAAAACATAATGGAGTAAGTGAAACTTGCTTGTTACTTTGCGGAGTGTATTTTAGGATGTTTTCCAGCTGCTGTTAACGGTACAAGGACCGCACAGTGTAGCTGCTTTGTTGTTTCTTATTTAGGTCCACATGTTACATTGCGAGTTTTAGATACAATAATGAGAAAGTTTTGGCTACTTTAGTTACTTTGCCAGTTCATTCAACTGTTGCCAGTAAATAAGGGCGCTCTTCAGTAACTTTGTATGACAGATTTTTGTATCTGTATGTAACAAATAACATCTTGTTACTTATCATCACTATTGGTACAGTTTAACTTGAGCTAGTATGTAAATAGGACAAAGCCATTACAGCACTTTGCTCTAGGTTGCTGTATTTTGTTTGCTGTATCTTGTGTATATACTCACTAGAAAAGGATTAAGTGTACTTTGGACAGTTAACAGTTCCAGCTTTCTAAATGGTTTCTACCTAGAATCATAAAGTAACAGACAACAGAAGAATTTTAGGGTGCTACTGTATATTATCTGTACAAAAATTGACAGCTTATTATCCCTGAAACAGCAACAGTTATCAACAGCTTGGTTAAATTTTGACACTGCATGCAATTCATCCTAAGAATAAACTTAAATGTTGACACTGCATGTCATTTTTTCCCCCCTGAAAGTAAACTTTCCGCTACCTTCGTTTTGAGTAACCCTGTTTCACTTAAGTGTCCAGCTAGATGTATAACAAAGAGTATTTTTTTTGCTGCTTGAGGCAGACTACCTTGAAAACAAAGGGAGAAGGAGTTTAGAACATTAAGAACAAATGACACTTTGCATTACGTCATTGCCTACATCCCACGTGCCCGTCGAGTTTCTGGTCCTAGAATTCAGTGACTTGTGCATGTTTTGTACGACTGAGAGATTTCCTCTTGGCTCTGATTTCTAATGATCCTGTGCTTTTGCATGACTGCTGTTGTGAAGTTTACAGAGAGCAAGCTTGTGATTTTGGGTCCTGGATTAGAGTGTAAACACACATGTGTTATAGAGTGTGTTGGAGAGTGTTTTCATGCCGTGTTAGTAGAGCTTATGATTATGTTCGTTAGTATTTCCATTAATTCCAGGCTCTTGTGTCTGTATCTGATTCTTGCTATTTGCATTACATTAGAAACTGCTATTTAATTGGTGATTATCATTAACAGTTAAGTTACAGTAGTCATTTTAAGTAGCTGTGTGCGTGTCTGTGTTAGATAGAGAGAGCGATAGGTTTATTTGGCACAGATTGAGCATCCACTTGGTTCACTGGGATCTCAGCTGAGACTATTAAGTGGGCACAGGAGACTGAGATGGATGGAACAGGTCTAGCGGTAGCCTAAATTGGTCCCCTGACAATCACAGATGTTTCCTGAGTGATGCTGAAATGAAATGGGTCATTTACCTCATCAATGTCTAGTGTAATTGTGATGGATGCATTTCTCCAAGATGCAAACATTGTTTACTGGCGTCATCAAAGGCTGTATGTATATCGACAGCACTGTGATGGTCAAAGGAGGAAAGCCCTTTCAAACAGGGGATTTCTCTTCATAATTTTCTGCAAGTTTATTACACAAAAGAAATTATATCCTAGTCATCGGAAATTATGCGAAGTTCTTCGATAGTCTTCTCTGATCCATCTTCCCTCATTTTTTTTAGGTTTCATAATGCGTACCCAGCCCTGTTTTCTGTGGCTCAACTCACTAACGACACTTTCGTGCATCACAAGCTCGGACAGTTGAATTGTAGAATCATCGGACAGAATGATGGCAATGTCAGCGCCCATATGGAAGGCTCTACTTGGATGCCCGGCCGACCCCCTCGCTCTCTCTCACCCACAGGCTAACCACAGCCAATTGGAGAGGCGCAGAGGGGAGGGGCTAGAGGAGAGTCAGCACTTAATTGGTGAGTTGCAGTGAGTACAGTTTTTTATTTTCCCAGTTTCAGGTGGGCACCGCACTGCAGCACATTTTCTCCTCCTTGAACAGTGAGTAAAACTACCAATGTGTGTCTGTTTTATAATGTTTGTGGTGTGCATTTGAACTGTTTTGAGATAAAATAATGCTATCGATTTTCATGCTTTGCATTTATGAACTATATCGATCATGCGGTATCATTTTTAACAAAATCCTGAAATAAGAAACATTATATAGCGCACATGCTGTTGTATTTTTTTTTCTTGTAAATTACTCTTATAATTCAAATTTTTTGTAAATAATGCATTAGATTTACAGGTTTTGATTATTTTCACTTTCTCAATAGGTGATGGTCTCAGTGACTGGATGACGGAAGAAGTGGATTTCTCCTCATACCTCCCAACCCCTCATTCCTCTCCCTCCCCCAATGCATCCCTTCCCCCTTCGCCCCTCCAGCATGACATCCAGGTGCCCTCTGATTTGGAGGTCATGACTTCTCTGCTGCAGGAAGAGCTTGCTCAGCTGGAGGATTACTTCCTGTCTGACCCGCTCCCAGAGAAAGTCTCGAAACTTGGCAAATGCGACAAAGGGCCACCACCAGTGGGCCCCCCATCATACTACCAGTTGCCCTATGCATCATATTCTGCTTCTAGCCAATCAGAATCTAGCCCCCTACTTGTTACCCTAGCAACTGGGGAACTAGACCTGCTGAGCTTTTGTGGGGGACCCATTGGCCGATCAAAGATGCCTAGACACACCCCTTATGGTTGCAGCCGTCCCAATGCCAACGTTTGTAGCCGCAAGAGAGTTTCTGATGGGGTGAAGGTGAGTGAAGGCTATGAAAATGGCATCTGGAGTTCCAAAGGAAATACCTCAGGTAACTCAGCTGTTGCGCATAATGGAAGCTACAGTTGTGTGGAGGATGAACGGGTGGTAGGCAAAGGGTACTGCTTGGGTAGTGCAGTGGAGATCCGAAGATGCGCCATTTTACCCAAAGACGAAAAGAACTGCCGCTACTCAGATGAAGCTATCGGTATAAGCAAAGTTGTTAGCAGCAACTATGGCTTTGGCGGGCCCATTCAAGTTCCACACAAAAAAGAAGAGATGATGATGTATGGTGTCAGAGAAGTCAACATGAATGGAATGGATGGAAGTGGAGAGATGGAGATGATCAGCGAAGGCAAAACATCCATTGGTGATGTGGTCAAGGCTAACATACCCTGGAAGACCGAATCCAACGAAGGGTGCTATCTTCAAGGAAGACCACATGATGAGGCCTACCACAACTTCCTAGGGTCCATCAATGAACCAATAAAAGCAGAAGGTGTTGAGATGCATCGTCAACATGGTGACTATCAGTGCAGCTTTCTGGAAGGTCAAGGCACTGACTGCTTGAGTGGAGACAGACACGGACACGAAATGGGTGCTCATTGCCCCAGAGGCGTCTGTGCACTGAAGGAAGAGCCCTGCATTTCAAAACCAGACCTGGATGTCTCCCTAATGGAAAATAATCAAGGAGAACGTAAACAGAAGAAGAGAGATCAGAACAAGACCGCAGCTCACAGGTATAGCTTTTCCCACTAGCAAGCGGTACCATAAAATCATAGGACTGTGTGCTAGATTAATGACCAGGTATGTCTGGTAGGTCTAGTTTTATTACCTTGGTTTTTAAAATTCTACTTGTTCAGATTATTGTATAGTTATCGTAAAGTCTAAAGCGTGTAGTAAAGTCGTCAAAAAAAGTCGACTTCTTTATCCAATTCATGCACATCGTTAACTCCACAGGCCAAAAAGCTTTAGGATAGCCGGTCGTGTAGGTGTATAAAACACATTTTGTAGCTAAATTTCAAAAACTTCAAAATAAAACTTGATTCAAGAGACAACACCAGCCACACCCTTTCTGAGACTACAAATAGATAAACAGAGCACAAATCTTCAGTGATGCCAATATTTTTATCGTTTGACTTTCTTCAACAGGTATCGGCAGAGGAAGAGAGCAGAGCTGGACTCATTGGAGGAGCAGCTTCATGGTCTGGAAGGAAGAAACCGAGAACTTCGGGACAAGGCCGAATCGGTGGAGCGCGAGATCCAGTACGTGAAAGACCTTCTGATCGAGGTGTACAAGGCCCGCAGTCAACGCCTAAAACAAGAGGCCAGCGCCTGAGCTGAACTTGGTAGCCTGACAATTGATGATTGTCCTGCAAGTAGAATTGATAGTGCTCTAGATATGGATTGGAATTTAAGTTGGAATGATTTCTGATCAAATGTCTTTTTTTTTTTTTCCTCTTGTTTTTGGATAGGGGCGGGAGGGTGTACTCTTGCACGTTATGTTAACCAATAATTTACTTTTCGTTACAAACTGACAAGTCCATCAACAGCTGCAGCACAAACTTCCACTTTTTTCAATTCCAACTCTAAGTCAAATAAATATGCACTGTGATTCTGTCATGGGTTAAATGACAGTTGGCTTTTGTGTGGGCCTGCTTTTTTCCAAGAATAGATAAAACGGGTCCTGTTTTCATGTCCTTTTCGGAATTGATGTTAACACTGAACACACAAACAAATAAAGCACATTATTTTTAGTCTACACAATGCTATAACTTATCATGACCTGCACCAATTTTAATTTTTTAGAATGCAGAGAATTTTAATTTTTTTTTTGTTAAAATTATTTATACACGGTTTCAAGGTTTGTAGCACTTGGCAATAGCATAATTCTTCCATCAAAAATGAATAAGCACTAATATCAGTAAGCAATGTTTTTCCAAACCAATTGACTTTCAGGGGAATTACTCTTTTGAAAATGAATATTCCCTCAGGAATAACAAGCCTGAATTTTTTTTTTTCCATTACATCCCCAGTATAGGTTGGTCCTGCAGCTCAGGTATGCTATCTATGTCCAAAGTCAAGGAAGTATGTCAGTTTGTAACTTGATGCTGAAGATAATAGCACTGCCTAATGTTACGTGTGTCGAGTTCATAATGTTTTAGTCTTGCATGCCTAAGATTTCATGGCTTATTCAATGCCTTTGTTCTTTCTTTTGGTTTGAACGGGATGTTAAACATTACAGCATATCTCTCTTGCTAAAGACCTGTTATATATCCTCTTTGCTTAGTCATTTCATAGAACGAGTGGCATTTTTGAGTTCACAAACTACTGTTTGGCCCAATGTCTCTGCTGTAATTGCGAAAACAATCAGGGTTTGTGATTTTATAAGGCTTGTTTGATCTAATTTCAAATGGTGTCCTAGTGGGTAGCACAAAAAAAATCTTTATAGCTCAACAGCTTTTTTATATTTCCACTAGAATGCTTGAGATGGCTTTAAAACTTTTATTTAGCTTTAGCTCAAATTTCTGTCCTTCCTAGCAATATTTATTCAACTTTCAATTTTAATTAATGTAATCTAATATTAATTGCAAATACAGTTGCATACAATGAACATGAATTTAGGGTTTTTTTTATTTTTACAGTCTATATACACTATCAAATTTATGTATCCAGCTAAGCAGTCTGGTGATATTTTTTATTTGATGTGAGCACATATGGAATAAATCATCCAGAGGCAATTAGATTTTTTTTTTGTTGTTGTTTAATATTTTTGGTTTACACATAAAACGTTTAATTGAAGCTTCATGTGTACCTTAAAAACTAGCAATACCTTTATTTTCTTAAGCCTTCTGAATACGTAGCCTAGCACAGATATTGAGAGAGCTAAGCGCCTTATCGAATTTAAATCTGCTTTCCTCTTGGCGGTATACAATCATGTTTCTGAGAAATGAGCAGACTGTGGTGTGTCATCTTGTGAAGCTGATAAATGTTGGAACTCATGAGCTACGCGGCTGAGCCACGTTGTTTTACACACGTTCACACCAGCTGAAAGACCAAGACCAGACATTTCGATGCGTCTTTTTTTTCCCCAGGTTGATTGCTTTGTGTTTTCTTGTCATTCCTTTGATTCCAATAAAGTGATTTGTGTAAGCAGTAACGCATCTCGAAGCTGATCACTTCACGAACAGATTGGGAAACTCGGTGTTTGGTTGTTTATTGTTTGTTTTTTTGGGTGGAGGGGGATTACAGACAAGCGCTATGTCTAAAACCTCATACTGCTGAACTAAAGATTATATAGTAAAATACAAAAAACAAAACAAAAAAACAAAAAACAAACCAAGAACACGGATTCATACAATTTTTTTAAGTCTATTATTTTTAAATAATTGTCAGATGAACCAGTGATTAAAGCGGAAATTTGGCAAGAGGATACTAAATACTTCCGATTGCCAGGCAGGTCTATTTAAATATTTTTGCGTCTAATTTGTGAAGCAGCTTTTAAACCCACAGGCACATACAAATGAAAATATTTATAAACTCTTGTCAGACCGTTAGTTTCCAGGTTTTTGATCAATCTAAATACTAAGTAAGCTCTACGCCAGTACAGAGAACAAGAGGCTTGCTGTTTATCCAACAGAATGTGGACATGCTTTTTACTGACAGTACTGCACCGGCAGCCTTCATCTTCTAACCGCTTCATCGGGTTTCTCTCTCTCCACACACACACACACACACACACACGGAACTGAAATAGCACATCGGCAAAAATGTTCCTCCCTCCGCTCTTAAAATAGGCAGTGTGGAAATAACCCATATTTTCCTTTTAATATCAACCTATAAACGACTTGTAGGGTAAAAAAAAAATAATACACTGAGGTGAATAAAAGTGATTGGAGAGCTCCAAAGCGGATGCAGCGTTAATTAATATGACCACGTTCCCGAGTGTATATAATTCCCCCTTTAAAAAAAAAAAAAAACTTAATATTTAACAAACCTCACATTTTATAGTAGTTTTTAGAAATCACTGTAGTGACAAAATTACACTAAACATCTGTTTGTGACCGGCAGAAACCAAATGACTAAAATTAAGCTACACCGACCGGCATTTGAAATTTGAATCAGCTTTATTTTACTTTTTTTTTTTTGCAAGATTAATTAGTATTATTTAATCACTTGTCCAGAAACAACCGAGTAAACAGATCAGCTCAGTTTCTAAAGCAAAACACCAGAAAGCGGCACTTGTCTCTTTTTAGTAAATACGGCTAAAAAGACTACAATCTTTACCACACACACACACACAATACCATACCGACATTTTATAACTTATTAAATTATTTTAAACTCAGCAAAATATTTAACCATTATAACTTTTACAAACTCGTAATTATATAGGCTAGTAGCAGCTAATATGAGAAATTAAGAAAGAGCATTAAGAACTTAGACACCTGTTTGTAAATTAATTATTTCTATCATAAGCGAGAATGCATACTTTTTATCCTTTTGGAAAAAAATAAATAAACCAATAAAGAAATTTATATACATTATATAAAATTTATATATAAAATATTACACACACACACGAAAAATATATCTTTGCTGTTCCTGTTCAATATCTAATCTGAATTTATTTTTTAAATGATTTATTTAGTGTTCATGATGTTACAAAATCTCCTAGGACAGCTGCAATTTACAAAACGTCTATAAAAATTATTGCAATGTCTTAAAAATACAAACGAAAATTAGAGTGTATCCTGACACATCTGTTTGGACAAATTGTTTAGTGTTCACTAATCATAAGTAGCATTCTACAGAATTGTACAATACTGATCATTTGTATTTTACAAGTAGGCTCTGCACACACAGCTTAAGGTTAGTCTCAATCTAAATCACATTGCCATTGGGATTGTTTACATTACAGGCTTAATGTATGTCCAAGACCAGCTCCACCCTCCTCCCCTTTAAAACAAATAAACAAACAAACAAAAAAAATGTACAGGAACAATAACTGACGTTAAGGTAACTGAGAATGGCATCGGCCCTGGCATTCTCAGTGCCAGAGAAAACTTAATGACACGTTAATAATTAAACAATTATTATTTATTAATCACACTTTTTTTTACCCTGTGTTGAGTCTACATTATGCTTCATCTCTGCTTGACCCATCCATCTGTAACTGCTCTGATATGAAGAAATCTGGGATATATGGTGGAGTTTAAGCTCAGCTTCAATGGACTTCAGAGCCTTGTGGAGAAAGCAGTTAGAATACGAGAGTAAGACATGCTGGTAAGGAGTTTTCACTTGTTGTTCTCCAAGTCCCTCAGCACAATTGTCAAAATGATGCAATGTTTCTCAAATGTGTCTGCACACTGTTCGTTTCGTTAAAGTGTACTGGGGGTAAGTGTAATTGTTATGGGGCTGCACTGATCATAGCGCAATAGTGTTGTGCATTTTATTCCTTCTGCCCATTAAATTATGGTACTGGATATTTGCCCCATAATAAGGCTGAAACATACAAATGTATTAAATTATCATTACTTTTTTTGGGCAATAATTATGCAATACAAGCATGAAAAAAACCCCCCACACCTCTCACCTGCTGCAGTGTGTCCTGTTGACTAAACGCACACAGGGTGGACAAGGCTTGCCGCCGCACTGCATGATGGGAGTCGGCGCGGGCAAGGCGCAGGAGTTGATGGGGAGCATCCGCGCTCATCAGCGCACTTTCACCTCCTGTAATGGCAGCCATGCTCCCTAGGATGATGCAGCCTTGTTGTCGAATGACGGCATCAGAATCTGAGAGGAGAGAAACCGCAGGAGATGCTGCTCCCAAGGCGACTTTGAGCCACTCTTCCCCCTCTATATAAGTACCTAAAGAACTTAAAGGCAAGCCAGAGTTGGCCTTTATCTGTTGTCTGACACCCTCAACCCTTACCCTCATTCTTCCTCTGTCTGTTACTGCTGGAGCACTGATGGTTCTCCTCCTACACTCAGTCCCTTCCTGTAAATGTTGGTCTCCCTTTGATGTGACTTCAGTCTTTCTCATCATGCCTAGCCACTTCACCACAGCTTTACAAGCACTCCTGCGTACGGAAGGCGCAGAATCAGACAAGTGGCTTAGCAAGTCTTTGAACACCACTGGTTCAATGGTCCAGTTTGGTCCTCCATTTGATCTGGGAGAGGTCTGTCCTAAATCTGGCTCTAGGCAAGTCAAGAGGTTGCAGCCAGCGGCTCGGACCCCGTCATCATGGTGGCGTAGGGCAGCTCGGAGCATGACCGGGTCCACAGGCACGGCAAAGAGGGCCGAGCCAGGTGTGCAAGTCTGACAGAGCAGAGTCAGAAGCTGCACTGCACACCCAAACAGGGATTCGGTTTGCAGCAGCATGGACAAGAGAGAACTTGCTGTCCTAAATTCAGGTCGAGGAGGCTGACCTTTGACCTCTGATGCTTTAGGATGACCCTTAATTACACTAGTGTGACCTATGGAATGCTTAGGCTGCTCTAAACTGTCAATAAACCAGCTCATGGTGCTCTTCTGCCGTGCTGTGAGATGTCTGAGATGGTCTGAGAAGCCTTTGTGAAACTCCAGGCTGTCTAGAAGCTCCTCCACACCATCACTGTGTTGCTCTATACCATCATGAAGGTGTTCCGTGCTGAGAATTTTTAGATCTTGCTTGAGCCTTGAATGAAAGCCTCTTTCCTTCATCTTCCCAGGCTTGTTTTTGGATAGCTGGGAGTGCATGTTAGAAGGATCCCTCGTGTCCCTACTTTTACTTATATTCCCTCTTATTATGTCTGTGATTCTGTGAGGGTGATTCCCATCAATTCTGCCCATTTCTAACTGGTTTTTATGTGGGGTGCCAATAAGTCTTGGCTGTTCTGCTGCACTCTCAGACTGATTAAGGTTATCTAGGGTTTGGTCTGATGGTGCACTCTGGGGAAGAAACCCAAAGTCCTGGGCTGCTGTTATGAAGCTTGGAACAGCATACTTAGGGGAGGACAGACAAAGACGGAGCAACAGAAAAAGTGGAAGCTCTAAAAGAGCAGGGGATTGGACTTGAATCACCTGGAAAAGCACATACAAGTAGAAACATTTAAAGGAATTATATTCAACCCATATATACACACCTTACAAACCCTTGCTATAAAATGGTATATTTACTTGCCTGAACTAAGCCTTCCACTAGATTCAGGCTTTGATACGAGTGGAGAATTGCCGCCATTTTCTCCTGGGGCAGCTCCACAGCAAACGGAAAGCACAGTAACTGGCAGCTCATCACGGCTAGACTATTCATATCAGAGCCACCCCACAGGGGACCCCTTTTAAGTGGTGCTGAGCTGCTAAGAATGAGAGCACGGAGGCGGGTCACAATTAACATGCCTAAAATTAAGTTCATCCTACCAGGAGAAGTAAAAAGTCTGGAGGTTAACTGACCTATCGGTAGTCAGTAGACGAATGAGGGTGCGAAGAAGTTTTTTGTCATCATCATAAAACAGGCAAAGGCACTCATAAGGCTCATTTGAGAAAGCAAACAGAGCAATAGATAAAAGGACAGAGAGACCTAGGATGAGCAAAAATAACTGACTTGAATTAAAATGCAGTTCATGGTAAATAGTACTGATCATTTTTCTATTCTGAAATAAATGTTTTTACATTTTACCTTCAACTGAAAGAAAATCTGGTTTGGATGCTGTGCTTTCTAGAATAGTGCCAACTTTTGTCCATAAGTGACACCAAACCTCTGAGTTCAGAAAATCATACAGAACACTGCTTTCACTCTGCAATCGAGGGGAAAATCTGTTTATTATAATGTAGAATTTCAAAAATGTTTACTATTATAATAATTACATGATGAAATCTCACAAAATATTCTGGATGAAATTACCTGAGAGAGAAAATAAAGAATTAATGCCAGGACGCTGTCGCACATGCCCCAGCCAGGAGGTAAAGGGTAATGAGGCTAAGAGGGAGAAAACAAACACATCATGACTCCCAGGATTTATACAAATATCACAGCATAAATAAGCATGACCTTTAACATTATGGCAGAAATTCATGTCTGTACCTCTTCTGGTCCTGATAATACATCCTCCAGAAGAGCCGTAAGTCTGTCCATGTGGATGTTAACACACACACCGTAGTGAACAAACAGACTCAGGACTGCAGCTGCTTGTGGCTAGATGAGATTAAAACCCAGAAATGCACCGATCCATAATACTGTTGGTTAATTATTAATCAGATATCGGTATCAGTAATGGAAAACGGTGAAAATGTTGCACAAGACAGGGACTTACAGCCAGAGCGTTTAGGTCTGAATTTAGAAATAATGATATCAACAGCTGGCACAAATCCTCAGCTCTAGAGAGAGAAGTAATTATTTATAAGATAACAAATAATCAAGTTAATCTAATTACTCGTAGCCATCTGTGCACATAAAAATGGCTCTGTAAAAATTTTAGTAGTGTTTTTTTTATAGCAATTTATTTTTGACATTATTCCTGTACATCAATGCATGATTAAAAAAAAAAATCTTAAAATTATATTTATTGTACTGATAATCACTTAAGTTATCGAAGCAGAAGAGGAAAGTAATTAGTGAGGGTAGGTAAAATCAGACCTATTCTCCTTCATTTGCCAGTCAGGCTGATTCTCCCAAATCGGCAAAAGCACAGCCGTCAACTCTCCTAGCACCCTCTCGCTCCACGGCTTCTGCAGTCAGACCAAATTATGAGGAGTTAGTCTCATTATTCAATAGTAATATTATTATTATAGCAATCATAACAATATTTATCAGTGTTAACCAATGACTTAATTACATCAGCCCCTTTTTGTAGAAAGTGGTAAACCAATGATGAGTAGATTTACATTTATTAACATCATTAGTGCCAAGAAAACTATAAATAAAATCCAAATCCTGGATGAATAATAATTGTTCTAAAGTCTGATTCAAAAAAAAAAAAAATTGTTGATAGGTTTACTTATTTACCAATTCTTTAGGAGAACATAAAAAATGTCCGAAGTTAAATGATTGTTTTTTTTTTTTTAAATGGTCCTACAAATTTTTTTTTTTTTACTTTTATTGTGTTAAATGTTTCATCTATGATTTATAATGCAAACCATTATTCTGAATGATGATGAATAACAGTCATTATACTGCAATTCATAACTTTATTTCCCTCATGTATTTTATTTCTTTAAACACCTTTATGAGACAACGCAGAAGTAAGAGTGGAATGATTTTCTGTGTAATGAACATTTTTAATACAAAAAAAATTGCACCTCTTATTTAAGAAAAGCTAAAAGAACCAAATTTTTAGTTTCTAAGAATAAAGTTAGGATTAGGTGCAGGCATACCATTATTTAACTACAGTAAAACTTAAGTCAAAAGAAATGCCTCACAAAAACAAAAAAATTTAATGTGCATATATGTATTCATATATATATCTGATTTAAGTGCGTTTTAATAAACAAGACAGCTATATTGTTTTCTGTTACCTCCATTACTTCAGGACTGCGAAGCATCACTTCAATCAGACTAAATAAATTGTGTAGCACGTCTATCTCCTCGCCAATTCTCCTGGCTTCAGCAGGGTCAGCGGTCAGGATAATGTTACTGAGAATCTTTAGGAGCTGAAGTATAGTGGACGGCTCTTCCAACTTTCCATTAAGGAGCTGTGCAAAGAAAGAGGTGTTCAATTTACTCTATAATTCATTTAACAATGTGTGGATTTCTCTTTTGCCACACATTGTTAAATGTGTTTACAGCAAAGCCCTTGATGATAATTAAGCTTAACCAACAAGACTCTCATTTAATTGAAAGACAAAGAGTAATTTCAGTTTGCCTGCTCCTTGCATCTGAGGAGCTTCTTCTTCAGTTTCTGATGGATGTGGGGATCCATAGACACAGACATGTGATCTGTCACTTTAACCAACCGCTGCCACTCATCATCACTGTTAACATCTTGCTCCTGGGTGAAGTGCAGAGGGACATTTTAAGTAAGCGAGGTGTTGTTTTGTTTTATAGTTTATTGCAGATCCATCAAACCTACTTATAAATATACAAGGTGATATACACTCACTTGCCATTTTAATAGAAACACCTGTACACTTGCTCATTCATGCAATTTTCCAAACAGGTGGTTTGAGCTGAAACAGGTCAAGAGCTGACAGGAGACGAACCCGATGTGGTTTTTTGCTGTTGTAGCTCATCTGCCTTAAGGTTTAGCATGCTGTTCGTTCTGAGGTGCTTTTTTGCTCAGCACAGTTATAAAGAGTGGTTATTTGAGTTACTATCAGCTCAAACCAAACCAGTCAGACCTCTTTCATCAACAAGCTGTTTCTGGCTGCAGAATTGACACTAACTGGATGTTTTTGTTTTTCCTCAACATTATGTGTAAATGCTACAGTCTGTTGTATGTGAAAATCTCAGGAGATCAGCAGTTTCTGAAATACTTAAACCAGCCCAACTCTACAACGGTCAAAGTCACTGATGTTACCCTATTCTAATATTTGATATTAACATTAACTGAAGCCCTCTGACCTATATCTGCATGATTTTATGCACTGCACTGCTGGCACATGATTGGCTGATTGGATGAACGAGCAGGTGTGCAGGTGTTCCTTTCAAAGTGGCCAGTGAGTGTATATTTACTAAATGATTAAATATGATACCTTAAGGTATGTCTACATATACACGAGTTGTTCACATTTACTTATTTCAAGATGTAGGCTAGAAGGACAACAAACAAATCAGGCTGCAATGCAGGGTCAGCCACTGACATTATTCATAATATCCAATACAATACTGATTAACAATTAAATACTGATAAACATTTAAATTACACTTAAAATGTTCAAAATTCTTTAAACACTTATTTTCTTTTCTTCTGTAAAGTCTTTGAAAAAGTAATAAATTCCACAATTACTAACATCACTGTCCATCCTAATGGAAGTCAAGCTGGTATGTCCAGGTCTGGAACGTCTCACCATCAGCCTCGGTCCCACCTCCACTGAAGGAAACTCTCTCTCATAGTCCCTGCTGATGGGGCCCTTACATGGCGCCAAACTCACCCTGAGGACGCCACAAAAAACCCCACAATTCTGTGTATGAAGCATATTTTTACGCTGTGCAGTTTTAGCCTTTCAATAATTCTTCAATGTTTTGATTCTTCTTTTATAATCAAAAATGCCTTTGCAGTGTTTCTGGTGCAAGTTGCAATTTTTTTGAAGACATCTTTTTTCATGTTACATTCAAATTCGGAGCACAAATACTACCTGGCAACACCAATGTCATTGGCTTGATGCTGATTGGCTGGTGGATGAGCTGAATTTCGACACACTGTAAAGGTGCTGCCCAATGAATGGTTGCTGGTGGGGGCTTCTCCAGCCGGGGCAGTTTTGGTGCGAGGCTGGTTGTTAACAAGCGCTTTCCCATTCTTTTCCTGGTCCTGGACAATCAAAACACACCACTTCTGTTTAAAGGTCTTCAGATCCAACACTATCCATACTATTAGAATAAACTTTAGAGGAACTTGAAACAGGATACTCATATTTTACTGGGTCATATGGAATATTTTTGTGATTTTTTTCTGTTTTGATTTCTGTAATGTGATACCATTATCAGAGACCATGTCCTCAGTGTGTGTTCTTAAATGTAAATAAATAAATGAAATGGCAATGTTTGCAGATATTCTATAAATACTCTGTCAAATATTATATGCAATAATATATTATATATTCTTGCAAGCATCCTAAACTTTTAAATACTTTTAATGCCCTGTCAAATGAAATTTAAAACTTAATTCTTGCTTATGTGGATCATAAAACAAGAAAAATATAAAAATTTTCTTCATTAGGTCACTTCGTGAAAGACAGTTAAAAAGTCTAATGCCGTAGTGTACAGTGAGTTTTTGAATAGTCAGTGACACCATTAAGAGTATTTTAGTTGAATTTGTCATTTTCACAAATTGACGACTGTGTAGCCAACGTTAGCATCAGTTTAGTACAAGCACTTGCATCATGCGACTGACTCTGTATTATCCAGTATGCATGAGAGGAGTAGAGTTTGTTTATAAAATTATTCAATTGTATTTTATAAAAATAAATAAATAACATGACACCAAAGTAAGAATTGCATAAAATAATTTACAGTAGTAGGCTTAGGGCCTTTAATTAAAAAACAAATTTAGACTTTAAGGACCTGTGGACATGCTAAATTGGAGATTCATATGATCACAAACTACAACTATGAAACTCTAAAATAATAATTTATTTTTCCATTTCATAACAGCATTACGCTCATTATATTCTCTGTAGTGAACTCGTGTGGTGTATCAACTCACCTGTCTATTCTTCTGCTTTTTGTCTTGCATGTCTCTGGCTCTGTGCAGGAATTTGCCCTTTCCACTGCGAGGTGCAGATTTTTTTGCCACCTGCAGCTGCTTCATGGCTTGGACGTCTGGACTGGGTGTTATGGTCAGGGGGCTCATTGAACCGTCATCTGGTAAAACTGGCCAAAAACAACAATGCAATATATTACTCATCTTAATTTTTGAGAGTAGTCTTAAAAGCGTATAAGCCATAAAGCACCATGAAATGCTCTCACCTATGACTCCATCTGCAACAAAAGGATGGTGAAGCAGGCCAGGCCAGGCCAGCCTCTTCTGAGGGTCTTTATTTAACAGACCCTTCAAAAAACTCTGTCAAACATTAAGGGATTGAGAATAATCTCACAGATTAGTAGCTCAATGGCAAAATAGCTTAAAATAGCTTTTAATTGCACAGTAATTCTCATGACAAACATATGGCAACCATGATTTTGGAAGTTGTAAATTATAACATAACTGCCATTACATGTTGTGTTTTACTGACACTAGTGCATTAAATGATGCTTTAACTACATTTGCTTGCATATTCAGTTTAAATATAATTGCGTTCATATTCAGGGTTAGGTTTTTATAAACAATATATAAAATAATATATAAACAAAATAAATAAATAAATATAAACAAAATTAATAGGACAATGACCCAGTCTTACACTAATTAAAAACAACAACAACAACAACAACATGTAAACAATCATGGCTTAAAATGCATCACATAAAAGTAAAGCCTTTTTATTCATTCATACATTCATTCATCTTAACATTAACAGTTTTATCCTGATCAGTATTGCAGTGTATATGAAGACTAATCCTGCGTTTGAGGTGGGAATACACCCTGGATGTCAAGCCAGTCCATCACAGGAACCTCATACACGCTCAAACTCATTCAAACCGAGGACCAATATAGAAAAGCCGATTTAATGTAGATTATTAAAATGATAAAGCGCAATAAAGATGATGACTTTATTTTATAAGTCTTTTATTGAATCAGTGTTTTCCTTTTGTATTGTAGCTTGGTTTGGCAATCTTACATTGACAAATAGGAATAGGTTGAAAGTCTTGTTAAGGTGGCAGGAAAAGTTATAGGGGTAAGTCAAAACCAGCCTATTGATATTTATTACAGACAGGTTTTGAATAAGGCACATTCAATTTTAAGAAATTTAGATCATCCTTTATATAAAGAATTTCTATTGTTGCCTTCTGTGTGTCATTTTAGAGTGCTGTTTGGAAGAACAAAACGTTTTAAGGTTTTTTTTTTGTTTCGATGGCTGTTGGTTTAATGAACTTTTCATAGGTAGATTTCCTAAATGAATTGTGATTTGTGCGATGTATATTATATATTGTCTATGTCTGTTACCTTTTGCTGCAAAACTAGTTTCCTCTAAGGGGGACAATAAAAAGTAAACAAACAAAACAAACAAGCAAAACTATTTTGTTCCTTATTTGTCTGAGTAGATTTCAGTACTGACCACAATTATCATCATCATCATTATAATAATTGTAGTCATTATCATGCAGCTCCAGACACTTCTACGAATGATTCACAGTGTTGTCTAAATGTATGTTTACCCCCACCCATATTTAAACAATTATAAAATACACCGAGAGAGATTGTTTGTGTTGTTGTGAAACTCCGTACCATGCAGTCCTGGCTCATATTCTCTGGCCATTTGACCGGGTCCTTGACGATCAGCTGCGCGAGCTGAAAGATTGAGTTGGTGTAGAACGGCGGCGCCCCCGTGTGGAGCTCGTAGAGGATGCAGCCCAAAGACCAGAGGTCAGCTGTGTGGTCGTACGGTTTCTCTTCCACCAGCTCCGGAGACATGTACAGAGGAGTCCCCTTAAAGGAGGTCAACACCAACGTGGACACACTCATGGCCCGAGCAAATCTGGAAGGAGGGTAAGATGAGAGATGTGCTGAACATTTGGGTGTGTTCGACCAGTAAGAAATCTAGTCAAATGAATTTTAAATCCAGAATTATTTTTCATCTGATTCTTAAGGTGAGAAAAGTATTAGAAAGAACTTTAAAAAAACAAAAACAAAATTAAATTACCAGCAATGCGACAAAAAACAACAACAACAAACAAACAAAAAAAAAAACAAAACAAAAACAAACAATAATTGGCAACATAAAAACAAAATTCTTAAACTGTCTAAAGAATCTAGACATTTATAGTATGGTTGATATTTTACATAGTAAATGTATGGTTGCTACACCTTGTGCAGTACAAACCCAAAGTCACAGAGCTTCACCACACCCCCTTTGCTCAGAAGGATGTTCTGTGGTTTCATGTCGCGGTGCAATATACGATGGGAGTGCAAGTAATACAGGGCAGATACCAGCTGGCAAGCTATCTCGCGCACCTACACACAGCAAAACAATGAATGTAAGAAAGATGGCTATTCGCAGAAACCAGGTGTCTATTTCAGTTGAGCTGGCTGTCATTCTGTCATCCATGTGTACTGTATTGCAACTCTGACATCAGTATGACATATATCGGAACTAACTTCGCCAGTGATTAGCTGCTTCCATCCAAATGTTTTGCAAAATTGTAAAAGAAATTTCAAAAATGTCAGCAATTGTTAACAGCGAATTTTTTGAAGAGGGCGCAACAAAATGATGTAATGAAATGACAACGACTGGAGCATGTACCTGATACATCATCATTTATGTCAAATATCAATATTTATAGTGTATACTCTTAATGCAGTGGTTCTCAAAGTAGGGTCTGTGCAGCATAGCCATGGGGTGTGTAATTTGTCTTCTTTTACATTGACAGAAATCACCATTTTTATCCAAATAATTTATTATTGAGTTCTCTATATTTATTAACCTGTTTGACTGGTCCTTTGAATTGACTGTGTTTAATCCAAATCTCAGTGACTCCAAAAGAAGTTGGCCTTTAACTGCATTCTATCAGTGGAAAGTTCAGAAGTAATAATAATAATAATAATAATAATAATAATAATAATACAAACCCTCTATGGCTTCCAAAAATAGCAAACAATATTATTGCACACATTTAAGAAATGAGCCTAATATTTGAATAGTTAGATTATTTTCAGAGGGGATCTGTGAGAATTTGGGGCTGCACAAAAATTGAGAGCAAATGTGTTTTTTTTTGGAGTACAATATCTGTATTACCATTTAGATTTTTATACATAAATTGAAAACATAAAAAAGTAGAAGAGTCAAGCCCCACAATAGAGATCAGAAATGTGGATTAATATCTGTGACAGTATCCCTTATGTACCTGGCTCTCAGGTAAACTTCCATCATCCTCCAGGATTTGAAACAATTCGCCTTCAGCGTACTCGGTCACCACTACCACCTGCCAGGGGGAAAAAATGACCTCGTTATAGTGGAAATTAAAAATGCTATTACAGTTTTATGGGTTTCCTATTTTATTTTCTGAGCCTCCCAGTAAGGCAGACGTGAAGCCTGGCCTGAGAAGCCTCTCTATGCACAATAAACCATGTTATTAGATCTGTTATTAAGTAAGAAGTTTTTTTTTGCAATATAATTAGACAAATGACCTCCAGGGGCTAAAGAGATTTTTTTTTTTTTTGGCTGCAACGACTACGTTTTGCCTAACAGTGTCTTTTACCAAGAGATTTGAATGGGAAAACTGGAAATGCTGGCAGCGATTTTCGTTTGAGCCGTTGCACTGGATTCTCCGCCAAAAAGTTATAGCACATGTATAATGTAAAATGCACAATCAGCGACGACCTAAAGAGCATTTAACATATTACCTCCAGCTGTGTCTCAAAACTGTCCAAAAGCATAACTATGTTTGGATGCTTGAGCCCTCGCATGATCTCAATCTCTCTCTTCAGGCTCCGCAGCTCTTTTTCAGAGCGACCAACTTTAGGGATGAACTTTAAAGCCACAACCTGAGGGAGGGAAAAATAATCACTGTCCTATTTTGTCTTAAAAAATGACCAGTGTCGCTTTTATATATATGGATATTTATATAGTGGTAGCTGTAAGCACAAACCTGGCCGCTAAACTTTCGACGACCTTTGAACACTCGGCCGAACGAGCCTTCGCCTATCATCTCTAAAACATGGTACTGCTCCATCATAGACAGACTGGAGTGTTCTAGAAGATCAATCAACAACTTCTGATCAACCAGATTCGATCATTCAGAAGTTAACTCTTAATTAATTTACTTTGGCAGGTTCACAAGGAAAGAAGGGATTTCAATAACATCATCATTTAGCCATTTTACTATATAACATAACCGAGTCTACACACAATTCCAACGAAAGTGAACTTAAATAAATTGATATTAACGAGCGGTTAGCTAGTCTCAGGTGGAAAAAAACACACAACAACCCCCCCCCCAGTTTAGCCGGTTAACAGTTAGTTAGCTAGCCACGCTGTGATGAGACATCTCTTCTTCCGGACAACTGTAAATAACAGTAAACTGTCCATTAACCGGTTCTACACTACCGAGAGTAAGAGTGCATGAAAGATAAGTGTTTTCTAGGCTGCAAAATTATTTATTATACAAAGCTGAGCAAACTTTGGGAAAGTTCAGTTATCGTATCACTCATCTACGTACAAACACAAAAAGCGCCTAGCAACTTTAATAGCGGATAAGCTAAGAGCCCTGTTAGAAAATGCCCTTCAAACAAACAAACAAAAAAATGTATCCGTATGTTATGATAAATGTAGTACAAAGTTTTGAATCCTTATTTCGCGAAAGCTCGTTCAGCACTTAATTCACTTATTTTGTAAACAAACACGTGAAAACAAAACTGTTTAGATCAGGCGATGCTAAGGTTTACTATTTTAGCCCTCTCATTAGGGGGCTTTAGCTTAGCAACGTTTTGGCGTCATAGCAACGAATCGCCCGCCCAGTAGACGTCAAGTGCGTATGCTAAATGGCTCTTTAAGGCTGTTTTTTTTTTTTTTTTTTTTTTTTTTTTTTAAACCAGGAACCTTTTAACCGTGAAGTCATTTTAAACTATTTTCTAAACGTCCGACTTTTTAAACATCGAGGCAATTCATTAAATATGTACAATAACATTCTGGTTATTTGTCTGGATAATTGTTTTCGAGTTACTGAGTTTTGGATTAAACCCATTCAAATCAAGTGACCTGGCAAACAGGCTAACAATTATAAAAACTTCAATATAATATTATAACTTTGATAATAGTGGTAGTTATTTCCACTACTGTAATGAAAAAAAAAAAAAACCTTTGAGAACCACTGGTCTAAAATATACAATGCACTATATAAAAAAGAAAACATGGGCCTATTAGAAAGTAGTACTGATTGTGTGACCTGCACAAAGAACATGCAAATATGTCTGGTGCTGAGAAAACAAGTGTCTAAAAATCACATGCATCATTTGTGACTAAACAAAAAGTCTTTTATTTTCCTCTGATATTTTTTCTTGACACAAGAACATAAGACAAACAATATGAACTGCAAAACCTCTCTCTCTCGCTCTCTTTTTTTTTTTTTAAACTACCTTAACTACCTGTGACCAGTCCTATGAAGTCCCTCATAATGCTGGGATACACAACAGTATTAAAACAGATGCAGATAATTTTTGTTTACCATCACAGTACCAGTTTACTATTATTGCTCAACAAATATGTATAGACAGTAATAATATAAAAATAATTATATAATAATTAACCCAAGTTTCAGATGGACAGGCATGCTTGCGTCTGTCCAAGGAAGGAGAAAATGCAATTTCTGGAGAGACAAAATGTAGTTTTGCAGCAGTTGAACCTGTTTAATTTGATCTATTATCATCTATAAAATGCTAAAATGAAATGAATCTAAAAGGTCAGTATGAACACATATTAGAAAATATCACCTGCAATGGCTCTAAGCCTTAATATTGGTGCATATCTCTTGTCTGAAGCATGTTTAATATGTCAGTACCAATTATTCTTAAAAGATTATTGAAAGATGGTTGATTACTAAATCCTCCCAAGTTATTTGCCAGAGCTATTCATAATAATGGCAAATAAATCCAACAGGAACCTGTATTCGTTTGAGGTCATCTTGAAATAAAATGACTAATATCTACAAAATAATAATAATAATAATAATAATAATAATAATAATAATAATAATAATGTAGCTGTTTCACAGCTACAGACCTCATTGATATAGGCTTTTATGCTCATTGAAAACTTCAGCTGAAAATCCACCAGTTTTGGGGTGCCATATTTCAGGTTCAAGCTTCTTCCTCAGTTCAGTTCTCCATCCACTTAAGTGCTTCAGAAACTTTTAAAAAGCCCTCCTGGTCTCATAGGGCATCCACGAGCTGGTTCCATCATCCTTGGCCCATCCTTGAGCAGTGGTGTCACTGAGAGACGCAATACCACCGCCAGCCTCATCTGAAGACACAGACGCCATCTTCACCACAGTCAGATCACCTGGATTAGTCATGTATGGAGGACAGGAGTAGCTGGAAGCTGAGCTGTAGCTGGCTGCTGGATAATGGACGTCTTCCAGTGTTTGCAGAGTGTAAGGCTGGGAGCTGGAGGGGACAGATCCACTGCTGCGGCTCGTCGAAAGCCGATACGGAGAGGAGCTGCCCGAATCAGCACCCAGAGACGGGGAATCTGCCACCGGGGCTGTGCCTTCAGGGCAAAGAACCTCCGGCTGACTGACGTGATCTTCTGAAGGCTGCTCCCATGGATCTCTCTGTGGAACATTAGTGAGGGGAAAAAACATATAACAAAGACAGCATGACGTTATGTTTTGGAAAGAACATGTTACACCTTATTTCTCGTTGACTTTCTCGAAAAAATTTATATTCTGTTTCTTTTCTTTTTAACCCCTTAAACTTCAACGACAAGTCACTACAGTCTTCTCATATTAGTTTTACTGTAGTAAGTAATCACTGTAGATACTGAATACAATGTTTTATGATGAAAAACTAAATAATGAGACTGAGACAAAGGGTTAAGAAAACATTATAAATTAGCATTTCTCCTGCTTAGAATTTCATGTTAACTCTTGTTAATATAACACTTTTCATTTTAGGTGCAAATTTTCACAATGCTTTACATGGAAAGACACTGTGAATGATGAAACAATCTACAGTCATTAATGAATTGATTAGGAAAATGGCTCCAAATGATGAAAAATTACATAAAATAATTAAAAATAGGTCATGTTAAACAAGAATGTTTTAATCTGGATTCAAAATATCAATTGAGTTATTGATTCTAATGTAGTAATTCCACTTAAGGGTTTCTAATCTGTTCATCTCATGACAGAATTACAATAATTACAAGATTCCAATTGATAAAAAAACATTCTCATCCTCATTCAGAATTTTCTGAAAGTGCAACATTGACAGTGTATAATGTCATGTTGTAAACAAGCATACCATGAAAAAGCCCTGTATGTTGAAGTCAGAAAGACAGCATTAAGAAATATTTGACTGATATACACAACAGCCAATAGCAGTCGTGATGTGTGACAACCCTACCGAATTTAAACAAACTTCACAGTAGCTTAACAAACTAGCTAAATATGGAGAATAGTGAAGAGTTTAAATGAGAGCTTTGCAGAGTAATACGCTTCTAGATAGCATTTAATTGGTCTAACATGAAGGTTAGCACAAATATGCACCATCAAAGAATGTAATAATTTCCCCAGAAATGACGAATAACTCTCTCAAACTTTTCTTTTGCATTTTTTTTCTAGATATACTATCATATTCGATCATTAATGTCCATAACTGTGCAAAAAAGTTCCAAAAAGCTCTGAAACACCAATTTTCTGGGGCGCTTAATAATTAGAAAAATTAGAAGTATAATGTCACGATTAGGGCGCACGGTGGCTTAGTGGTTAGCACGTTTGCCTCACACATCCAGGGTTGGGGGTGTGATCCCCACCGTGGCCCTGTGTGTGCGCGGCGTTTGCATGTTCTCCGGGTACTCCGGTTTCCTCCCCCAGTCCAAAAACATGCATGGTATGCTGATTGGCGTGGCCAAAGTATCTGTAGTGTATGAATGGGTGTATGAATGTGTATGTGAGTGTGCCCTGCGATGGATTGGCACCCTGTCCAGGGTGTACCCCGCCTTGTGCCCCATGATCCCTGGGATAGGCTCCAGGTTTCCCCGTGACCCTGAAGTGAAGGATAAGCGGTATAGAAGATGGATGGATGGATGGATGTCAGGATTTAGCATGTATAGGTGCATCTCAAAAAATTCGAATATTGTGGAAAAGTATTTTTTTTCCTGTAATTTAATTCAAAAAGTGTAGCTTTCATATATTCTAGATTCATTACACATAAAGTGAAATAATTCAAGCCTTTTTTGCTTTAATCCTGATGATTATGGCTTACAGCTCATGGAAATAAAAATCCAGTACCTCAAAATATTAGAATAAAGAATTTTATCATACAGAAATGTCGATCTGAGAAGAGCTCTAATCAGCTAATTAACCCAAAACACCTGCAAAGGTTTCCTGAGCCTTTAATCTCTCAGTCTGGTTCAGTACACACAACCACAATCATGGGGAAGATGAAGTCCAGTGAAGTCCAGTGTGAAGTTTCCACAGTTATTGATGATTTGGGGTGCCATGTCATCTGCTGGTGTTGGTCCATTGTGTTTTCTCAAGTCAAGAGTCAATGCAGCGTCTACCAGGAGATTTTAGAGCACTTCATGCTTCCATCTGCTAACAAGCTTTATGGAGATTCTGATTTCCTTTTCCAGCACAACTTAGCACCTGCCCACAGTGCCAAAACTACTAGTAACTGGTTTACTGGCCATGGTATTACTGTGTTTGATTGGCCATCCGACTCGCCTGACCTGAACCCCATAGAGAATCTGAGAGACTCGAGACCCAACAATAGAGACGAGCTGAAGGCCGCTATCAAAGCAACCTGGGCTTCCAGAACACCTCAGCAGTGCCACAGGCTGATTGCCTCTATGCAACACCGCACTGATGCAGCAATCCATGCAAAAGGATTAAAGCCCAGACCAAGTATTGAGTGCATAAATTAACATACTTTTCAGAAGGTCGACATTTCTGTATTATAAATTCTTATTCTGATATTTTGAGATAGTGGATTTTTGATTTCCATGAGCTGTCAGACGTAATCATCAAGATTAAAACAAAAAGGCTTGAAATATTTCACTTTATGTGCAATAAATCTAGAATATATGGAAGTTCCACTTTTTGAATTAAATTATGGAAAAACTGAAAATTTTTTTGAGATGCACCTATATATATTTATAAGAAACTGACTGTATAATAATTACATTGCTATACAGCATTATACAGTGACCATAGAATTTCTAACAGTGTAGACAAGAATCTTCAAGCCATCATCGTGTAATTACCATAATTCTGACATTAAAACACACTATTAGAAGGTAATAAACTTTTAATATACTTAGAGTCTAAATGTATGTTAATATAATGGTTAACACAACCCATGATACTTCTCTTTAATAGGCCTTTATGCTTATAATGTGACTGGATGTTTAATTGACAGCTCAGTACCAGGAGAAGATGCGATGATGTCTCGCCAGACAGAGAAGGCAGCAGTGTAGACAGTGCAGATGGGGAAAACAGTGACCCTCCACCAGCTGTGTAAGCAGTCGCACTTCTGTAATCTCCGAATGAATCTGGTTGGTAGTAGCTGTCGATGAAAGAGGGGTAGCTGGACGAGTGCTCATAAGAGAAGGCCTTGCTGCCCAGAGCAGAGGAGTATGAGTCTGAGGAGTACTGCTTCATTGGGTGGCACAGTTCGGAATCGGGCAGGAAAGGCCTCCGCATGCTGTAGTATCCAGGAAGCATGTGAGCACCTGCAGGAGGAAGCAGGAAGTCAGTGTTGCTAAACTGAATGTCAGTGAATTAGCTCTGACATCACTTCCATCAGTCAGTTTTTGGACAAGTTTAATTAGATAGTGGTGTGTAGGAGCTTTATCAGATGATCACAGACAAGATGACCTCACCTGGCATTTGTACAAAAGCGGGCTGGGAGGAACTGGCTGCAGCCTGAAAACCACATAAATTTATAGATATAATTATTATTGCCTTCAGGGCAGTGTGGTAGTCACGAAGAAGACAGAATCCTATTAAACCACATTTCCAATAACGTGTATAAACTGTCAAAAAGGCAGTGGCGTGCTTTAGACAATACAGTGTAACGAAACATTACAGAACGTTGGTGGATGAGTTTTTGGTGGCTCACTGAATATGAAATCCCCGGCGTGCCACTCTGCTTTCACAAAGCCAGTGCGAACACAGAGTCGAAGACAGGAAGGCTCTAGTACACAAGCTGATTCTGTTGAAAGCCAGGCAAATTTTGTGGTAGGATATTTGAATGTGATTTGCCAGTGTCACAATAGCACCACCCCGTGCGTGTGTGCATGTGTGTGTGTGTGTGTGTGTGTGTGTGTGTGTGTGCGTGTGTGTGTGTGTGTGTATGTGTGTACACGGTTGCCTCCGGTGTTGTGTGTGCCTTGAGGGTCTAAAGAAATAATCAGATGACTAGGAACATGTCCCAATAGATAATACTCAGAAGAAAAGAGAAGGGGGTCTTTTGTGTTGTTGATATACATATAAAGAGGCAAATAGTTATTTTAGGATAACTTTATGGAATGTAGTACCATTGTTGAGTATTAATTGTCTTCATTCTAAAAAGAATGAGACCTGTATTTTATCCTAAGGTATGTTTAAATGATGCGCTAATTTTCTAAATGAAACAAAATACTTAAGAAGATCACTACTGGTGCTGACTTTGGCATGATTGTGTGTCAATGCCATGCGCTGCCCATGAGAAATTTGCATGAAGCACGATTAGGGCCATTAGTACAAAGTAAGGAGGGGGAAGGGAGTGGAAAGGGGATGTATGTATGTACACGCAGCAGCAAGCCTAGCACAAGGAATGATCTATTTTGTTTGTCTTTGGTTGAGGTTAAGGTCTCGGCAGTGACCTAATGCTACATTTAACCGTCTGTCTGCAACAATGCTCCACTTATCTGGACCCTTTCAGGAAGACAGTGCTTGTGCGGACAGGTGCACCTGATACCGATCTCTCAGTGGTGACAAGAGACATCTAACACATCCATCACATGCCAATGCTCACAAGTAGCACATTATATTATAGGAACTCTACAACTCTCCAAAGTTCTGGATTTTACATGAGAATCTTACATTTTACTTGAATTTCTTCACCTTGAAATCCATACTATTTAGTGCTTCCATTTCATGTGACCAGCTTCCAGATGATATGATTGTATGTCAGTAATGTGAAAATACTATGTATAAGTATATCTATACTTATGAAAATTCTCTACTAGAAATACAAAACAATGAAAACTTACGTTGAAACGTGGTACATTCGTTTGCCTTGATCGTTTCTCAGCTAGCAGGTCTTTGACTGTGTGCTTGACTCTGACGCCTTGGTACACTCTCTTAGAATACTCTGATGAATACAAAATGTGTGTTAAATACATTTCTGCCACATCCTAAAAGTGCTAACAACTGACTCAACTGATTTAATCAGAAGATCAACAATGTTTAGGCTGAGACCAGAACTAAGTTTTTTCCCCCTAATTATTTTGTTTTTTTTTTTGGCACAAACACCCAAGGTGTGGTGTAGCATTAACAGGTTATTATTACTTTTTTCCCCTCAAGCATTCATACACTCCATGTGTAACAAGACACTTCACAATGTTAGGCATCAACAAGATCAGTTTTAAGCTAATCCTAAAATGAAAGATATATATTCAACTCAATTTGGGAAACCCAGATGCCTGGAAAACATAATGTCAAATTTCAACTATAGCTTCCATAATCATAAAATGTACAAAAGCCAGAAGCATTTGTAACCTCAAAATGAACAACGTCAGCAATAATATCTGTTCATTATGTATGTTAACAAAGCTGGGTTTGGAACTCTGTCCTATAACAGATTAAATGACTAGTTGAACCTTTTTTAAGGAAAAAAACTTTTCAATGAAACATATCCAAGAAAAACACGTTACTTCCTTCTTCCCTGTTAATGCATGACAGAAAAGAGGAATCTGACTAAAACTGTAAAGTAAAACTTTAGTTAGATTAAAGTTTTTTGTTGTTGTGATCTTATATGTTTGCATTTGTTTTACAGTAACACACTCACTAGTCTCATAAAGTAAAACATTGTTCCATGGAATCATGATAATATGAAATAATCCTTCCTGGTAGTGAGTCAGGTACAGCTTAGTGACTCAGGTAACAGAAACAACAACATGAATGTGAAACATAGAAAATCTATCATTAGAAGGTAATTAAATAACATACATACACACACACACACACACACACACACACACACACACACACACACACAGAAACTGAGGATTTACTGCACATATGGTAGTAGTGGACAATATAGAGGATTTAAAGAAAACAATAGCATAACTTGGTTTTTATAACAAAACCATCTGATCAGTGTGTCAATTTTTTGTATAAAACGATGCTATAAGATTTAATAAACTAAGCTCGCTTTTCGTATTTATGCTTGGAATCTGAACTATAGTAAAAAAAAATTAATAAAAATATTGTGGAATATCACAAAACAAAAATTCTAAACTTCATAAAATTAATAAGCCCACTTCAGAACAATTAACATCATCTATTATTATTATTATTTAATATATATCAGGCACCTAAGTGTTTCTATAACCACAAATATAAGGTTTCATGAGAAGATCTAGCCCTTATTTCATGTGTGTCTACAAGCAAAAAGAGTATGATGACATATTGCCAAACATCTGTTCCCCAAACCCCTTACAGTGGGAAACTTGAATCACAATTTTATTGTTTGTTGCCCAGTTGCCAGAGATTTTGTGGTTTCTAAAACTACTTTTAATCAATAATTCCTAGCAGTGAAGAGTAAGAGGGTTTTGAATATTAATGCCAAAATATACTGGCTGATATATTAGATTCTACAATTGAATGCTTTCAGTCAATAACCAAATACTAATGTATATTATACATTACATGGCTGTCAAGTGTTATGTTCATGGTGCAGGCGTGCAATCATGAAGTAACACACCAGCCTATACATTGTTGTCTGTCAAGTTAAGGAATTCCAAACCATAACGAAATAAAGTAAATCTCACAACTAAGCTGTACACAACACACATGTGGTCAAATAGTGTTTGATTACAAGATTTTAAATAGTTGGACGTATATGAACACAGCTTGATTTTGACGCATGTTTGTGTGTGTGTGTGTGTGTGTGTGTGTGTGTGTGTAATCAAACACTGATGAAAAAAACATGGTCTAGACTGCTAGGAAATTAGTTTAGAAACACAGAGACCTAGGCTACAATTAATTTTCAAAAAAATAATATCCTATTTCTGTTAAGTATTTTGTTCATTTATTTTGTATCATTTATATTCCTTGTGCAACCTAAATCAAGTATGAATGCAGTTGTTTAAACCCCTATATGTATTTCTGTATATTTGTGGCTATATGAAAATTGTCACACTGTATATCATCTTTTGTTCCCTTTAACAATGAACAGCATTTAAATCGCTGTCATGTTTGTGTTTTTGCTACAAATCATACTTAAATTTTTAATTCTTCATACACTCTCAAAAATAGTACTAAACTGGACCGTTCCTTGTTGTACATTTAGTACATTTAGTACCGTTCCTTGTTGTACATACTTGTGAATCATTTACTTAGAAAGGATTCATGTACCTAAAACATCAATTTAATTACTATTTATATAAATTAAATTATTTTAAAGGTGCACTATATGTATTTTCCCATGTAAACATTCCATATAAAAGGTAAACAAGATGTACCCTTGAGGTACTGCCCAAGTGACAAGGAAAGTCAGTTTAATGCTATTTATTTTTCGCAGTGAACCGAGTTAAATTATTACAAAAATTGTTACAAGAAATAGCCCACCACAATTTGTTAATTAAATATAGTTTGTGCTTGACAAAATAAATCTCTGGTCTATAATAACTAGACAGAACTTGTTATTACATGTACAGAGCAAATACATTGAAATGAATCAAGTTCTCACCTGTCTCCATCATAACTTGTGGCTTACGGGCGACAGTGTGTTTGCAGGAGGTCACTTTGGCTTTCTAGTCCAGCAGTAGCGATACAGTGAGCCATTTAAAAGCCTTATGCAGACATGCTCACAGAGGCCCAGGTGAGCGCGCCCATATATTTATACCTCCCTCCTGGTGGCCCTGATCAAGCCTTCATGATTTGTGTACATGCAAATAATTGGCTGCAGGACGTTTCTTGGTTATTTGCATCCCAGGCTAACATGCTAGATTAGAGGAGGTCGAATCATGCTGCAGCAAAATGGAAAAATGGGACACACGTGTTGGGCTGATAAGGGATGGCAGACATGACATATCAATCGACGTTAGTTTTCAGCATTTGCAACAGTAATTCATAAACAGATGTTAGACAGTCTCTGTGAAAATGTCCCATGAGCACACAGAGGACGGGGATTTTCCTCCTGTTAACAACGGCACAATTCTTTTACTGTCAAACCAAGCACTATAGCTGCTGCTGTCTTTCACACGGGTTGCCAGATTGAATCACTTATTCCCATGGGAGGCATGTTGTATTACGCTATTGTTAAAGAAATAGAATTTGGTTGCTGGATAGAATTTGGTTGCAGATTATTTTTGGTCAAATGGACGGTTTTGAGAATTGCAGAAGTTAGTTGTGTCTTGGGTTCATAAAGTCTCCAAAACTACAATCCGAAGTCACTTACATCAACATAAGTTGTTTGGAAGGGCTTCAAGAAAAAAACCCTCTACTCTCATCCAAAAACAAACTCAAGCATCTTCAGTTTGCCAGACACTACTGGAATTTCAAATGTGGTCGGGTTCTATGGTCAGATGAAACCAAAATAGAGCTTTTTGTCAATAAACACCAGAGGTGGTTTTGGAGCACACAGAGAGGTAGCCATTTGGAAAAGTACCTCATGCCCACGGTTAAATATGGTGCTGGTTCTTTAATGTTTTGGGGCTGTTTTTCTGCCAGAGGACCTAGACATTTTGTTAGGATATATTAAATTAAATCAGATATTAAATTAAAACTTGACTGTCTCTGCCAGAAAGCTTAAAATGGACCGTCGTTGGATCTTCCAGCAGGACAATGATTCAAAACATACATCAAAATCAATGCAAAAATGGTTTACTGACTACAAAATCAAGGTCCTGCCATGGTCATCCCAGTCATCTGACTTGAAACCCATAGAAAACCTGTGGGGTGAAATGAAGAGAAGTCCACCAGCGAAGTATCTGGAGAGGTTCAGTATGGAGCAATGGTCTCAGAAAGATCCCTTGCCATTGAAGACAAGGGTTGTTATCTTGGCAAAGGGAGGCAGCACAAAGTATTGACTAAAAGGTTTCCAATAATTGTTGCACACCTATATATTTAACACACAAACACACACACACACACAAACCAAACACACACACACACACACACACACACACACACACACATATATATATATATATATATATATATATATATATATATATATATATATATATATATATATATATATATATATATATCAGATGGTGTCTCATAGGCCTCACAGTCTACTCTGCTCACTGAACTCTCATGTCATACTGGAAGTGTCCATTTTAATATTGGGCAAATTGTAGCCATAAAGGACTGTACATCATTACTCAGATAGGCTATGCCAAACAATGTTTAATTGGTATGAAGGCGCCCAATATGTGCCTGCTGACACAATGCAAGTTGCATCCATGGATTCATGATGTTGATGCCTCCTGGTGCAGATGCTATACAATATGAAAATAAAAACATATAATTAACATACTCCTGTTCAGGGTGTCCCGAGTTCCCTGGGATAGCCTCCAGGCTCCCTTGTGTAGGATAAGCAGTACAGAAAATGGATGGATGGATGGATGGATAATGAGCATAAGTGAACACATCCTATAGAAATGAAAAATAAAGCTATGGCATGGCATACAGCCTATTGAGTGTTGTACATGAATTGGTTCAGTTTAAAATGTCACCACCAGTATATAACCGAGTCCAACTTAAATGAAAACGCAGATCTACATTTTATTAATTTGCACATAGTTTCAGTTTCTTTTGATACCATAATGCAAATGTTCAAAAGCCAGGGCAACAGTGTTCAGGCTATTCATGCATTTCCCGATTGACTGCATTGCACTTACACTAAAACGAAAGCAAAAACAGGCGTCGAGAAAACCAGGAAGAAGTTAGCTTTTGATTCGTCTCTATTGATTTATTTAGATTAATTAGTCTTTTATGTAGCAGTCTGTCTGTAGTTACAGATTTGTCTCTTTTGTGTGTTTTTATTTAAGCAGAGTTCATGGAAGGTGCTGTGCGTTTTGCAGGGTGGTGCGCTGTTCAAGACAGCAACACACTTTCAGAGGATGAAGCTCCGGAATTGGGCCGGGTCTACACCATGTTTCATGGCACACATATTGACAACGCCAAAGACATCATCATCAACGGCTTCAAGCAGTCCACGCGCGGAATGCTGGGCAAAGGCGTGTACGTCAGCCGCAACATCCAGAAGGCCAAGTGCTACCCGCTCCGAACTGACAAGAACGACCAGGTTGTGTTCAAGCTCAAGGTCAACGTCGGCAAAGTTAAAAAAATCGACGTCAACAACCATCCACTGCGCACGTCCTGGCACGACGACGGCTACGACTGCGCATGGGTGCCTCCACACAGCAATATATCAGCGATCAAATCCGGCCGAGAGGAGGACTGCGTGTGGGACCCGAAACGCATCACTGTGGTCGACGTGGCGTGTTGCGTGGACGAGGGGAAACGACGCAAGCTGCGTAACCTCATCCGCAGACACGTGAGCAGCGACGAGTGTCCAGCATGCCGCCAGAGCTCTCCGGACTTACCGCACGACGTGCGGGACTGCTGGGCGTGCGGGGGCAGGATTTGTCCATTTGAAAAAGAGCATGTGTGTACAGCGCAGCAATATGTCCAGTGAAAGGTTAGTTCCCTACATCCAGTCCTGGAGGGCCAGCACAGTCAGGTATGCGGAACTAAAGGCCTCCCTGGGATGGATTTGGGGATCTGAACACAACTCTGCACTCTCAGGGAATAAAAGGGTACTACCTATCCTTGTCGCTTAGGTGGTACGCTTAAGGTTACTCCTTTGTAGCTTTTGTCCCTAGAAAGCTGCACCCGGTTTACTTTTAAAGCTTTACATTAAAACTTATTCATTCATTTATGTACCGTAAGTCCTTTAAAAAATAGGCCTACACTATCAATGTTTCCATGTGTTAGAGATAGTATTAACAATACAAAGGTACTACGTCATCGACAAGGAAAGGTAGAATTTAACAGCCTATTTTTTTTCTTTTTCTGAGAATATGGGTGGTCAGTCACTGTGGCCTATGCAACTCAGACAATTATGTTACTGTTTACATCTCACAAACAAAACTGAAAACAACAACAACAACAACAACAAAAAAAAACAACAACAACATGAAGGGTATTTCTATGATGCATTTGTGCACAATATAATAGTATATACTAGGCTAGAATTTGCTTTGTCTCTGATGGCCAGTTTCTTTGTCTGTGAATGTAAATTATATCTATGTTTTCTTTATTTTGTGATAATTGATGACATGACTCATCACTGTGTTAACTAACCTAATTTAAAATAATAATAATAATAATAATAATAATAATAATAATAATTAAATAGCCTAGGAATTAAACCAATTAGTAATACATTTAGAAAGCTCACCAGAAGGGTTCACAGAGTATCAGGATGTGAATAGAGGTGTGCAATGGGACTAGAATCCCACAGTATGCAACAAAAAAAATCACTCAAGTAGGAAAGTTTTGCTTTCATACTTTCATACTTGCTAAGGTCGCGGTACAAACACAACATTTGTTTATGAATAGGAGACACAGAGGGTTCTGTTTTGTCTATTATCAGTGATTTGCTCCTGTAGCCTGACCGAAATACTGCCTTAATCACACATTTCTGCCATATTTCTGTACAAACTAGCCTGAAATTCACAAAATAAATATGTTTTTGTTTATTGTAAATTGTCTGTTCCATAGCTCACATGCAGTGCACACAGGACAGCATATCTCTACTGGGTCTCCGAAAAACATTATTATTTAATTAATTAGAAAATTATTAACATGTATGTTAATTGTGTATGTCTTTCATTGTTCTTATTTGAACATTCTCCACAGTTAGTAAAAAAAAATATTCCCGGAAAATCATACAGATATTATATTGAAATGCAGGACTCTGTTTAGACGTGCAGCAGCAACGTGTCACAGCTTCATAGTAGATCTTTCTGTAATTTCATAAACCCAAAAACTGAAGTAAATCTGACAAATATTATTAGATGGCTATTGTTGTCTACTATAAACAATAGTTTAAACAACTGTATAAACAACTGACTTGGGAAAGAAATAATTGTTCTGATACATAGTTCCCTCGCTTAGGCCTACTCAGTCACATTAGATAGAAAGCTTTCCAGAAAGTTCCTGGTTGTCTGGTTGAGAGCAGTTATGAACTCAATTGAAGCAGCTGAAGAACTGTTCAGGAGTTTAATGATATTATGTTATGCAAATTTCTATTTGCTGTTATAATTTGTGAATGACAAATTACTTCTTATCCCATCAATCTGTTTTTAGTATTTCCAAAGGCATAAATTACTTCTTATCCCATCAACCTGGTTTTAGTATTTCCAAAGGCATAGTGAATGGGATCATATATAAAATATAATCCAGTCTAGACCACATCCACTTCTGGTTGAAATCCAAATACAGATCAAGATGTGAATGCATATACAAATACAGATAATGGCATTGTGTTACACCCCTACTATAGCCTAAATTATGATTTAGTTGTATTTGTATGATAATTCCCTGATCATTCCCTGACTTGCCCTGCTTGAATTAATTCCTGTTACATTAACATGTAAGTTAATTTCATGACTAAAGTTTTCTTGACATTCTGTGCAGTACCATATATGGTGGTGTTAAGCTTCAATTTCTATTGGATTTGTTTGCTGGTTGTCACGTCTCAAGATGTAACGAAGATAGGGACGGATGCAAATGCATTTAAACAGTTTATTTAATGTGAGACACAGGCAGGTAAATCCAAATCATGATCAGAAACGTAATCCACAAACATGCAAAGGTTAGGCGATCAGAAAACAGGCATACACGGGGCAAAGCAAGAATCAAGGTCGCGGTCACGGAATACAGGGTCGATATACAAAACAAGAAACATAAACTATAGCGGGAACTGGGAGCGGAGAAACCAGCATGGACTAAGTGCACTAATCTAACATGGAACATGACATGGACAATAACTAAGCCTATGACTGTGATAAACTATCGTGTGGAATCTAAACTAATCTAACCTACTATAACATATTGTATCTTATCTAATATTCCGCGCCGTGTGCTGGGAGACCCGCGGTATATATACAAGCACAATCAGCGTGTTGATTGCTGACGGCTGACAGCAATCTAGACACACGCTAAACAACAGCCAATGACAGAACAGGGAGGAGACTTAACAGAAACATAACAAAAGCACGTGTCCAATGTACACAATGTCACGATTGTCAACATACGAAAAGCAGGTGCTCACGCACCTTGCTCATGCATGCGCGCCCACATGCTCTCCAGCGCGCTGCGTACAGGGGAAACCATGACACTGGTGATATGAGAATAAAATACCTCTGGCTTGTCATTGACTATACCATGAACCAATGGTTATATTATGAACATAATCAAGTTGTAGGTTCTAAGTTGTGTGTATGGGCTAGCTAGCTGTACCTAATTGAAGAGGCTTACTTGGTGTGTCAGACTTCTGTGTTAAAAAGATAATTGCCTAGTTTTCACTAATAACACATTGTGTAGCACAATTGATGCTTTAGTGTCAGCAGAAAATAACATGCTAGTTACTCATTTAATACAGCTACATTCTTGATTTGACAGTGCACAAGTGTGTGATGAATAGAACCCCAATTCCAAAAAAGTTGGGACGCTGTGTATAATGTAAATGAATGTAAATAAAAACAGAATGCAATGATTTGCAAATCTGATAAACCCATGTTATTCACAGTAGAACATAGAAAACATGTCAAATGTTTAAAATGAGTAAATGTACCATTTTAATAAAAAAATAAAGTAATTTTGAATTTGATTGCAGAAACAAATCTCAAAAAGGTTGTGACGGGGCAACAAAAGGCTGGAAAAGTAAGTGTTACTAAAAAGAAACATTTTGCAACTAATTAGGTTAACTGGCAACAGGTCAGTAACATGATTGGGTATAAAAAGAGTATCTTAGAGAGGCAGAGTCTTTCAGAAGTAAAGATAAGATGGAAACTGGATGGAAGCATATGTTGCCCTAAAACCTCTATATAACTTTCAGCACTGATGGTAGATTTCCAGATGTGAAAGCTGCCCATTCCATAGGCACTAATGCACCCCCATACCATCAGAGATGCAGGCTTTCGAATTGAGCGCTCATAACAAGCTAGATGGACCCTCGCCTCTTTAGTTATCTTTAGTTTAGAATGTGGCTTCCATGGTTTCCAAAAAAGAATTTCAAATTTCAATTCATCTGACCACAGAACAGTTTTCTACTTTGCCTCAGTCCATTTTAAATGAGCTTTGGCCCAGAGAAGACGACGACGTTTCTGGATCATGTTCACATATGGCTTCTTCTTTGCATGATAGAGCTTTAACCAGCATTTGTGGATGGTACAGCGGACTGTGTTCACAGACAATGGGTTGCCCCTGTCCCAACTTTTTTGAGACATGTTGTGGCCATCAAATTAAAAATTACCAAATTTTTTTCTTAAAATGGTACTTTTACTCAGTTCAAACATTTGATATGTATTCTATGTTCTATTGTGAATAAAATCTTGGTTTATGAGATTTGCAAATCATTGCATTCTGTTTTTATTTACATTTATTTTCATTTTACACAGCATCCCAACTTTTTTGGAATTGGGGTTGTAGATACAATAGGAGAGGTTAACTTGCCTCAAATTTTAATTGAGCTCAGGATATGTCTGTAGTTGAGCAGATGCAAAATCGTGGATTAAAAAATAGTCCAGAGGGGGGAAAACGATTTTCAGTTTGGTTGAACTCACTAGTTGAAATAAATGTAACAGCCTTTTCCCGCTGAATTTACTTTTTATTAAGCATAATTGTTTATACAGTGCATCCGGAAAGTATTCACAGCGCTTCACTTTTTCCACATTTTGTTACGTTACAGCCTTATTCCAATATGGATTAAATTCATTATTTTCCTCAAAATTCTACAAACAATACCCCATAATAACAATGTGAAAGAAGTTTGTTTGAAATCTTTGCAAATTTATTAAAAATAAAAAACAAAAAAAAAGCACATGTACATAAGTATTCACAGCCTTTGCCATGACACTCAAAATTGAGCTCAGGTGCATCCTGTTTTCACTGATCATCCTTGAGATGTTTCTACAACTCGATTGGAGTCCACCTGTGGTAAATTCAGTTGATTGGACATTATTTGGAAAGGCACACAGCTGTCTATATAAGGTCCCACAGTTAACAATGCATGTCAGAGCACAAACCAAGCCATGAAGTCCAAGGAACTGTTTGTAGACCTCTGAGACAGGATTGTATCGAGGCACAGATCTGGGGAAGGGTACAGAAACATTTCTGCAGCATTGAAGGTCGCAATGAGCACAGTGGCCTCCATCATCCGTAAATGGAAGAAGGTTGGAACCACCAGGACTCTTCCTAGAGCTGGCCGCCCAGCCAAACTGAGCGATCGGAGGAGAAGGGCCTTAGTCAGCGAGGTGACCAAAAACCTGATGGTCACTCTGACAGAGCTTCAGCGTGTCTTTGGAGAGAGGAGAATCTTCCAGAAGAACAACCATCTGTGCAGCACTCCACCAATCAGGCCTGTATGGTTGAGTGGCCAGACGGAAACCACTCCTCAGTAAAAGGCACATGATAGCCCACTTTGAGTTTGCCAAAAGGCACCTGAAGGACTCAGACCAAAGTTTGAACAAAGATTGAACTCTTTGGCCTGAATGGCAAGCGTCATGTCTGGAGGAAACCAGGCACCAGTCATCACCTGGCCAATACCATCCCTACAGTGAAGCATGGTGGTGGCAGCATCATGCTGTGGGGATGTTTTTCAGCGGCAGGAACTGGGAGACTAGTCAGGATCGAGGGAAAGATGAATGCAGCAATGTACAGAGACATCCTTGATGAAAACCTGCTCCAGAGCACTCTGGACCTCAGACTGGGGTGAAGGTTTATCTTTCAACAGGACAATGACCCTAAGTACACAGCCAAGATAACAAAGGAGTGGCTACAGGACAACTCTGTGAATGTCCTTGAGTGGCCCAGCCAGAACCCAGACTTGAACCTGATTGAACATCTCTGGAGAGATCTGAAAATGGCTGTGCACCAACACTCCCCATCCTACCTGATGGAGCTTGAGAGGTCCTGCAAAGAAGAATGGGAGAAACTGCCCAAAAATAGGTGTGCCAAGCTTGTAGCATCATACTCAAAAAGACTTGAGGCTGTAATTGGTGCCGAAGGTGCTTCAACAAAGTATTGAGCAAAGGCTGTGAATACTTATGTACATGTGCTTTTTTTTGTTTTTTATTTTTAATAAATTTGCAAAGATTTCAAACAAACTTCTTTCACGTTGTCATGATGGAGTATAGTTTGTAGAATTTTGAGGAAAATAATGAATTTAATCCATTGTGGAATAAGGCTGTAACATAACAAAATGTGGAAAAAATGAAGCGCTGTGAATACTTTAAGGATGCACTGTATTAAGCATAATTTACTAACCATCAGTATCTTTTTAGTTTGTGGCTAGCAAGCTACTGTAGCTACACCAGGTTGACAACTTTGTCTCAGTTTAAATTATGGTTCAAAAATAATCACCCAATTCTCAATATAATACATATATTAAAACAGTTGTTGCATTTGTGTCAGCAGGTACAAAGGGAATAAAATGCTAGTTACACAATTAGTATGTTTGTCACTTTTCTCGGTTCCCAATATGCAAGCACCCAATGAGCAGGTATGATAGAGAAGATTTCATGTGCTTTTAGATATGTCTTGGCTAAATATTTTGGTTGACCCAAACTCAAAATTCACTGGGTTGACTTTTTGCAAAATTATGCACTAAGATAAGAATGCATTTTCTGCTGACACAAGAAGCTTTTCAGTTACAAATAAGGCACCGAAACAACATCCTAACAAAGAATGAAATATGACTTTAATAATAAAGTACTTCTTATATTGTTTTATGAAGATAAAGTGAGGGAATTTGCTAGTGAAACATATTTTTAGCCTATAAATAGGCTATAAATATAATATAAATTTTTGGAGCAACAGTTCAGTGCCCTCTTCTTTCTGGGCTATTGTGAGCTATCTGCTTGGGATGCTAACTCTCCACTGGGATCAAGCTCCTCAGCCAGAAGTCACCTTAGAGAATGAAAGGTCCACAGTACTGGAGGTAAGGCCATGTGCCATCCTGATATTGGACCTTGGTGTCCAACAGAGAGGTAGATGAAGTACATTATTTTGGCAGTGAACCCTAAGTTGAAACTACAGTGGTGCAAGGTATAGAAGTCAAATGATGGCCGAAAGAGGAACTCCAGAAAGTTACATTTGCTGTCTATGTCCAGCAAGAGCATGTCCAATAAGGAGTACACAAGCAGGCGGGCTCTAACTTCACTCTCTACAGCATAACTGTACAGGAAATTTAATGTACCCTGTATTGGCTAATCCTACAACCTATCTCTCTACCACTAGGGCATTAGTTGCATGTTCATACACACACCTGGAGAACAGAATGGGCATTATGAATCAGAGTGTATATTGTATATAATGATACCATAGCATGTATTCATTTTTTCACAATGTATTTGTATGCATGTAGCTGTAGAGTACTTAGTGGACATACTGAAGACAGCATTCCTGTGAACTACCGAGCTCCAAAGATGACACGGATGACAGAAAAAAGAAGCCCAACTGCCTGTTATGCCTTGTGTTACAGTCCAATAAAATAAGGTATCATCATGCATTTATGAAGTTATATAATTTCAGGTCACAGCTATGGTGTTCCAGTGTAATTGCCCCTAAACTCAATATTCTAGCTAGACAGCCACAGTGAACTATTCAGTGAGCCTCTGTCATCACAGATCTTTCTGTGGAGCTGTTTTTGTGAGGAGAAATATGTTTGCTAACTGCTAGCACAAGGTTTGTTTTCTAACCTCCTGCATTATACAGAATGCAAGGAAACATTTAGCAATAAAATGTACAGTGATAATGTGTTACTCATGTCACATTCTCCTTCCTCTTATTGTGCCACAGCAATTAAGGGTAGTCTGTAACACCCTTATGTCCATCATGTCTCCCCTTTAGATATCTAAGGGTCCTTGAGAGCTGGAAGGCTTTGTGCAGGAACAGGAGAGAAGGGGAAAAGGAGTTTCCTCAAGGGATTCTGTTGAATAGAAAGATACAGTAGGGAAAGATGGGGTTGAGGATTGCAAATCATCAGAAAACAGGACACGGGGAACAGGTGATAAAGATATCTTTGCTAGTGTAGATTGATCTAATGTTTGTCCTTTGGATTTTTTTTATAAATCAAAATTTTTTCAGCCTTTTATTTTGCATGTTTTTCCTAATTACTTAGTACAAAAATATCTGCCAATAAAACAAGTTTGAAATTAGAAACAAAAATATCTAGAAATAGATTTAAATATAATATATCTTATTGTAATTATATAACAGGAAATACAAGATAAGTTAAATACGACTAATACAGTATTTCCACTTGCTAGTCTAGGTTCTCGCTTTTGTCTTTTATTTGAGCACATAGGTAATGATACCCAAAGAACATGTGGGTAAAGATACCTTTTGATAAACTGATGTGCAGTGTGTTAGAATATGAAAACATATACACCCCAACACTCATATTAAGAAAGGTGTGGAGCGATGAGAATTAGTGCTTGAACTAATGCAGTACAGTGTTGTAACCACATGGGAGCACTGCCACTCCACCACACAGACACATATGAGGCTGGTCGGCTGGTAACTTTTGTGAAAATACTGTTTGCATTAGACTTCACTTTTATTTAGTTTCTTAAAATAGACCAAATGATTTATGCGCTTAAACACTAAAATGCACACCTCAGACAAAAATCTGCAGATATTCAGAATATGGTGCAGAATTTTTTTTTTGCCTTAAGATAAAACAAATACAATCCTCAGATGACTTAAGAATTGTCTTCATTTATTTAAACTACACTAATTTAATTTAGTAATGTAGCTTGTAGAAGTAAAAACAGCATATGTAGCTCTTATAATAAATCATCCAGTCCAGATGGTTATTTTCCAGTTGTTAATTTTTAGTAAGAACCCAGGCTGCTGGCTCATACAGAATATGTGAGTTATCTTTATAAAAAGGGTGAATGTGTGCAGACACAGCACTGGCAGATGTGGTGCTGAATATCTTGTGCTTTCTGATCACACGCACATGCACATGCACACACACACACACTAACACGCACACGCATACACACACGCACACACACACCCTTGTCTTACTAGATTTGTGAAGACTACAGTGGGTAGTGGATGAAAGTGTGTATCCATGGTGCCCTGCAATGGACTGGTCCCATCCAGGGTACACTCGAGCCTCACTCCTGGCGTTCCTGGAATAGACTCCGGATCCAAAACAACCCTGACCAGGATAAAGAGGTTACTGAAGATAAACTAATGAACTACAATTCTTGACAAGGCTTCTGGTTAAGCCTGTTTATGAAGACAGCACAATCTTTCATATTAAGAGAATCACATCAAAGCTGCCTCTGTAAAAAGAAAACACATACATCACATATAATGGCACATCACATTTTGCTGCTATGGTGGTTATCTATTTGGTTGGCAATTCACCATAGTTTCTGGAACAACTGAAAGCAGGTCCTATAACATACGCATGAGTTAAATGGTAGAGGAATGCAAATTTAAGTAAAGTGGACATATTGTCTTGGATGATCAAAGGCCTCTGCTACAGCCGGCCAACAAGATAATCAGCTTCCTCAAAGAACTGGATTCAACAGTTTGCGTCATTTGTCAGAACCAGACACCTGTAAGCTTTCACGGGGCATTCAAGCAATTATTGTAAAAAGATTACAGTGTGCTAAGATGATAACTGATCATAAAATATTCTTTTGGCCTGTGTGATCACTCATCTTCATTTGACAAAGATCATGATATGACCTGTTCAGAACAGTTCTATTGCTGCATTACATTTGAATCACTGGCACCCAAATAAAATGCATCAGTCTGGACCAAATGGTGATCTGGTCTTGGAGAGCATTTGATTCATGTCACAATTCACTAGTCCAAAATTTAGACATTAATAAACTACAGTCTGTAAACATTGCTTCTTTGTATACAATATGCTTCTGGCTCCTCAGGCTAGGAGAAGCATCTGATCTCTGGATGATGATGAGGATGACCTTATATGATCTAAAGTGGAGAATATTACTACAGCTGAAAATAGAGTCCTGCTAGTGTGGGTAGCCCCACACACCCCAAAAGCACCTCTAAGTTAGGATAATGGCATTCTTACGGCATGTGCTGTCTCTCTACTAATGTTGCCCACTTAACATGCCAACACTAATATTTGTTTGCACGCACAGTGAGCAATTCTTCAGTGAGCCTGTAATAGCTAAGCGGCACTTTTGTCTCTTTATCACTGGACTCCAACTTTTGAATTTTTCATAGTCACTTACTGAGTATGAGCAGGCATAGAAAATAAAATTCAGATGTATTTTTATGCTCAGGAAACTTGTTTAATAGCCAGATACTTGCAAACAACAATGCTATAAAGATAATCTAAATGGTGTGATATTTTTTATTATTTGGAATAACTGGTACCTTTGCCAGCAGCAAACATAATTATGCACAAATATGAGAACATTGAGTTATATAAACCTTTTTTTCATTCCATCATTTGGAGCATATCTCCTGCTGTTTCTTTTTATCACCTAGGCTAAATAAACATTTTGTCTTAGAAAATCCTGACACAGCTATAATCCATGTCTTGACAACCAGTGCTTTGAGAAGCTGTCTATAGTCTGTCTGTAGTTGCTAATACTCTGGAAAAGTAAAGATAATTAAAGCCAAAGCCTGAACAATTGATCAATTAATGGTGATTTTCTATTGAATGTACTATAATGAGGACACACCTTATTGAATGACACTAGTGGAGAATGAGGTTTACAGAGTAAATGGAATTTATAACTAACAAGCAGCTTTGCCAGGTTTGAGCAAAATTTCCAGCACCAATGCATCTCAAAAACCTAAAAATAAATACTTAAAACAAGCCGTTGATGTTATATGACTGAATGTCATATCACAGCAAACCAGTGACTACATTCCCCATCCTGCACTGCGGCCTACAAACATGGCCGCCATGGACTACACTTCCCACACACACACACACACACACACACACACACACACACACACACACACACACAGTCACCTTCTCCAGAATTCTCATCACACACACCTGTTGCCAATCTCACACTCACTCACTCCACACTATAAAAGAGACTGCTCATTCATAACATCTTTGTGAAGTAATATGCTTAGTTGCAATTGTCTCTGTCATTTACCAAGCCGTGCTATTGTTATTCTGGTTTTTGACTTTGTTCCTTTGACCTTGAGTTCTGCCTTAGCTGATCTAGCCCGTTTATCTGATTGCCTGACCTCTGCCTGTCTTTGTTGTTGTTTTTGCCTTGCCCTCTGGAATATATTCTCTTCAATAAAGCTCTTAACTGCGATTGCATCCATCCTAGACCTCATTAAATGACACTGAACAGTAACGATATACTTAATTTTTCTTCATTCACTGGTTGGAAAACCCCCACAAGTAATTATTTTAGTCATCTGGCTTGAAAATTAATATCTGTATTTTTCCTTGTGTCCTCCTGATTTCCCCATTTTCTTTATTTTCTTTTATTACTTTTCTTTTGCTTTTTTCACCTGCAACCTTTTTCCAAAACTTACCCAATTTGGTGTAAAAACTGTTACCTCTACAACCCTGCTGACAAGACAGGTTATGGTGGCATGCTCGGTATGCCTATTATTTAGAAATCCTGAAAGATTAATGTTCAATAACTCATTAGTATGTCTGTGTGGTGTTACTTTATATAAAATAACCTCTTATCCCTTTGACATGCACAGAACAGGAGGTGTGAGAGCTGAAACCACCATGGCACTATTCTTAATAATGATGTTGTCCCTGCTAATAATTTTTGTGGGTTTTTCATCACCAATGCTGGGCTGTTTATGTGTTTGTGGTTTAGAATGGTAATGGATGGTGAGTATAGTTAGCATGCCTGTGGCTTTAAATGACCTTTAAAGGAGCCCAGCAAATTAATGGTGTCCCGGGCTCAGAATGTTCTGGAGCTGGTTTTGGGCCTTTGACCCTTTGCACTTGGGTCAGTAGCTAGTTTTGGGATGTGAGTTTACAGACAAACTCCAAACTAAACTAAAGCAGGATATTGTGATACCACTTTACTTAAATATAATGTTTATAATGTTATGTCACCTGTATGAGCTGTTACTGACATTACAAAATCCTTTATAAACATTTATAAATTTTTATACATTCCAATAGGCATCAGCTGTCATAAAGATTGATTTAGTCAATGTGGACATCAAGCTGGCAGAACACTCAAGTAAGGTGAGATAGATTTGTGATGACATAAGTTTGTTATGACACAGGCAGCTGGTATAAATGGACTAGCAGGGCTAAGCCCCATGTCTGTCATACATAAAAAGACATCAGTATAATGTTTCATTTTTGGCTTCCGCATCATATTATTTGCTGTTAACAAATGTCTCAAGGTTGATTATTTTGGACTTTTGTGGAACAAGGTGCATCAACACCACCAATGGTCATAAGAATGATAGATACACAAAAACACAAAATAGTACGAAAAAGCAACACTGGGGTTGAATTCATTCTAGTCCAGTATATAGATTCACTCAGCCCATCAGTAACAGTAATGTAATTTGATTACACACTCCCTAGCTCTCATCTTCGTTTGAGCTACTATTTTTCAGCCCACTTCAATGACACATCCAAAATACATCACCAGTAGTGACTGAGAAGGCACACATGAAATGCAATGAACAGCTAATGGATGTGAACAAAGTGGGTTATTTAATGTATCATACTTTGTTTTGCCAAAATGTCTTTGGAGTAGAAATGAAATGTAGACTCAAACACACATTGCACAAATGTACAAATTACTGAAAGGGACAGATGACAGAACTGTACATTATATGTTTTTGGTTTGAATGTGGTTTGAAAAGGACTTTTCTGTTTACCTTGTCTGGTATTCGGAGGAAACACAGCATGTACCAAGTTGGGCACTACAAACATGAAACTTCCAATACAGCTTTGAACAATACTTTGAAACAGCTGTCTATCTATCCTTAAGTGTGTGTGTGTAATACTTTGCCCCACATCATTTACATCATGCCATCAATAAAACCTCATGCTATAATGCATTGCTCGAACTTAATAGTTTCATTGCCGAGTTACTGATAGATATGAGATTTTAGGCTCCCATCTAATATCTCAACACAGCTATGTTATGACATTTTCCAGGCCGACAGATGTTAAAAAAACATCAACTTTGTTTGACTTTTTCAATTTAACCCCCACTTTGCAAGCTTTGTCAAATGACCACCATTGTGTTAATGTGATTCAAAATATCTCAAAATGTTATACACTCACTGTTCACTTTAACAAGAACATCTCAGAACACCTCTGCTCATTTATGCAGTTATCCAATCAGCCAATCATGCAGATACAGGTCAAGAGCTTCAGATAATGTTCACATCAAACATCAGAATGGGGAAAAAATGTGATCTCTGTGACTTTAACTGTGGCATGGTTGTTGGTGCCAGATAGGCTTGTCTGAGTATTCCAGAAACTACTGATTTCCTGGGAATATCACAAACAACAGTCTCAAGACACCAGTTGGGCACAGAAGACACAAGTTTATCAAGCAGAATTTCCCCCCATTCAACCATTATGCATTTCTTCAGCTGCGCAACTGAACGGGGCCTTCGTTGCCTTATTTTGTGCTTCATAATGCTCCACACATTCTCAGAGACAGGTCAGGACTGCAGGCAGGCTGTACTGTAGCACCTGGCAGCAGTGAATGGTGTTGTCTGACAAAGTATTACCAAAGTATTCCTGAGCCCATGTCAGGATATCTATTACAGACTCATGATGGTTTTTAAGACACTGACGTCTGAGGGTTCGGCCTTGCCCTTTATGCACCTAGATTTGACCAGATTCCTTGAATCTTTTAATTATATTGTGCACTGTAGAAGGTGACATGCCCAAAATCCTACCGCTTTGTATTTGGGGAATGTTGTTTTTGAAAGTGTTGGATTATTCACTGACGCATCTGTTGGCAGACCATCCTTGCTCTTGAAGGACTAGGCTTTTTTTGGAGGCTCCTTATATAATATGATTAGATGATTACCTGTTTCACATCACCTTCTTATTTCAACTTGTCACAGCACTATTAGTCCTAAATTGCCCTTGCCCCGACTTTTTTGGAACGTGTTGCATGCATCAATTTCAAAATAAACGTTTACCTTCAAAAAACTATGCAGTTGATTAAGTAAAACATCAAATACCTTGTCTTTGTACGTCTTTTGTACAAAGACAGTACAAATCACTCCTCTTTGTTTTTATTAGCAATTTTCATACTGTCCCAACTTTTTTTTAATTGAGGTTGTAGACTAAATGAAGGTTTGCTATTTATTGGCTCATCAGGAGAGAAGCTTTCTTCTGGATACACTATGAGAAGTACCTGATGACAAGAAGCAGTCAGTTTAATTTATTTTGCCTTTTGTCTATAAACTGGACAATTTATTAGTTATAAAATGTACTTAAATGTTCAGTTGTAGTTTTTGCTTCACAGAGTGGCCAGCCAAGGACTTCAGATGTCGATTCTGCACCAGCTGCATCTGGCAAATGCTTGAATGGGAGAACCATGGGCCACAGCACAGTATTTTAGAAAGGCCCAGCCTCTTGGAAATTGGTAGAAGAAGAAAAACAAGAAGACAACAATAAAGAAGAATATGTCTCATTCAAATTTCAGATAATCTAGAAGCAGGCAAAAATGCGTTGACCATTTTTGGCATTTCATCTTTGTCTTGGCATCTCTCAGGCTGAGATGATGTTGGCCCCACATGCTCCACAATTGCAGTGATGTGCTAAAACACTTGGGCAGACAAGATTATATGTTTGAGCATGAAGTGTGTGTCAAGTGTGTGTAAAGGGCTCTGTTAGCCCATTTCTTAATGAGGTAGTAAACTGGCATTGTTAAATCATCCTGACCTGTGTTAATAGGCCACTTCAGGTCGATTCGAGAAAGCTTCAGGACAGTCTGCATCTGTCTATTTGTGTGTTCCTAAACGTATATCACTGAGCGTGACAGCTTGATGAAGTTGCCAATAATCTGTTTATTCCATTTGGCAAAGGATTTTAAAACACTGTGTGAGTAAGTATGTGTTTGTAGCTGTCTGCATTCCTGTCGAATCATTAGTCCCTAAACAGATATCGTAGATCTAGTTTGAGAACATTGCAGTGGGATGTCCTGGAAGAATTTTTTTGCCCATTTTCTTCCATTGTTCCAGGGGTTGAGGATTTCCAGTGTTTTAGTTAATGTGTGTGTGTGTGTGTGTGTGTGTGTGTGTGTGTGTGGGCATGTTTTTTCATCTTGATAGGGAATATCTGACAGTTTTGACCTTGTGGAGACAATTGGCTGGTCCCATTTATGTAATATTTGATTAATTTTTTTTTATATTTCTTTTGGGTCAGTGGTGTTATTCTTAGAGTAGTACTGATCAATATGATCATATACCCTTTTGAGAGTATAATATACAACCTGGACAGGCCCACTCCAGACTGCCAGAGGGCACCCTTGCTCTAGTTTGAACTCATTTCCTTCTCACATTGTGTCCAATAAACATGGATCCTTTATACAGGGATCCTTACCCTATGTCTGAGCATAAGGCTCAGACAGAAGGCTTTGTCTTACAAAATAGATCCAGTGAGATTGAGTGAATTGCAATCAGCCACTGTCTCTCAAGGTCAACTCCTAGGTGACAATAAACAAAACCTTCAGCATATGGTTTCCACCAATGAAGAAGTGCTCTGCACCAATGGCGGTGCTGTGAGGACAAACAACCTTTCATCCAGGCCTTCACAAGATTAACATGGCAGCCACTGTGTATCCAGTAGTAAATTTTCAATGTGTCCCACTAGCCTTACCCAACAAATATGATTGCTCCCTGGGAAAATGCAGTGTGCTCTCCTTTTTCCAAACGAGAGTTTTGATAAGTTTTCAGCCACCTGAAGTCTGAGCTGATTTTGCACCAACCTTCTGCATCATTTCAGCAGAGAGCAGTTGGAATGAGTCAGCATTAAAATGGTATTCAGGCAATGCCTCAGTGAGCTGCTCCAGGCCAGGGTTGCCATGCCAGGACTATGCACTGTCCCTTAACCAGTTCATGAAATTGACCATTCAAGCTGATCATCTGCTCAGGTCACAACATCCATGCATATCTTACCACTTACTCAGTGCCCATCACCACAGACACTGAGTCCATGGAAATCATTCAAGTCAGACACTCACCTGAAGAGAAGGAATGCTGCTGAAGGTTTAGGCTGTGAGATCCAACTGCATGATTCCCTCCAAATGCTCACGAGAGTAAAAACTCTCCACACAGAAAAACACTCTCTTTATGATCATGAAATCTCCCAGTCAGCCCATAGTCCTAAGGTCCGGGTCCACTGTCCACTTATGTTCCGGTGATCTCATGGAAATAAGGCCAGTTCATGACCTGGAACAAATCCTGTGTTAACCACTCTCTGTCTATCCTATGTCTATCCACCCACATAGAATGTCCAGACACACTGACCTCTTGGCAGGTATGATTCCCCCTAGAAGCAGAGCAAGTGGAAGACTGCCTTCATTATGAACACAAGTCATTATGACTATGACAATCTGATTTACTGAGGGGGGCATATTACCCAGGTACAGGCTGTGCTCAAAGGACTACTGTAAAAAGCAATCTGTACATCAAACCTGAGTAACATGAGTTTCAACAGCTATCTGGAAAGCACCTAGGTCCTCAACAAGGGTGGGGTCTCAATGGACCAGAGCAAGGTAGAAGATTTACTATGGCCCTGATTCTCCACCACCTGGATCCTGAGCAGTAGTTTGAGGTCGAGGCTGACATGTCAGAATTGGGGCAATCCTTTCCCAAAGACAAGGTAACCCCTCAAAAAGTACCCATGTGTCTTCTATTCCAGAGAGTATAGAAGGCAATTTAGGAATCAAAAACTACTCATCATTAAACTGGCACTCGAAGAGTGGAGACACTGGCAAGGCTGACTCCTTATCTATCTATGAAAATTCACACTTCCACCAAGCACCAGAGTCAATTATACCTGAGTCCTGTTCTTTAGCTACAGTACCATCCTGTGGGAAATAATGGAGGAGACCCATCAAAACCAACATGATGACCCCACGCTACCAGCAAGTCCAATGGATAAAACATCTGTACTAAGAATAATGATAGAAGGAGAGGTAATCCAGGCATCATATGTACCCAAATCTTAGTGGAAAACAACTTCTGGTGGTCAACTATGTGAAGAGATATTGAACAGTACTTTAAAAGATGCACATTGTACACTCAGACCAAGCCCTCATGCAAATCACGTGCTGGGCTATTCTGCACTGCCTCTAGTCAGACAAAACACTGTAATTCATTACTGATCTTCCTAACTCCCAAGGAAGCACCACTATTTTAACCATCATAGACCACTTTTCCAAAGCCTGCTACCTTGTCCCTTTACCCAAATTACCCATGGCCATGAAAATGGGAGAAATCCTGTTCAAAGAGGTCTTCAGTTTACATGGCCTCCTCAAAAATATAGTGTCTGACTGGGAAGTTCAATTCACATCTCAAATCTAGCAAGAGTTCTGCAATAGGCTTAAAATGACTATAAGTTTATCTTCAGGCTATCATCACAGCTTAATGAACAGATGGAAAGGCTGAATCAAGAGCCTGGAATTTTTCATCACACGTACTGCTTCAATAACCAACATGACTAGAGCAGGTATCACCCATGGAGTTTCCAACTTCTGCTTTTCCTGTGGTCTGGAGAACCCTCAGATGTTCCTGCAGTGGATGACTAGATAACATGAAGTGAACATACCTGGGAAGCGGCCCATGTCAGACTGGAGACTGGACATCATAAGGAACAAGACAACTGTCACCACCACCCACACCAACTCTTACAACTGGGATATAAAGAAATAAAGAAATTTAAGTCCCTGATTAATAGGCCCATTTAAAATGTTGAAACAGATAAACCCAGCATACTACCAAATAGAACTCTTACCACACTATAAAATTACACCCAATTGATGTCTCCTCCCTCTCAGCAGGTACCCAAAGCCAGATCACCTCCCCTTTTGGAGATTGAGGGTACACCAACATACAACTTCAGAATCCTCCTGGACTCCAAGCGGTTGGGAAATATTACGTACTACCTGATAGACTGTGAGGGATATGGACCTGAGGAATGCTTCTGGATTCTAGATCCTTCATTAATTGTAGCGTTCCAATGAGAACATCCTGATTGTCCTGCACCCAGAGTAAGACCCCGCCTCAGGGTTGGTTTGGCTTCAGATGTGTTCCTGTAACAACCAACCCAGATTATTCAACTCCAAACTGTCAAAGGCACTCTCACCTGAGTTTTTAAATGCTTCTTCGATGGTACTTCTCATCTCCTGTCTTATCACTATATAAAGCACATAGACTTTTAGGTTAATGCCTATATTCTAGTAAGCCCTAGTGAATATCAATTATAACTGAAACCATGTTTTGTCTTTATTATGTGATGTGTTTTTAACAAGTTAGCAATTACAGTGAATGTATCTTAGCTGTAACATAAGAAAACATTAATTTAAATGATATATTCTGAATGAAATTAGTGCATGTAGAGCAGCCGATCTTACCAGGGAGTCTAAGTATGTGCATGAATGTGTTGCACACATTGTGTAGCAGCAGTTACAGCCATCACACACTCGCCCCTTCTGGTATCTTGCTGGGACAGTGGGACAGCTACCCTGCCATGATGCTTTCTTGGCCTGGCACATGCTGCACAGTGAAACGCCAGGGCTGCATTGCAAACTTTGGGACTGAATTGAGTTGGGAATAGCTAAAGTCATTACAAAATCTGACTGTACCATCATTCTTTGCCACCAAGACCACTGAATGGAACCATTTGCTTCTTGAAGGCTCAATTGTTCCCAAACTCAACATCAAGTTGACCTCTTCCATCAAAGCTCTCTGCAGAAATTCTGGGACTCTGTAAGTCATGCATCTCACACAAGCACCAGCATTAAGCACAATATTATGTTCTCTCAGCTGTGTTTTTCCCAGTATTATGCCATCCAAGATGGCAGCCAAGTCAGTTTATTGTTTGAGTGTCAGTATCTGAGGTCAGAGTTTTTATGTTTTTTATGTGTGAATGATGTGTGATATCTCCTAAGGACAACATATTTCCTTCAGTCCAGGATCTCTGGATGATATGTTTTTACTAGATGTTATTGGACCTTTTGAGGCCTATGGCTAGCTGGAATCCACTTGCTAGTGTACAGAATTTAGAAGAGCTAGAGCAGCACGTCATGGATCCTCTAAGTAGTATAGTGGATGCCAGATTATCACTATTCTGCCTTTTTTTGTAAAGATTGCACTGTTAGTGGTTTTGCTGCTCTATTTTGATTAAAGACCCCCTTTTGCTGCCAATTTTTGGAGTACAACCTTGTTGCATGCTGACTGTGAATTAGCTGTAGACCCTGGGTGAGCTGGAATGATTGTGCAACCCTGGATTAAATTAATTTAATTGGCACAACAGGGAGAGTGAATTCAGATTGTTATACTCCACACATCTCTCAACTTCTCTGATGAAAATTATTGAGCTAAATCTTCAGTCTATCAGTCCACTTCATCAATTAAAGATTTACCACCCTCAAATGCAAGTCATTGAGATCCTCAATATTGGTAGGGACACCCACCCTGGAATAAAAAGAACTGTTTAATGTTGACAACAAACTGGTTTATTAAAATATAACATCTATATTGTGACCCCCATCTTCTCCATGAAGCTGGCCCAGACTCGTGATGTGAATTGTGGCCTCCTATCACTCACGATCTCTTCTGGGATCCCAAAGTACCTGAACACATACTGGAACAGTAGCTCGGCAGTGGCAAAGGCGGACAGGATGGCGATGAGTGGGATGAGGCGCAGAGACTTTGAAAAGCGATCAACGATCACCAGAATTGTGGCATTCCCCTGTGACTCTGGTAAGTCAGTAAGACCAATAACCGGTAGGTATGATGTATTCCCGGGTGGCCCGTTGCTAGTGCCGTGTGGGCCCAGGTGGTGAGCTCCAGTCGGTGTTGCTTTGGGACAAACAACACCGGGTGGGCATGCTGCCGGGATTTGCAACCTGGGGAGGTGTGCTAGGGTGTGGTCCAGTGCCCATTCGATGGTGCTGATGATGAAGGAGGGGTAATGGAGGCAATGGAGCCGCGACAGGGTGTCGGCTTTGGTGTTCTTCGCTCCTGACCGATAGGACAAGATAAACTGGATTCTGGAAAAGAACAGGGACCAGCGGGCCTGGCAAGGCGTGAGACATTTGGCCGTTCGCAGGTACTCAAGGTTCTTTTGGTCCGTGTAGAGACGGGTGCGTGGCCCCCTCCAGCCAGTGCCTCCACTCCTCCAGGGCCAGTTTGACTGCCAGGAGCTCTCAGTTCCCCACATCATAGTTGCGTTCTGCCGGTGATAACTTTCAGGAGAAGAATGACACGGGGTGGAGCTTGGGCTTGTCCCCGAGCCTCTGAGAGAGAATGGCCCCTACTCCTGCTTTCGGGGCATCAACCTCCATGACTAAGTGTTTGGAGGGATCTGGGTGCCTGAGGATAGGAGCCGTGGTGAAGGCCTTCTTGAGCTTGTCCAAAGCCTCCTGGGTGGCTGGGGTCCACATGTGCCACCTTGGCTTACCCCGTAGGAGGGACGTTAGGGGGTGTGCTATGGTACTAAACCCTTGAATGAACCGTCGGTAAAAGTTTGCAAAGCCGAGGAACCATTGTAACTCCTTGATGTTTCGGGGCGTGGGCCATTCCACCACCGCTTCAACTTCACGTCAGTCCATGGTGACCCCCCTGGGGCTCCTGACATATCCCAGGAAGGAGATCGTGTGTTGGTGAAATTCACACTTCTCGGCCTTTACTTAGAGCTGATTTTGCAGGAGACGGTGCAATACCTGCCGGACGTGGCCGATATGCTCCTCTAGGGATGCTGAATACACCAGGATGTCATCGATGTATGTAATAACGTTCCTCCCCAGCATGTCTCTCAGAACGTCATTAATCAGACACTGGAACACTGAGGGGGCATTAGCGAGCCCATAAGGCATGACCAAGTACTCGTAGTGCCCTGAGGTGTTGCTAAATGCCGTCTTCCACTCATCCCCCTCCCGGATACGGACCAGGTTATATGCGCTACACATGTCCAGCTTCGTAAAAATGGTCGCGGATCTTAGCTGTTCGAGGGCTGCAGGTACTAGTGGCAGAGGATACCGGTACTTAACTGAAACTTGGTTTAGGCCCCGGTAATCGATACATGGTCGTAGGCCCCCATCCTTTTTCTCGACAAAGAAGAATCCGGCTGATCCGGGGGACGTGGAAGGTCTAATGTATCCCTGTTGGAGCGCCTCCTGAATATACTCCTCCTATGTTCAGTTATGGGAGAGAGGGTATACACGACTTCGAAGTGGGCTGGCTCCAAGAAGGAGCTCAATTGTGCAGTCGTAGGGGCGGTGTGATGGTAATCCGCTTGCTCTCTCCTTGCTGAATACCTCACTGAGGTCCAGATATTCGGGAGGAACCGAGACCAGTGCAGGCCTAGAATGACGGGGTGCCAGGCAGAGACAGTGACATACAAGACTATGGTTTCGTGGTGGAGGGCACTAACTTGGAGTACCAGAGGCACTGTACAGTGGGAGATGATTCCCCCATCTATGGGAGACCCGTCGATGGACTGAACCTGACATGGCTGGAGCAGGGGGCGAACTGGAAGACCGAAGTCTTGCACAGTTTTCTGGTCTATGAAGTTGCCAGCAGCTCCTGAGTCGATCAGCGCTGAAAGCACAATAGACAGCCCTGAGTGTTCTATCTTGACAGGTAACACAAATACATGTGAGGTGTGTGCTTGGGTTTGACTCACCATTTGATGATGGGGTCGGCTGTCCGCACTCCCCTCGGCTGGTCGCGGCTTCTTGTGGGGGCACTGACGGATGAGGTGGTTGCCTTCGCTGCAGTAGAAGCAGCGGGACTCACGACGCTGGCTCTAGCTGCATGGGCTCCGGCGGCTGCTGGCTCGGGTGGCAGGGGACCCCATAGCGCGGGGCGGTTTGTACGGCGTAAGTGGTCCAGCTGGATCGCAAGGTCACTGAGTGCGTCGAGGGTGAATTGTTGATCCCGACATGCCCACTCCTTCACCAACTCAGGATTCAGCCCCTGACGGAATGTGGTCTTGAGGGCCGGCTCATTGCACCCACTCCATGCCACGATGGTGTGGAACTCCAGGGTGTACTCCACCGTGTCACGCAAGCCTTGTGTGATATTCATGAGCTCCTGGCCGGTCTCCCATCCATCAGGGGAATGATCGAAGAAGGAAAGGAAGTTCGTGAGCGAGGGGCGGGCTCCGCCCCCTCGTTTCCACTTGGCCATAGCCCAGAGCAGGGCATGTCCGGTTAAGAGCTCCATGAATGCGTGATCTTACGAACCTCTGGCATGTCAGGGTAACTACCAAACAACAGCGAACACTGGAGTAAGAAGTCCTTACATCGCTCCGGCTCCCCTGTGTATCTCTCTGGCATGGGAAGTGGCGGAAAGTGCACAGCTGGTGGTGGCTGAACATGCGCCGGCGTGGGAGGTGGAATGTGTGCAGGCGGCGGAGATGCAAGCGGGAGTGCGGGTTGCCCCATGTGCGTCAATTACCCCTGTAAGCGTGAGATCTGTTCTTGCTGCGCATTTATCGCTAGGTTCTGTTCTAAAATATAACATTGCCATTCCGGGGTGCCCGCTGCCTCCATAGTGAGGCAAAGTAATCTGTTACGGTACCTTGTGTGGAGACAAGCGCGGGCGGTGCAATAACAGGAAGATGAGGATCAGGCTGAAGACGGAATCCGGAAACAGACAAAGGTCAGGCGATCGGGCGAACAATCCATACTGGGCAAGGCAGGTAATCGTAATCCAAAACAGGCAGCAAATCCGAGAATCAGGGAAATCCAAAACACAGACAACGGCTTGGTGAAACGACAGAGTTACGACTGCTGAACGTTTACTTCTCAAACCTCCATTGTTCTCAGCCTGTCCTAAATACTCTGTGTGATCAACCGGTATTTCAGTGCAGGTGTCTGCAATCAGAACTCCGGAGAATGCGAGCACATGCGTGCATGGGAAGTGCAGTCCTTGACAGCCATGTTTGTAGTTCGTGCTGCACTCTGGGAACTGTAGTCGCTAGTTCGCCACAACTTGACAGATCCCCCCTCCGAAGGGCTCACTCCAGGAGCTGAGTCCCTTTGAGGCCTCCCTCTCCTCCGTGGTCCTGGCTTTGCTGGGTGAGTGGCATGAAAGTCCCTACTCAGGCTTGGGTCCAGAATGTCCCGGGCCGGGATCCAGCACTGCTCCTCTGGGCCATATCCTTCGCAGTCCACCAGGTACTCTAGTTTACCTCTCCAATGCCTGGAGTTTAGGATGGTCCAGACGTGGTAGGCTGGTTGGACGTCGATTTCCAGCGGCTCCGATGGGGAGTCACCTGGCACCGCCGTGGCTAATGGGCCCGGGATAACAGGCTTCAGGAGAGAGACATAAAATGTTGGGGCGATGCGGCTGTGCCTGGGCAATTCTAGTCGATACGTGACCTCATTAATCTGTTGCTTGATTTTGAAGGGGGTGATATACCTGGGGTTTAGTTTCCTGCACAGGAATGGCTGTTTCAGGTCTTTCGTAGAGAGCCACTCTGTCCCCGGGCTGGTAATGGGGATGATCCCTCCGGTGGCGATCCGCCTTTCATTTGGCGGTGCGTGAGGCTCAATCCGGTGGAAGCACTCATCCACCACTGGTGAGTCAGTGGGGTTGGCGTTCCAGGGGAATAAGGGTGGCTGGTAGCCCAAGACACACTGAAAGGGGGTGAGCTGTGTTGCCGAGTGTTGCAGGGAGTTCTGAGCATAATCCGCCCACGGGAGGAATTAGCTCCAGTCCTCCGGGTTCGTGGCACAGAAGGTCTGGAGGAACCTAAAGACCTCTTGGTTAGCCTGCTCTACCTGTCCGTTAGCCTGGGGGTGGTAACCTGAGGTGAGACTAACCCCCAAATTATTCTTTTGCATCCTGTGTTATAATAACTTGCAACTAAGTTAACTTTAAAATAGGTAGACTATGGTACTTACAATACATGTAAATTGGTCATTTACAATTAATCCATAATAGCATATGAAGAGTTAATTTGCAAAAACAGATAACCATCATTTTAATTCATTTTCATAAATCATTTTTTAAATTGTGCATTCCAGGTAATACAAATCAAGCTGCAATTTGGTTGTTTTAATTACATTTATTTTCACTTAATTAAAACCACCCAACTGCAGTTTGACTGATATTACCTGGAATGCGCAATAAAAAAAACATGATTTTTAAATATTCATAAGAATGGACATATCTGTTTTTGCAAATTAACTCTTAAGATAGGCCTATGTTTAATCGCAGTATCATTTCAAGACCTCACCTGAAGCCCTGAAGGTCCAGCTGATTCTCCCTCAACCTACCCCACAGCATCTTTAGGCCTACTTGATTTCTGAGTTTCCTTTGTGTAATCCATCCATCCATCTTCAACCGCTTACTCCTTTTCAGGGTCATGGGGAACCTGGAGCCTATCCCAGGGAGCATCGGGCACAAGGCAGGGTACATCCTGGACAGGGTGCCAGTCCATCGCAGGGCACCTTTGTGTAATAAAATTATGCATTTATGAAGATACATAAACATATATTTAAACTTTGGATCCCATTTATTTTTGAGGGAAATATTTATATTGAATGAATAGGATCTTTTGTTGTTTTGATGTAAGATTTTTTTCAAAACAAACTCATGACCAATATGTTGACTTTCAAAGGTTATTCTGTATAATTGCTGAACATCCTAAAGACTGATTTTAATGCTGATGCCTCCCTACAATTCCAAAATATAATTCATAATTAGGACCTCACCTGATACCCTGAAGACACAGCTGTTTCATCCTGCTCTACTTCAACCTGCTGCTGCTTTTCCTGCATACAAACTAATTCATTAAATGATGACATTTTCATGGGATTTCTAGACTAAAATTCAACTCAACATAATTTCATATATGCACCTATTTTATGTTCCAGCTAGCAACCTGACTGCTAGCTTGCAGATGACAAAAGCCAGGGTTAGCTTGCTAGTTAATGCTAGCTAACATGGTTAACTAACATCAGTTAACATTACTTTCCACAATGCAAGGCTGGTGACGTTTGGTCGCTAACAGGTTTTCATTTTAAATCAATGTGGCTACTGGACAGTTAGTTTACTACCTATTACTTACACTTTGGGTGGGGAAGAAGTTACTGATGTCTCGTCGTTTTTTTGGTAGCATGATATCTACAAAGTACAAAACGTGTTGGCATGGGAAAAAAATACTTTATGTATGCTGTGCCATGCAGGCAATAGAGGAAAGAGAGTAAAGTCATCTGAAAGACTAAATTTTTTGCCCATGCTTGAGGTATGGACTGACAGCCTTGATCAGCCCTCTCCTCCGTGTCTGTACTCTACACTGGCAGTTCGATATTTGCATGTAAGGTGAGCCTTCAGATAGCCCCTCCCTTTCAGCCAATCAAATGCTAGCATGCCTAAATCCTGGAGCTTCTGGGAGAGTAGCTATGGAATTTACATGACTTCACTCCAAAGATAATGTGAATGAGTTCGTGCAAATATTGGTAGGGACATGTAAACCTACTCCCTTGTTAAAACTTTAAGAACCTTAATGATCAGAAATTCCAAATAAGAGTTTTATTTTAAATCAGTTGTAACCAAGTGGTAAATGGTCTGACTATTGCCTAAGTTGTCCTAGAGGTGTCAGTACGTAGCGATGTCCGGTACAAGTGAAGAGGCTAGGCATGCACACACTCAACTACACAATGTTCTGTGAGAAGTGTGGGAGAGAAGTCTGCTCTTGGGTTTGCTTGGTAGATTTCACACCATCCAGTGGTAAGTGTAATAGTTCATGACAATATTTTGGTTAAATACCACTTCTGGATGTATGTTTTCTTAATTTATGGCAACAAAGTATCATATTAAGAGAGTTATATCGCGTGTAATGTCTGCGATGGTATGATGCAATGCCATGTGGTGCAGTTCTATTTATTTATTTATTTTCCTTTGCTAGTTCGCGATGTTATATACTTCAATTTAAATTGTGTTCTTATGTGATTTGTTACTTTCTGTTGTTTTATACAGTGTTCATCTAAAATGTTGGGAGTTTCGACTCCTGGGAATTGAAGGTATTGTGCGGTGCAGGAGCTCATAATTTTGTGAATGTTATTTCATTTTTATTTGTTTCAAATGATGTAAGTGGGCAAGATGAAGAATATATTCATTTGTTTTCTTTTTCTTTTATAAAATTAGCCCCACTGCCGTATTGTCAGATGTAAAACTTGTTAGCAACACTATAGTCAAATCACTTATCAGATCAATTACTGAATAAATGTAAATCTAAAGAACCCTTTAAATGTGTTCCTGGTGGTAAATCTAAATCCATGGTCACACAGTTAAAGAGAACCCCTCAAAATTCTGGAAAATAATTAAATCCTTGTCAGATACATGTCACTTCAAGCCTCCTTGAACACATTCTGGTTGGCTCAGAGGAAATAAAGGATAAAGCTGCTATGGTCAGTCAGTTTAACAAACACTGTATCAGTGCTGGGTCTGTATTTGACAGCTCAAATGTAAATATATCTGTACCCTGTTTTGAATCTACTGAAATTTATGGAAATCTGAATTTGTTTGATTTTAAACCTATTCCAGTTGCTCAAGTTTACAAAGCTCTGAAAGACATTGACCACAAAAAGTCTGCCGGTACAGACAATTTGGATCCTTATCTCTTAAATGTGGTGGCAGATATTATTGCTAAGTCCATTACTCATATTTTTAATTTGGGTCTTCCTTCAAACTCCAAACCTATACTGCTTTGAAAACGTATGTGCCCCGATCCTGATTTTTACTGTTTTTGTGGCTACTTTTTATTTTACCAGTTTTGACAGATCTCGGAAAAACTGCCTTTTCGTATTATGCCCCTTGGACATGGAAAAATTAGCAGAATGATTTAAAATCACCACCAACCATTAAAATCACCACCAACCATTAAAATCACCACCAACCATTATCCTGATTTTTTCTGTTTTTGTGTATATCTCATACTAAATTGAGCCTTTATACAGTGTACCAAGCATGCTTACATTTTACTACAAATGCAAAGTCTCTTACCATTGCATTCTTTATGATTTGATTGGTTGGACATCATTGACCACTCACAGAAAATAGCACTGGTATATTTTTTATCTATAAAGCTATACTGGGTAAACTTCCAGCCTATATAAGCTCTGTACTCTTCTTTGTCTCAGCTCTGGTAGTTGTTGCACTCCTCTAAGTGGCTACTTTTTATTGTACAGTTTTGACAGATCTCGGAAAAACTGCCTTTTCCTATTATGCCCCTTGGACATGGAAAAACTAGCAGAATAATTTAAAATTAGACACATTTATATCCATTTATGAATTTAAGGGCAGCATACTGAATGTGGTGAAATATTTGTGTGTGGGTTTTTTGTGAGAGGGCTTTGTGTTTAAATAGCTTTATTGTTTTTTTGTTTTATTGTGGATCATTGCATATTGTGTTGTATATGTTATATTTTAATTTAGTTGTGAGTTTGTATACTGTCGCTGCTACCTTGGCCAGGTCTTTCTTGTAAAAGAGAGTTTTGATCTCAATGGGACTTCCTGGTAAAATAAAATGTAACAAACTTCACAGACAGCAAGGAGGAGGTGGGAACCGGCTGATCATCAACATAAACTTTAGTACTGAATGGAATTCAAACAGAGTGTAAACACACAAGAGAATGTAAACACACAAGAGAACATAAACACACAAAAGGAGAGACAAGGGGAGGAAGAGAGGAGATAGAAGGAGCAAGCAGGAGAGACAGCAAAGGGGAGGAAGAGAGGAGATAGAAGGAGCAAGCAGGAGAGACAGCAAAAGGGAGAGAGAGGAAAGAAAGTAAAAACACTCCGGTCCCCAGACATGCTGTCATCTGGTCCTCAGCCAGCTGGAAAGCGATCCCCCACAACATCTTTCGATGGCACTGGACTTCCTGGTGGATGGCTGTGGCTCCTTCCCTTTTCAGGCAGGTGGCAGCAACACATCCACCTCCCCGATGGACAGCAGCAGGTCCTCCATCCCCCGAAAGATGGCATCCGCTCCTATCCTTTCCAGTGGATGACCATAGATCTTCTGCCTCCTGTCGGATGGCAGCAACTCCTCTGTCTTTACTGGCAACCACTCCAGCACCACTGCCTCCTCGGGTTTTGGCACCATTGTAACAAACTCAAACGATGGAGATGGAGGCGGTGGGAACTGGCTGAACATAAACATAAATTATAATAATTGAAACTCAAACATAATATAAGACACACAAATGGAACACAAAGCGCAAATGCGTCTCTCTCTCTCTCTGGTGCTTCCAGCTACTCCATTTTCCACTCTCTCCCACTGATTAGACAAGTCCGTGCCAGGCGTACATCCTCACAGATGGCATCCGCTCCTCCCCTTTCCAATGGACGGCCATAGATCTTCTGCCTCCTGAAGGATGGCAGCAACTCCTGTCCTTACTGGCAACCACTCCAGCCCCACTGCCTCCTCGGGTTTTGGCACCATTGTAACAAACTCAAACGATGGAGAAGAAGGCAGTGGGAACTAGCTGAACATAAACATAAATTATAACAATTAAAACTCAAACATAATATAAGACACACAAATGGAAAACAAAGTGCAAATGTGTCTCTCTCTCTCACACTCTCTTTCTCTCTCTCTCTCTCTCTGGTGCTTCCAGCTACTTCATTTTCCAATCTCTCCCACTGATTAGACAACTCCGTGCCAGGCATGCATCCTCACAGCCTGGCCCCTCCCTCCTCCTCATCACATAAAGGTAAATAAATAAATAAATAAATAAAACATCTGGGCTATGCATGTAACCCTGTTCTCTTTCAAAGGGAACTGCACGTTGCATTTAGCATAACACTATGGGAGCACCTTCGTGTGCGACCGGCATCTGAAGCTTGTGTAAAATCATGCCTACTTATAGGCCTGCCATGATCAGGTGACGTGGCAATTAGCGTGTTGCGTGATATATATATATGGCACCTGTGAACCGCGCCATCAGCCTCTATTATCTGAAGAGAAGACGCAGTTCACAGGCCTGCCCTGCTATGACAAAGCTACGCAATGGCTCGTTCCGTTCTCAGGGAGCAGGGTTGCATGCATAACACAGATGTTCCCTTTCAACGAAGGGAACTTCGACGTTGCATTTAGCATAACACTATGGGAACGAGAATACCCACTCCGTCATACCGAGGGTACGGCCTGCTCAAAAAGACCCAAGCCCGAGGGTCACTGCAAGACACTCAAGCTGGGGCGGAATGAATATCCAGACTGTAATATCGAATGAATGTGTGTGGCGTAGACCACCCTGCAGCAGCTCACACATCCTGCAAAGATACCCCTTTGGACAAAGCCTTCGAGGAGGCGACAGCCCTAGTGGAATGAGCTCTTATGGCCAGAGGCGTAGTGAGACCACGTGCCTCATAAGCGATAGAGATTGCTTCCACTATCCAATCAGAGATACGCTGCTTTGACACAGCATCACCTCTACTGTTGCCGCCAAAGCAGACCAGCAGCTGCTCCAACTTACACCACTGGCCGGAACGGTGGACATAAGTACAGAGAGCCCTTACTGGACACAGCAGGTGCATTCTCTCTTGTTCCGGTGTGAGAAACAGAGGAGGGCAGAAAGCCTGCAACACCACAGGCTGGGCAGCAGATGTAGGCACTTTAGGAATATAATCCGGCCTAGTATACAGGAAGGTCTTGGCTAATCCAGGGGTAAAGTCAAGGCAGGAAGGGGCAACAGAGAGCGCTTGTAGATCTCCTACTCGCTTGAGAGATGTTAGGGCCAGCAGAAGAGCTACCTTTAGAGTCAGAAGCTTCTCAGAGGCTGACTCTAAGGGCTCAAATGGGGCACCTGACAGACCTTCCAGGACCACAGAAAAGTCCCAGGAAGGTATGCGCAGCCTGCAGATGGGCCTCAGCCGCCTGACACCATGCATCAACCTCAAAGTTAGAGGATGTTGCCCCACAGAAGTGCCATCAGCAGGGGTGTGGCTGGTCGAAATGGTGGCCACGAAAACCCTGATTGTAGATGGAGCCCATCCCGCTGAGAAACATCCTTGTAAGAACTCCAGGACTGTAGCTATTGCACAGTTCACTGGGTCTAGCTGGCATTCCTCACAACACAAGACAAAAAGCCGCCAACTGAGTGCATACAATTTCCTCGTGGATGATGCCCTAGGGTTCAACATGGTCTCTAAAACCTCAGTTGTGAGACCAGAATCTATGAGCTGATGCCCCTCAGGGGCCAGACCCACAGTTTCCATAGTTCCGGTCGAGGGTGATAAATCAGCCCTCTGGCTTGAGACAGTAGACCCCTGCGGATGGGAATCTCCCAAGGAGTGCCATCTAGCAGGGATATTATCTCAGAGAACCATATTTGAACTGGCCAATAAGGTACTACTAGCAGCAGACGCAGACTGTCTTGGCAAACTCTCGCTAGAACTTGTGGGAGCAGAGCGATGGGGGAAAAAGCGTACAGATGTGACCTCGGCCACATGTGCACCATGGCGTCCAGCCCTAATTGTGCCGGAGGAGTGTGGGCAAACCACAGTGGCCAGTGTGTTGTCTCCTCGGAAGCGAACACATGCAGTCCCGCTTGGCCAAATGGACTCCACCATATGAATTATATGGACTGCACCACTTCTGGATGGAGCCACCAATCCCTGGGCCTCAGCCCCTGCCTAAACAGGATGTCTGCCCCGACATTCCAGTTGCCCAGAATGTACATTGCTCTCACTGACAAAACTTTCCCTCTGCCCAGAGAAGAATTAGTTGTGCCTGCCTGAACAGGGGGCGCGGACATAATCCTCCCTGGTGGTCAATATGTAATGATAATGAGTCTTTATTGGTCACATATACAGTAGAGCACAGTGAAATTGTTTTCTTTGCAACAACCCAGCCTGTCAGGAAGCTGGGGTCAGAGCGCAGGGTCAGCCATGATACGGCGCCCCTGGAGCAGAGAGGATTAAGGGTCTTGCTCAAGGGCCCAACAGTAGCAGCTTGACAGTGCTGGGGCTTGAACCCCCGACCTTCTGATCAGTAACCCAGAGCCTTAACCGCTAAGCCACCACTGCCCCGTATGAGAGCACCGCTGTGTTGTCTGTAAACACATGGTGACCTTTCAATTGAGAAATATGGCCCACATTTCTGGGCAATTTATATGCCGTTCCAGATGAGGGCTGCTCCAGAGACCGTGAGCTGAACAACTGTCTAAGACCGCGCTCCGGCCCATGAGGGAGGTGTCTATCATTACTGACTTGTGCTAAGGAGACACCCCTAGAGTGTGACCCAAGGCTAGAAACCGGGGACACTTCCAAATTCTCAGAGCACATAGGCATCACCGCGTGACACTGAATACTCTCAGAGGTCAACTTCTCAGCCACCACTGAAACAGTCTCCTGTGCAATAGGCCCAATGGTATGACGTTGGCTGCTGCTGACATAAGCTCCAATAGTCTCCCATAGAGACTGGAGGGGATGCCAAGATCCAGCTTTATCTTGCTCAAAGTTGATAGGACTGACCCTACGCATGTAGGGGATAGAAATGCCCTCATTGTAGTAGAATCCTTATAACCCCTAGAAAAGTTGTCCACTGCACTGGAGAAAGCATACTTTTCTGAGGTTCTGAGGCAACCTGAGCCCCAAGCTCTTCATGTGGGTGAGAACAACATCTCAATGTTGAACCGCCAGTTCCCTGGATCGTGCTAGAATTATTTACCAGTCATCCAGGTAGTTTAGTACACGGATGCCCTGGAATCATGATGGAGCCAGAATGACGTCCATGCACTTTGTGACGGTGTGAGAGGATAAAGCTAGCCCGCAGGGAAGAACCCGATCTTGGTATGCAACACCTCCAACGCAAACCCCAGGAACGTCCTGTGACTGGGTGATATTTCTATGTGGAAATATGCACCTTTTAGATCTATTATCACAAACCAGTCCTCAAACTGAATCTGTGGAACTATAAGTTTGGGCGTCAGTATCTTGAACCTGTATGTCCGAAGAGTATAGTTCAGATGACGCAGATCTAAAATTGGCAGCATACTCCTCTATTTTTTGCACACCAGGAAATAACGGCTGTAAAAACCTCCCTCCCTCAGGGAATGGGGTACATGTTCTATGGCCCCTTTGTCCAAGAGGGCTCTTACTTCCTGTGCTAACGTGGGGCTCTGGTCTGTGCTGACTACTGTGGTGAGCACACCTCTGAACCGGGGGTCCAGCTCTGAACTGGACCCTTTTCTATGGTAGACAGAATCCATGAAGACACATTTGGCAGTAGATTCCATGCTGCCAGATGGTCTTTTAGTGACGTTAACTATTCCACATTCTATTGGAGGGAAAGCATCAGTTTTTCATTGCCCTGTGACAGCTCGCTGATGAGAGAACACTGAAAACTTTCGACAGTGTTGGCTAGGGGAGGCCCTACAGTAGCACTGGGGGCTAACTGCCCTAACAACCTCGTGTCCCCTGATACGTCCCTCCACGGCCCCTCAGGACCGCTCCTCTTTGTCTGCTTGGCCTTTATGACCATTCTCAGATCAGGCCTAGTAGCAGGCTATGACTGTGGCTGCCCGGTTCCCCTGGCTGTCTGCAGGGGTTGGCGGGCTGCCGTATTCGCCTTCTATGTCTCCCTCGCACTAGCGCTGGCCCGGGCTCCATTCGTGAATGCCCGGGTGAATTTGACAAAACAGGGAAGGAACTGCCTGAATGCCGCCATATGTCGAGCTCACTCAGCAGGTCTGCTTGGTGGGCCTACAACACTGTCATTGTCTGCAGTGACTCACAAGCAAGACTACTACTGCATAGGCATTGCCCACCAATGCCAGGGTGACCTTACACGGTGGCTTGGACGGCAAAGCCGGCCCCCCTAATTACCTGCTGTCGATGGAGAGAGGTAGCTTGTAAGCGCCTCCACCACCTTCAGCATAGCTAAATAGCCATGTCGTTCATTCCCCACAATGGCCGAATAATCCAACATTATAGGGTTATAAATACGGCTTATGCATGGTTTTCCTCCTGAAGCCTGATATTTTGTCATGCACTTATGGGAAAAAAAGGGGAGTTTTCTGCAGTGTGAGGGATTTACTTTCACTTAGGAGAAAAAAGCTCATCCAGCCTTAGTAATCACTTCAAGTAGCTGTTTATATGCTGCTCTCAGTTTTTAGCACACCCTACTGGCTCCTCGAAGTCAGAGAGGAATTATTAGTATTATTTTTGTGTGTGTGTGTTTTTTCTTTTTCCATAGCGGAAGGAGGAGTCGCGATGCAAGCTCCAAAATCTAGCGGAGAGCTGGACCCGGAAGACAGAGCATAGAGATAGAGCAGCGCTCATCTCCGGCTTCTCTTCCAGATCCATAAGCGATCCCCCGGACCTGAGATCTGCCTTGGCAGCAGCCGGCCCAGATCTGCGAGGCACTGAAACCCAACTCGCTTCGGCTTTCGAGAAGAGAGTGAGTCACGAACGGAGCTGCCTAATGTAGGCGTTACAATGCGCAGTCAGACCTCTCGAGGGCTGCCGTTGCATACTTATCATCTATGTTGTAGAAAATCTCTTCAACCTAAGTCAAAAACTTAAAGAGACAAGGGGTTATGGATGTCAAAAGATCAAACTTTATTTGAAGTCAAATAATGCTGAGACCTCTGCAGAAAGTCTGAACCATACAATCATGACATGCACTTTTTATGTTGTCTTCCAACAGCGAGCTCAACTTCAAAGGATGTACTCCTTCTTCTTTTTTGGAACAACATCTTCTCTCCACCATTAACTCCTTCTAGTCATATACTGTTTACAATTGTGGTGCAAGTCCAGTCGCTTAGTCCACTAATAGGTTTTATTCTAACAAAGTTTACTTTATCAGCATAATCATATGTCCAAATGTAGTCTTTGGCCACCACAGTTTCCTGTTTTATCATCCTTTACATTGTTATCATTCACTTTTTTCCTCTTCAGGTCATCCTTAGCGCCTTAAGCACAAGGGCAGACTTTTCCTTATTAAGGTATTCCTAACCCAAGTCCGCCTCAGAGCTCAGGCATAAAGCAGACCTTCCCTACTTACGCTCCCTAAGCCAAGTCTGCCTCATGGCTCAGGCACAAGGACAGACGCTTCCTATTATGGCTCTCTTGTGCCTTAAACTATGCACCAGATCTTGGACTTCCTGTAGAATTTGAGCTATTGAGCTGGCCTAAGCCTCTGAGAGAGTCTTTTTTACTTTGCAATATATATATCATTCTTCTCTGAGTCATTATCAGAGTCAGTGCCTGCCTCCTCTTCAGCTTTATTCATGTATGGTATTACATGAATACCTATACTCCTTTGTTTGAAGCTGAGTGATGTTTGCTGGTAATGACACATTTAATGGAAAATCAAATTGCGACTTGGACTTGGTCATCTGTTACTCCACTTTCACACATTCACACACAGACTCTCACACACATTCAAGGTGCTAGACTGCCATTGGATTCAATATCTTTCCCCAGGACACTTCAACATGTGGAGGCACATGGGCTGGGAATTGAACCACCAACCATCATGATTAGTGGACAACTCGCTCCACCACCGCTTCCCGCTTCTCTGATCCACACCTGTAAATCAGGAGACAGTATTCAGAAGTATGGTTTCAGTATGATCATTTCACATGTTTCTTCTGGTGTCTTACCTCTTACTCAGATCCATTTGCTATACAGATCTTTTAGTCAGACAGAGTTCCCTCAGATATTCCAAAGGGTGAACATCCAGGGCATGGAATCGCTGCCAATAAGTCACAAAGTTTGTTATACTGTCTCAAGATTGCAGTTTTTTACCTTTTCATAATCAAGAGAATCATCAACCTTTAGTAGGGAGATTAACTGAAAAATCAGATTTTGCCCATCTGCATGCTATTGCAATTCTCTCAAAGGTAATGAGAAAGTGCTCTATTTCATCTGTCTAATTTTGGCATTGAGATTAATCTGGATTGATCCAGGCCCATGTTATATAGATGAGGATTTAAAAGGGTGCCCTAGTGAGGCCAACTTCCAGTTTCTCACCCTCATCATGTTCATCCAAGTATGCTGGGAGGGGGTAAGGTGTTGGAGTGGTGTGGACTTGTACCTCCATCTACAAAAGGCTGAACTGATGTTGAAGTGCCGTATAGTGATGCTGCTTTTGTAAATTCTCGTGATTCAATTGTGATTCCACCTCATATGCGTCCACTTGTGCTCGAAGCGTTTCATCTAGGTCTCACAGGTTGGTTCTCAGCCACTGGAGGGCTCTGGACCTGTTTTCCACATCTCCCCAGTAGTAGTGTTGTACAGATTTCCTCCAACTGCCCAACCCTCCTGTTATTCCATAGTCTCTGACGCTTCCTTTTGACTCATTATGTCCTTTACCCTAACCTCCGCCATTACTGTCCTTTTTCATTTGTGAAGAGAAATGGGTGAGGAAGTAGAAAAGAGGAAAACATCCAGCAAAAATAATAAAAATAGAAAGAAGAAAAAGTAAAAACAAATCAGGTAAACCTGCACCCTCTACTGGCTGATCCCACTGCTGCCACCAAATGTGAAGGCCCAAAACAGTAAGACCCAGTGAAAACAGGTAAGCTAATCGAAAACTGGGTTTTATTTTCTGAAAAAAAAAAAAAAACTACAAAAATAAGCACAATGTAAAAATTAGGAAACCTAAAGATACTGAACCGAAGGTACTGGCCCCAGTGAGGTCAACTGAACCAAGGTAAAGTACTGTAATTCAAATACAATAGGCTCCAAATAAGGGAGCAAACAAAACATGTTGACACAACAAAATGACCAAACCAAATAAGACATGCAGACAACATTTGAAGACAAATACAGAGGGGAGTACACAATACACTAAAGATCTTAAAAGTACATTTAACAGAACAACTGACCCAATAAACATAATATAACATCATAATGCAGTATATGAAAACTACCAAAACATAACCAAAGAGTGTATAATTAATTAAACAAACATACTGGATTTTTCCTCCCCACATGACATTTGTGGTTAGTTGGTGTTATTGGAGGAACTGAAATTCATGCTCACTGGAGTTAGCTGGTCTGTTAACTGCATAACATCGCCACTCCAAGGACTCCAGCAACCCACTCTTGCCACAACCAGGGTAACTCAAAAGAAACTCAAATTAGAAATTCTACAGCAAGGTAAACTAGAATGTGTGAACTTAAACTAGTAAAGTTATGCTGTAAAACTAGATGAGCATGAATAAAATGAGTTTGGTTGTGGGTCCGATTACCGCCTCTGACCTGTGTACATGGAGGTTGCATGTTCTCCACATGCTTCAGGGGTTTCCTCAGGGTACCCCAGTTTCCTCCTCAAGTCCAAAGTCATGCATTGTAGACTGATTGGCATGTCTAAATTGTCTGTATTGAGTGAATGGGTGTGTGAGTGTGTCTAAAATTGTACCCTGCAATGGATTGGCACCCCATCCAGGGTGTCCCCCGCCTTGTGCCCCAAGTCCCCTGGGATAGGGTCCAGGCTCCCTGTGATAAGTAGGATAAGTAGTACAGAAAATGGATGTATGTGATGGGCTTTTAGCAAGTTAGCAATTGAACTACATGCATTTATTTTAGCTGTAACATAAGAAAATGTGAATTTAAATGATACCTTCTGAATGAAATGAATAAAAGTGCATGTAGAGCATAACATTTTAACAGGGAGATATGTGTGTGAATGTGTTACATATGCTGTGTGGCAGGAGTCATGTAGTGTGATGCGCTGGGTAATGTTCTCCTGGGAAACCTTTGGTCCTGGCATTCATTTGGATGTTAATTTGACACATACCACCAACCTAAACTTTGTTGCAGACCAAATACACCTCTTCATGGCAAGTGTATTCCCTAATGTCAGTGGTATCTTTCAGCAGGATAATATGCCCGGCCACACTGCAAAAATTGTTCAGGAATGGTTTGAAGAACATGACAAAGAGTTCAAGGTGTTGACTTGGCCACCAAAATCCCAAGATCTCAATCCAATCAAGCATCTGTGGGATGTTCTAGACAAATCAGTCTAATCCATGGAGGCCCCACCCAACTTACAGGAATTAAAGGATACTAACGTTTTTGTGCCAGATAACACAACACACCTTCAGAGGTCTTGTGAAGTCCATGCCTCAATGAGTCAGAGCCGTTTTGGTAGAACAAGGGGGACCTACACATTATTAGGTCAGTATCATGTCTTCATGTATCATGATCTGACATATTTGTCATATCACCCACCACTAGGTTGAGGTTACTTCAGGTATAGTCATAGCACCAATTAACCGCAGTAATAATTATATCAATAGAAGGTCCTTACAAGGATCCAAAGAAGGATGCTCTTTAGCACACATTTGAGCATGGCCCAGAACATCCTAAAATTGACTATAGGTCATGATCCATTTTAGTGTGTTTAAGGTATAAGGTATATTAGTTTTCTGTAGCACAAGCACAAGTTTTAACTGGGGGCACGTCATTCTGCATTGTGCATCTGAAGTGAAGTGCAAGTTAACTCTGGATCAGATACACTACCCCTAACACTTACTAAGCCATGCTGTTCCTGTCTGGCATCATCCATCAAATAATGCTTGTGTATTACATGCACAAATCTTGCCGAGAATAAATGATGACCAATTACAGGAGCTAAGAATAAAACAGGCTTATACTCCCAGGACAAATGCAAGAACACATACATCACACTTTAGTGTACCTTACTTAGATGATGTTAGTCTCCCGAAATGCAGCAGACTCTGATGCACTCTCTGGTGTTCAAGAATAAATGTCCCACTGGATGCAAAATCCAAACCCAGATAGGGGAATGTGCTAAATGGTTCTGCTGTGTAAACTGGCATTGCTAAAAGGTCACTGAGTGGGCTTTTTTTGTTTTCAATTACAGCACAGCTCTGGTTTCTTCTGAATAGTGGATCAAGTGGTCTCCATTCCATCCTGTGGCATAAACACCCAAAGGACAGCTATATTTCTGACTCTGCCCTCATGTCACCACAAAAACATCTTAGCAGTCTATGTGTGCATGTCTGTGTGTGCTTGTCTATTATGACATTATGTTGTGCTGTCGGTCTGTTTTACCACATTCAAACAGAAACTTTCCAGCATATTTGGATACAAATTGTAATAGCAGTGCCTTCATTGTGCATGAATATGACTCACGTTTGATACTTGTATTTAGATCACCAGCATTAGTCATTATGAATCATCAGATATTATCCTGAGCTGCACCGATTCAAGTAATTTGTCACAGATGCATGGATGCACAAGCTGTTGGCCTTGCAGATCATTTTGAGCAGCAGCGGTCATAAATTCAAAATGTCAAAATTATGATTATCTTAAAAATAGATGATGGATTTACAGTAAAAGCAAACATATTTCTATATGCTTCCTTTGAGGCCTTTTTGCCTGTTCAGTAATTCTTGCAGTTCCATTACAGACTATGCATAAAATGTTTAGTGCAAAAGTCTTCATACAAAATTCTAACAAGACATTTAATGGCAGGTTAATAAATAATAATATTTATTTATTTATTATTAATAATATTTAAGGATTATTTGTAAAACAGAAATTTGTTTGTTTTTCTGTTTTACAAATAATCCTTAAATATTAGAAGGGACAAAATATTTAGAAGGGGCAAATATTAAATATCCCTTTTCCTTTTTTGACCCAGAAGCAATAAGAGGAGAAAACCTTTGTGCTTAACAACAGCCTCATGAGAATTAAGTACTTTGCACATGTTGTGTGATGTTTGGTTCAGACAGCAGGTGGTACTCTGGCACTACTGGGAGTCTTGTAACAATTGTTTTCTCAGGGCCAGCTTCATTTTTTTAATTTTCAGAATTCTTTATGACTTTAAGCTGTATAAACTAATTTCCAGGTTTATGAAAAATACTAGCTATGTCTGCGGAACCGATTAGTGTTCCAGTCACACACTGCCCCTGAGAAAGTGCGCTACATAAGAGACTATACTCTGAGGTTTTTTGGTTGTCAGTAGTAACTCTTGCGGAAGATACCTTGAAAGGAACTAGACTAAAAAAGGGAGCCCATAGTTCCAGCTGCTTCTTTCTTTGGGGTTGTTGGTGTGATCAGTAGCATTATTTCAAGCTTCAGCAATGAAACACACACCATTTGGTCTCCCTGGAATTAACCAATATTTCATAATTTCTACTCGCTATGTATTTCTACTCGCTATGTCGCTGACATTTAACTTAGTACTTAAGTTACATACAGTATACTGTATATACATTTACATATATGTTTTAGACATCTAAGGCCACTGACCATCCGTCACTCTGGATGGTCCCACATTAATTCCATAAATACTACTTAAAAACATTTATGCCCAAGACATACCCTTTCTTCAGTGGATAATCTTAGCTGGATAATGTAGATTTAAGAACTGTTGCTACAATTATAAAGAAAATCCTGTACTCATCCATGGACACTTATTCACAATATGCTCAGACATAACATAATTTTAACTTTACAGCTTTACATAATGTTTGACTTTACAGTATACAGTTGTAGAAGCATGAATTATAATCCCACTGCTGTTACCCTGAAGAGGATGGACTTATTTTGAGTCTGGATCCTCTCAAGGTTTCTTCCTCATGCCATCACAGGGAGTTTTTCTTGCCACTGTCACCTCTGCTTTGTTCATTATGGATCTAAACTTACATCCAAATTTCTGTAAAGCTGCTTTGTGACAATGTCTTTTTTAAAGTGCTACACAAATTAAACTGAATTGATTTGAACCATTTTTTAATAGTAGGCATAAGGCAGGCCTGTTTATATGTCTTTGCATTATATGGAAATAAGTAGAAAAACATGTGGAATGTTAGTGAATCCCAAATATTTACAGTAGATTGGGCAAAGCTAGCTAATGAGTTTTGTTGTTGCATATTAGGTTTGCAGGCATGCACCATTATTTAAAAAAAAATCCCAAAACAAAAATATGCATTCATAAATGGTAAGCCATATTTTGGTATTACCAAAGCATTTACAGTACCTTGGCAGAAAACACTAATTTGCAGTACTCCTTCATTATTGCTACTTTGCCTTTCCCTAACCACAGCAATTTTTGAGCTATCCAAGTGAATTCAATTAATCTGTGTATGTCTGCACTCAACATACCAGTAGAGTCAATTGTAAGGTCACATTTTGATGTTCCCCTATTGACACTTGTACTAAGGCCGACTTATATAACACCCAGACAGACCATTTTTTATATATTGGCAAATATTGCTATAACATGGATCAAACTCAATAAAATGTTTCATTTTAAGTGGCAGAAGACAGCAATAGAAGTCACAGACAAAGAGAAAAAGAGAAATTAAAAGGGGAACATAATTTCTTGTGGTATGTGCTGGCTCCTATTGCACAGATGAGGAGATGTGGCAGCACCATGTGATGTGGATCCAGCACAGACAGCTGATTTTCCCCATCACTCTTCAGTCAGGCTGTTCATTGTGGTCTGCTGCAGGATGGCATGTGATGTCATAGCACAGACTAACATTTTGTAACATCAAGATCAGATCATAGACTAGGAGACATCTATCCGTATGCACTCACCATCTACTTTATTTGGAACACCTATAACCCTGCTCATTCATGCAATTATCCAATCAGCTAAACATGTGGCAGCAGAATTAATAAAATCATGCAGATACAGGCCAAAAGCTTCAGTTAATCTTCACAATTACATCTGAATGGGGAAAATTGTGATCTCAGTGACTTTGACTGTGGCATGGTTGTTGGTGCCAGATGGGCTGGTTTGAGTATTTCAGAAACTGCTGAACTCCTTGAATTTTCATGCACAACAGTCTTTAGTTTTTACACAGAAGCATAGGTACATGTGAAACAAAATGCATTCATGTTTATGTATATTTAGCATTTCCCTTCTGTAATTGCCCTGATTTGTGTCTTCATCTAGGATGCGAGTGTGTGCAAATTGTTTAGGGCCTCAGTGTGCTTAGAGGAGAATGTACCACTTGCCAGATTCTGAAAATAAGAGCTGTTTTTAGTGATCAAGCATTTTGAACTTTCTATTTTTGCCTTTAAGTGTAACCTTATATTTGTTTATTTGAGTTCATGTTTAAAGTTTTAGTACAATTAACATGCTTTTCTCATGTTCCCAAACACATGTGCACCCATTTCCACAAAAGTCTGTGTCCACTTTTAATAACTTAGATGTTTTTATTTTCTACATGATCAGTTATATAAAATAAATAATTTTGCAAATTATACTCTTGACACATGATTACATCATTCCTTACTAATTATAAGACTATGACATTAGTCAGAGGAGTTATTATTGAAAGACTTATTTATTGAAAGCAATAGTGACAATTAGGGCAGTGGTAGCTCAGTGGTTAGGACTTCTGACTGAAAGGTCATGAGTTCAAATCCCAGCACCACCAAGCTCTGGATAAGGTCATCTACCAAATTCCGTAAAAGTAAACTACCTGTAATGAATAGAAAACAACATTAATTGATGTTAAGATCTAGTATTAAGAGATAACAGCAAAAATTTACACTGTGTTAAGAGTATACATTAAGTATTTATTTAAACGAAATAAACTACTTAAATGAAATATATGGTGCCACAATAGTCTTTAAAATAAGGGTGTGAACAATATAAAAGCTTTTCCCATACAGCTAAAAAAAGAATTCCTGGTAGTGAACCCAGCCTTTTGGACCTGAGTGTATGCAATCATAAATACTCCATATATCAAATTTCATAAGAGGTGTGTCAAGTGTGGTAATGGAGGCCCCAATCTGGATCTTCTTCTTGAAAACCAGCAGCATTCTGGGAAAGAGCAACATGTCTGTCAAACACAGTCCTGCTGAGGGGGTGACCTGTTTTTCTTCTCTTTGCATCACGGCTGCTCCTTGCTGCAAGTTTGTTCGAGTGCATATGGAGATGCTAATGCATGTGTGCACATGCATGGAAGTATATGGAAGAAGTAAGTATGTTTTTTACTTGTGAGTAAATGAGTGTAGACGTAAAAATGTGTGTCTGTTTCGTTAACTGTGTGTTTGTGTGTCTGTCTTTGAGAATACGAGTGGCTAACTAATACAAATGCCTTCCATGCTGGCTACTATTTCTGGAGAGGAGGCACGCGACCCTGGAACCCTGTTTGGCACACTCACACAAACACACACACAAACACACACACAAACACACACACGCAAACACACACACGCAAACACACACACGCAAACACACACACGCAAACACACACACGCAAACACACACACGCAAACACACACACGCAAACACACCCGGCTCATTCACTTTTTGAAATAAAGTTTTTTTTTTAATGCAGTTTTTAAAAATGCAGCTCCTCATGGGGGCAGCCTAATGTCCCCAGAGGGTCAACATTGTCACGTATTCCTGTCATTATAAAGAGATAAAAACACATGCATACTCATAGTGCAGTTGTGAAAATAAACAGTTATGTGCTCATCCTGACTATTGCAGAACATTGCATGTCCTGCTGTGTTTTTGAGGTTGTTCTCTGCATTATAGACACTACTTTGCACAATAGTAAACCTGAGAGTTAAAGGGATGGGGAAATATTGTGGGTGACTTGCATGAGGACTGCACATTAATTCCATTTATATGCTGAAAAAAAAGCATGAGATGTCTTAGTATTATGATATAATGTGACTGAAATTTGACCCTAAGAATCATGGCTAGACATTGCTGGCATCAACTCCAGCCATTCTCCAGACAGAAGGGACAATAGTGTGCTGAAAAACAGTTGGTGCTCCACTTTTGCATTATTGTAATAAAGACCAGGCCTTAGATTTGAAAGGGTCATTGTTGTGCTGTCCTGGCTTGATACTCAGGTCTTGAACAGTAAAGAGAAATTTCACTGACATGTCACAGTATGAACAAATTGTTGACCTATGCCAACAGTTTCTAACCTATGTTAACAGTTGCTGAGATGTCATTCACCAATCCTGCATTTGGACACTGGGTCTTTAATGGAAACAAAAACAGGATTAAGTACCTTTGTTTTTACTCCTCTTTTTCTTTCCCTCTAATGCCCTTGGTTTGCAAACCTTTTTTTAAAAGAGGAAATTAACTCATATACATTGTAAAACATGAGGTACATGTAAATGAGGTGACTTGTGATAAAGATGCTTGATCAATGCTTGATCTAACGTTCTTTTTGAAAATGTAATTACCTGTGTTGTCTCATAACATCTGTAAGCTGTTATTGAAATCTTCATCGGTCTAGTTTCTCAGATATCAGATCAGATCAAACGTACACAACCCTGTTGTAACAGGGGACAATAGAAAATATTACTCAGAAAGGGCAGAGAAAGAAAAGGCTGCATGCATGTGTCTTAGCGTGCAGTGACTATCTTTGATAGTCTGCATTCTGCAACTTCTCAGTGTTGTGTGGGAATTGTGGCTGAGAGTTTAAATATTCAAAAGCTTTCCTGGCATTACAGTGCAAGAGACTTAAAGAGAATTAGCCAGCTTGTATCACTAGATTGCAAAGAACAGATGAGATCAACAACCTCCAGCCAAATCTACTGTAATTAGTATGGAAGATTCTAAAACATTATCTCAGAGTATCATTATCATAACAGAGCCCTATATCCAGATCTAAAGCATAGCATTCATTTATTTTACAGAATTAGTGAACAGTGAACAGCATATGTGTCAACATCATGACAAATGAGTGAAATTTCCATGATACTTTTATGACATGGCTATGTCAGTCTTTTGACACTGTTAGATTTCCAAGTATCTCAGGAATCTCAGATTATGTCTTCAGATCTCCGTCAGCCCTTTCAGCCTGTTTTACCATTACTTCTATTAACTTTACTCTTAGTTCTGTGCTGCTATAAGCTAGAAAGTGTGGTTTACCGTAGAGCGTTCAGGCCTGGGGGGTCTAAAATGAACACACACTGACACATGCATGCTCACAGAGACATCCCAGTTTATTCATGCAAAACAAGAGTATTTATACACATAGATAAGAAGCAGTGCGTGAACGGTTTTTACTGGTGCAGGTGCCAGACAGATAGACAAAACACACAGCACACTACGAAAATAAGTCTTTTCAATATATAAAAAATACATGTGTCAGCTATAAAAAAATGGCAGTTGATCAGCTTATTCAAAAAGGTAATTAAATGAATACATTCATCATAGGTATTTGATAGCACAGAGACACACAAACAGAAACTATAACCCAGTATTCCCCGTATCCAAGGTGTCTTAACAGTTCATAATATGAAAGTACATGATATAAGAGAATTTCCTTTCAGACACACAGTTTAAGTTTAAGAGTTTTTCTCTGGTTTTCCATTAGTATTTTGTTGTTTTCCAATTTAAGGTTTGGGGTTCAAGCCTCAGCACTGCCAAGCTGTCACTGCTGGGGCATTGATCAAGGCCTTTAAGCCTATTTGCTCCAGGGATGCCTACCTGATCTTGCACGCTGACTTAAACATCCTAACAAGCTAGGATATGCAAGGAAAAAAAATTATTTCACTGTACTGTAACATATACAGTATGCAACAAATAAAGGATTTCTTCTTTTTTTTTAAATTATTTTTTAAATATAACTGTAGTATTAAGCAAGTGAGCAACAGTCATATAAGGTAGGTCAACTAAAATTTGCAAAGGTCCAGTTAAATAATATTAAAAAATTATTTGCTTTACAAAAGTCCAGATAAGCAACTACCATGAATGAATGGTAACAGTTATGCTTTAATGCCATTAATGATTAGTTTATACACAAGATGAATCAAAGTGGTTATGTTTTTTTGTAGTGGTGAAATCTGTTTTGAACTTGATGCAGGGTGAATAAATGCATGTTTGACTGACCAGTCGTCTTTAAACACTTTTTTTTCCACTTACCCAGGGAGCTTAGATAGGAAGAATCTATGAATTCTCCTTTTCTGACCTAATGTCTTTGAGATCTGCTACAGAAGCTGTGCTGGTTCATAGTTACAAAACTAGAGTCACTGAACTATGGCCTCGTTTTTCATACGTTTATCAGCTCTGCTCCAGTATTATTTAGGTACGTGGTTCGGTCCACTGAAATATTTTGCTGGGTCCACATCTGGACTGCAGTCTGCCAGTTGAGGACAGCTGGTATAGATAATAATATCTCAAAATGTAGTTCAGCATGTCTATTGAAATACAGTACATATATGCTAAAGATAAAAAAATGCTGGCCTACTTTTTAAGGAACAAACATACTGGTAAGAATCAGAGAACATTGAAAATTATCCTCTAAACAAGTCTTAAAAAAATATTCTAGTAATTTCCAAATAATTGTAATCTATTAATTAACCAAATAATTGTATACTTGCACTTTTGCTATTTTGTTATATGCCATTTAATGCCAAACTCCAAAATATAAAGTTATTATAAAGTAAAAATACAGGATATAATATGTGATTTACAAAAAGCCATTAGACCCCACATTATACACATTATACTCCGCATCTAGTGTGTTTCTCTTATGAGATTACACAGTCACTGAGCCCTCATTGTTTTCTCCCCAGGTGGTTAGAGGTTGGTAATGCACACCTGTCGAGCACACCGTACAGGGTGATTTATATGCGATTGCTGCAAGAGGCCGTGTGGTCCAGCTATGATCTGCCTAATAATCTGCTCTTGTTATCAAAACTGGACTACTGCAACTCGCTACTCTCGGGCCTCCTGGCCAGCTCCATCAAACCCCTTAAATGATTCAGAATGCAGCAGCATGCCTCGTCTTCATCCAGCCCAAGAGAACCCATGTCACACCCCTCTTCATGTCCCCCGACTGGCTTCTTGTAGCTGCCCGCATCAAATTCAAGGCCTTGATGCTCACCTACAAGACCTTGTCTGGAACAGCACCCTCCTACCTCAATTCTCTAGTGAAGGCTTATGTTCCCTCACGCAATCTGCAATCAATCAACGACCGATGCTTAGTAGTGCCTACTCAGCGTGGCTCAAGGTCGCTTTCAAGAACATTCAAACTAACTGTTCCTCAGTGGTGGAATGAACTTCCAACCTCAATCCGGACCACAGAATCTCTCACCATCTTCAAAAAACAGCTAAAGACCCACCTCTTCCGTGAACACCTAACCAACCCATAAAAAAAAAAAAAAAAAATTTACTCTGGCACTTACACCTCTACTCTACGCACTTTGCTTCTTCTGGAACTCATTTAATGGATCTTGTATGGTAGCACTACTTGTATTGTTCTCTGCTTGATATATCGCTTTGCTTGTATTTTCTCATTTGTAAGTCGCTTTGGATAAAAGCATCTGCTAAATGAATAAATGTAAATGTATATAAAGATTATATTGTTCTAAAGGTCTGATTTGTCCAGATGTTTTTAAATTCTTTTTTAGCAGAGGCGTTTTCGTGGGGTGTAGGAATGATTGCGGTGCAGTTCATTGCTTATTGTTCTCTGTGTAACTGTTGTTCCTGCTGCTTTCAGGTCAGCCTGCAACTCTTTTCACGTGACTGTTGGCTTCTCTCTTACATTCCTTCACCTTTACTACTACCTATTGCTATTTGTTGTGTGAAATAATCCCAACCAGTGGCAACATCTTTTTGAATTTTTTTTTTCAACATTTATATCTAGACCTTGATTTATTTTTTATGTAAACTTTAAATAACCATAAACAAACAGTGCCAAAATGCTTACCTCCCCTTACTGTAAATATACTGTATTTATTAATACAGAATACCAGTAAGACTGGAGTTCATTTATATTATCAGAATTCCTTACCACAGTTCACCATTATATTTATAAATACCGTCATGCAGGTCTTTAAAACTAAATTGAAGTCCACCTTTGGACAATTGTAATTAGTAATTAATTTGTGTGTATACAGTTTTAGCTTGTTTTTAAATCTTTTAGTGTCTGCTGGAGTTCCTCATTCATGAAACTTGTGTTTCAGAGGTCTCTCATGAGAGAACTCCATCATCACAGAATTAGCAGTATGTAGTATGAAGATGTTGAATAAATACTAACTGCTTTGTTCCATGAGTCTAATATGTGTATTACCAGCTACGTCTGTATACAAAGAAATTGGTGCACCATTCTGTAAAATGCAAAAATCTAGAGAAAGACAATTATAGAGCATATCTGATATATAGATAGGATAAATTCTATTATGTATGTTTGCTTAAGAATTACATTAAAGGGCTGGACCCAGTTTTGAGAAGGAATCACAGCCTTAAAGGAAATTATAAGTGTCTGTTGTTGCTCCAAGTAATCTGTTGTTTAAATGTATTGTCTTGCTATGTTTGGGAAATGCATTATTTCTTTATGTTTTCTTTAGAATCTCACAAATGGATTCAGTATATAGCATCCCCTTGGAAGCTCCTAGGTCAATAACAGTAAAATACAGTGCTTCACATTTGCATCTATAAAATGTATTCTAAATGTATTCTGAACTCATCAATGTGATCAAAAATACTGGAACATGTGACTGACAGGTATTGTCCAGGTGTACCCTGTTAGATTGACTGTTTAAACAATTAATAGTTCTGAAAGTCTACTCATGGTTTGAGCCCTGGGTTTTGCCTGGAAAGACAGCATTTGTTGTTAAAAAGGATAGACCAAGAGAGCTGTCTATGGGAGAAAATCAAGCAATTTTTAAATGGAGGAAAGAGAGAAAATGTATCAGAGCCATTGCACAAGCACTGGGCATAGCCAGTAATTAGCCAACAATTTGGAATGTCCTGAAAAAGAAAAAAAAAAAAAACACTGGTATACTAGCAACCAGACATTGAACAGGTAGGTCAGGGAAAATGATTGGATCATAGATGAATTGATGAATAGATGAATCGTGTGTAACCCCGTTCCTTGAGAAGGGAACAAAATGTTGTGTAAGCTTCACACTGTGGCAAGCACCCTTAAGCCTGCTGTGGTCAGGTGACGTGACTATAAAACGGCGCCTATAAACCATGTCATCAGCCTCTATTATCTGAATAGAAGATACGACTGACAGGCATGCCCCAGGATGCCTGACAAAGCTATGCAACATCTCTTTCACTTCTCAGGGAACAGGGTTACATGCATAACACAGACATTCCTTTTCAAATGTTACATGAGCTTCACGCTGTGGGAACGAGTATGCCCACTTGGTCATACTGAGGGTATGGCCTGTTACAGAGGCTCAATCAATAGGGGTGTGGCTGACTGAAATGGTGGCCATATAGACCCTAATTGTAGAAGGGGCCAACCTTGCTGAGAAACATTCCTGTAAGAACTCTGGGACTGTAGCCATTGGACAGTTTTTCTGGGTCTCAATGATGTTCCTAGCATTTAACATGGTCTCTACAACCTCAGTTGAGTGACCAGAATCTATGAGCTCGTGCCCCTCAGGGGCCAGACTCACAGTTTCCATGGTTCTGGCCAAGGGTGATAAATCAACCATCTGGCTTGAGACAATAGATCCCTGCAAACTGGAGTCTCCAGGGAGTGCCAACCAGCAGAGATATTATCTCAGAGAACCATGTATGAGCTGCCACATAAGGCCAACCTGTAATACTGAATGAATGTGTGCAGTGTAGACCACCTTGCCACAGCACACACATCCCGTAAGGGTACCCCTTAGATAAAGCCTTTGAGGAGGCAACTCCCCTAGTGGAATGAGCCCCTATGCCCAGAGGCATAGAGAGACCATGTGCCTCATAAGCAATAGAGATGGCTTCCACTATCCAAACAGAGATGCACTGCTTTGACACAGCATCACCTCTATTGTCACTGCCAAGCAAATCAGCAACTGCTCCAACTTATGCCACTGGGCGGAGCAGTGGATGTAAGTACAAAGAGCCCTCACTGGACACAGTTGGTGCAATCTTCCTTGTTCCAGTGTAAGGAATGGAGGAAGGGAGTAAGCCTGTAACACTACTGGCTAGGCAGCAGATGTAGACTCTTAGGAATAATCTGGCCTAGGATATAGGGAGGCCGTGGCTAATCTAGGGGCAAAGTCAACGCAGGAAGGGGCAACAGAGATGTCAGTGCCTGCAAAAAGAGCTACCTTTAGAGTCAGAAGCTTCTCTGAAGCAAACTCTAAGATCTCAAATGGGGTGGCAAACCTTTCCAGACCACAGATGGTCCCAGGAAGGTAGCCATGGTCTATAGATGGGCCTCAGCCACCTGACACCATGCACACACCTCGAAGTTAGAGGATGTTGCCCCAGACAGGCTCCATCAATTGGGGCATGGCCGGCCTAAATGGCGGCCATGTAAAAACTAATTGTAGACGGAACAAACCCTGGTGAGAAACTTTCCTGTAAGAACTCCTGGACTGTAGCTATTGTGCAGTTACTGGGTCTCACTGGTGTTCCTCACACCACAATAAAAACGTTGCTATTTGAATGCATACAATTTTCTCACGGATGGTACTCTAGCATTTATCATGGTCTCTACAACCTTGGTTGAGAGACCAGAATCTATGAGCTGGTGCCCCTTCGGGCCAGACTCATAGTTTCCATAAATCAACCCTCTGGCTTGAAACAATAGATCCCTGTGAATGGGAATCTCCCAGGGAGTGCTGTCTAGTAGAGATATTATCTCCGAGAACCAAATTCAAGCTGGCCAATCCAGTGCTACTAGCAGTAGACGTAGCAAGATGTTGGTGAACTCTTGCTAGAGCCTGAGGGAGAAGAGCAGTCGGGGGAAAGGCATACAGATGTGACCTTGGCCATCGTGGCATCCAGTCCTGACCTTTGTTTTTTTTTGTTCTGGAGGAGTGAGGGTGTCAAACAGGCTGGTTTGAGTATTTCAGAAACTGCTGATCTCCTGGGATTTTCCACCCACAACAGTCTCCAGAGAAGAAATGTGCAAGCATGGCCAGGATTGTTTAAGCTGACATGAAGGCTATGGTAACTCAAATAACTACTCTTTACAACCATGGTGAGCAGAAAAGCATCTCAGAATACACAGCATAATCTTGAGGTGGATGGGCTACAACAGCAGATGAGCACATTGTGTTCCACTTGATGGAAGAACTAAAAGGAATCTTAGGTGGGCCCAGGCTCACTGAAAATGGACAGTTGAAAATTAACAAAATATTTTAGAGTTTAAATGGTAAGAAAATAAACTGAATAGAAATACATTTAGGCCCACTTCATCTATGACCTTCAGTTTTCTGCACTTCATCAGGTAAATTAAGTTTCAGTGACAATTCAGTCTTTTAGAACAGTTTAGCTCATGAAATTGTAGGCAATTTATGCTGTTTAGAATTCTAAGTAGACAGATGTGACTGTTTTCTGCATCTCATGTAATGCTCACACACTGCTCACTCTGTGTAGTCTGGAGCTAATGGACGCGTCCTCTCCAGGCATCTGGTCTGGCTAGCCTGGATCCATGAAGAATAAAACCAGAATGTCTGTCAAATCCTGAAAATGGAGCCAAACTTATTAGAGCAATGAATAGAGCAAAACTAGATTAAGCTATATTGGTATTGTCATTTCTGCATGGCTAGCTGTCAAACAGCAAAATATAACACGTGTTTTTGCTGCTGATTTGCTGTACACTGTGCACTGTGTAGTTGTTATTGTTTTTGGTCAAAATCTTTTGTTTGATGGATTTATTTATGAATAATGTACATAGAATAATTAAGACCCATTTTACTTAAAATTCACAAACAGAAAGTTTATTTGAAAATAGCTGTCTTTGTCTCCATTGAGGCTGATACAGCACAGCAGTTAGTCTGCAATGTGGTAAATTGGTGTGTAATGTCTTGTCTCATTCCTTTTCTGTTCTGTCTTTTAGAAAATATTATCTTTTTTTTCTACAGAACAATGTGACATATTGGGTTTTGTTTTTAACAACAATAAGTACAATGAGTGCTTCATTTAATATGGCATGCTTGGAAGCAGATGCTTGCTATTTGGAAAGAGAGGCTTTCAGCAGTACATTATTTCCCCTAATTTTTATCATCTCACAATTACCATTCATAAATCCATACCCCAAAGAATGAAGTTTTCCAGGAGTCTGTTAAGAATTCATAAGCCCTCCAGTGCTTGTCTGTTGTGGGGCATAAAATTATTTTACAAGCACCCCATCACACACACCTTCCTTGGACTTAGTCCACGGACTAAACTTTGCAGTGCAAGGTCATCATGCTGGGTCTAGACTTTTTTTTTTTTTTTTTAACTCTTGCCATTGCACATTGTTTTGATTTTCACTGTCATGTAACTCACTGTAAGGGAAATGACATGTTTTTTGAAAAAAATTATTTGCTGCATTTTCTCTGACATTGTAGAGTACCGACCACATGTGTCTATGCCTGTTTGTGTCCTATTAACACTACTGATTTTTTTTCACTAAGCTTATAGAGAATGGGCAACTATGTCATTGCATTCTGGTAGTGGTCGCCATATTTTAGGATACACTCAGGAGCACACAGTTACAACAAACACAAATCACCAGAGAAAAAACTGAGTGAATGGACTGAGCAAACTGAGCGAACGTACTGAGGAAAGATCAAGTGTAAGACTCCTTACAGAGAGAAGCTGAACAAGGAAGCAAAGGAGCAGTACTTAGAAAAAATAAAGTAAATTAACACACTCGATCTGTATGAACACAAAGAGTGGTTGGGTGATCTTACTGAGCTACCGCAAATAACATTTCCAGACTTCTTTTCTACCATATCTGTGGTGCGAGCACTTACACGTTCGAGCAGCTCAGAAATGATAAATCTCTTGAGGCACACCTTCACTATACTAATGGATCGTTTACTGGTTAACTTGAATATTTATCTATTGTCTTTTTAAAAATCTTTTAATCTTTAAGCTCATTTGTCAGTACTTGAAGGTTACACTGCGACTTTACTTCTTTTTTACTTGTTGTATTTGCACTACATTGATACTATGAACTTGGTCAAAACAGAGATGGTCCAGAATATCAAACCCGCATAGCCATAGAAGGTGAACTGAGAAAGAAGTAAAGAATGTAATATTTGATTTAGAGTGTTGCTACTATCTCACATCATTTGATATGATGTTCATCAAAGCATTTTAAAATGCTACATGTCATAGCTTACTTACTAGAGCTGAAATAAAGCCAATAAGCTTTCTTATGTAGTAATGCTCAAATTCACTACTACATAAGAAACAAAAAACCACAGTGGAAAACTCTAAATCTTTATTAAATAAATAAAAACTATAAACTGTAAAAAGACCAAATATTTTCTTTATGTTTAAAATGCAAGCATATTGTAAAATGTAACTTTATAATTGTTAAAAGAAAGACATGTTCCTTAAAAAAATACTAAGAAATTGTAAGAAGAATAAAACACTTCATGGTGTGCCATTATTAGAAAGTAATCACTTTAGATTGGTAACAGTAACTCCACTTTTTTGAGTTGGGCTGCAGGATATCACACCATCATTGGTTATTTTCCTATAAAGGCATACCCATTGTGTTTTATTCTTTACCTGTCGCAGTTTGTGGCTAGGTAGATTGGAGGATGAATATTTGAACTAGCAGTATGCGGAGAGAGTGGGCTTGTTGGCTTCAGAGTAATTGAGAGCAATACTAGGCCTCTCCATCAAATGTCTGCTAGGAATTCCTGATTAAGGACAGCAAACCAAACATACCAAAAATTTAAATTGGTGAAGGTGAATGTCTTACAGTGCGGGAAATAAGTATTGAATGCGTCAACATCTTTTTTTCAGGAAATATATTTCCAATGAGGGGATTCCCATGAAAATTTCACCAGACATCCACACATATAAAGAAATACAAACATCAAAGTCCATAAATTAAGTTATGTGTAATAAAGAGGAATGACACAGGAAAAAAGTATTGAACACGCTAACTGAAATTTATTTAATACTTAGTGGAGAAGCCTTTGTTTGTAATGACAGCTTCAAGACGCTTCCTGTATGAAGAAATATATTGGCCACAATATTCATGTGTGATTTTGACCCATTCTTCTAAACATATTGTCTTTAAATCTTGTTCAGTTGGATTCAAGTCAGGTGATTGACTGGGTCATTCTAACACCTTGATATTTTTTTCTCTGAAACCAGTTGAGTTTCCTTTGCTGTATGCTTTGGATAGTTGTCCTGCTGGAAGGTCCACCCACGTCTCACCTTCATCATCCTGGTCGATGGCAGCAGATTCTTCTCAAGAATCTTCCGGTAAATCGTTCCATTCATTGTTCTTTCAATTACATGAAGTCTGCCAGTACCATGCGATGAAAAACAGCCCCACACCATGATGCTTTTTTTTTTTTGCAACAATAAGGTTGCGGAGGTCTTGGGAGAGCTCTTTGCTTTTTACCCATCATGAGATGTTTCTTGTGTGACCCCTTTGTAACGAAAAGCCTTTTTATAGACCATCACTTTACTAACCCTGCCGATATTAATTTGCACAGATAGGAGGTATAATTACTTACTGATTTCAGCTGCTTCCTTGGCTTACCTTGCCTTGGAGAACTGCTTTTTGTTCTTTTGTGTTCAATCTTTTTCCTGTGTCATTCCACTTTATTACACACAACTTTATTTATGGACTTTCATGTTATGTATATATATATATATATATATATATATATATATATATATATATATATATATATATATATATATATATATATATATATATATTTCCAGATTTCTTAAGTTAATACTGATGTCTGGTGATAATTTCATGTGAATAACCTCATTGTAATTATATTTACTGAAAAAATGTTGGCAATGTTCAATACTTATTTCCCCACCGTATTTGCTGTATGAAGTAGAATGGATCTAGCTCTGAGTTCAGTAAATTCTAGCTTCAGCTTGGACATTCTCTGATTTTAACTGGTTAAGCTGTGTTTCAGTCAATTAAAGAATATCAGCCAATGGTTACTCAGATGTCAATTTTACATCTACTGTATTCCCTATTTTCTTGACATAAATTCATGACAAATCACAAATTTGCCTCTTCTGACCTCCTTCACTGGCAGAGCATATTACCTACTTTGCCACCTTGAACAGAATGCAGTCCAGCAGGAAATTGAAACTGTTCATTTTAGCACAGCTTTATCCAATGCCATAAGCACTTTATTTTCTACAATAATACTATCCTTATGGGGATTACTTCTACTGCTGAATGGGTTTGTAGCATATGGAAGTGGCCACAGAGCTGAAGTCAACCATGGACTGAAGATCCAGGTTTCTCTTGCACGTTGCTGCCAACATCAACAAAGCAGCAGATCATCCCAAAAGCCTTGCGTCTTCCACTGATTTGGGAATAATTAAGATCAGATTTGAGCTGGAGCTCTCAGCAGCCACTGCTTGCATTAGTCTGAAGGATAATGTGTGCTATCTGAGCCATCCTGCAAGGGGTTTGCATAATACACAGCTTGTGGTGAGTCGTGAAAGAAGAATGGATTTTGAACATCACCCAGTTCTTACATAAGGGCTAGTGCGGGAAGCGTATGTTTTTCTATTGCTGTCAGATGAAGAGAGAATCTGTGCTATTTCACAGGACCCACATGCATCCACAATTTTCAAAGTGCATTTGTACTCACACTCACCAATTACTTGGAGTTGCCTAGTCATTACCAAATTGGCAGTTGGAGCAAGTCTCTGTGAAATGCATAAAATTAATATAGGCTGCATTCTTTCCACTGACTGTTAATATTCACCATGACTCCTACCATCATGCTCTTCTCTCAAGTAAAATCTTTTATAGAAGTGAGTGGTCCTGCTATGGGAGAGTTAGAGTGTAGGTTGCAGTGTAGTGCAGGCTGGCACTGATCTCTTTATTGTATAGAACTGGCAACAGCTAAAGAAAGAATGTAATGGCCATTCCTGTCATTCTTATAGAATAGTTGACAAAACATACTATGAAATGACCAAACTGACCTGGAAACTCACAGATTTCAAATCCATTAAGACTTTATATGAATAATTAGTGGCCTAGTATAGCTATCAAGAGAAAACATTAAAAAAAACCAACAACAAACAAACAAACAAAAAACAGCATGAATGTGCATATAGTGTGGTCTTTCCAGATCTTCAGCTTTGATCTGGAGGTTAGACACATTTGCTTTTATTTTATTTTATTTTATTTTTTAATCCTTGGAGCATAGCAGTCATTCCCCACATTGCTTAGGCTCAACTCAGATCAAGCTGCTTCAAGATAGAACTTGATTGACATGAGCTATAACCCAGCCCTAACATTTGTCCTTGACCTAAGAGTTATCTTCTGGGTTTCTGAATGTATTTCAGAAAGGGCCATAAGAATGACCTTGCAACACATGCTTGAGAAGAAAACAATGAAACAAAAAGAGAAATTGCTGGTCTTTATTGCCTTGCCAATGCAAAGCCAAGTGCTATGTGGATCACAATCAATACCCAAACATTACTACCGTAATTTCCGGACTATAAGCCGCTACTTTTTTCACACGCTTTGAACACTGCGGCTTAAACAATGATGCGGCTAGTTTATGGATTTTTACGGGCTAACGAGCTTCATGCCGCCAAAACATTTAGCCTCGTCACATCGGACCAATGAAATTACCGAACAGGTCACAGTGGACCAATGAAACTGTTTGAATTAAATCAAACGCACTCACACTAAATTCTTCAGATCAGTCATTTTGCGCTTCATGCACACACCCTCATCATGGAAAACACACGAAGAAATGCATATGATGCAGCTTTCAAGTTAAAGTCAATCGATCTGGCTGTCGAAGAAGGAAATAGCATGCGAGGAGCAGCTTTTGCTCAAGTCTGCCAGTGGATCCTAACAGCGTGGAGCACTGTCAAAAAAATCTATCACCAGCGGGTTTCGAAAGGCTGGACTGCTGTGTGATGAAGAGGACAGCACACGCTCAAGGGCGAATTTGCCTCGAGACGTAAGTGACATTGAGAGCGACAACAAAAGAGAGACTGAGGAAGTGTGTGACGAAGTACCGGTAATTCTGAGGCTGTTCAATTCCGACACTGAAGAAGACGACTTTAGTGGTTTTAGTGCGCAGGAGGAAGATGAAGATAGCGATCAATGACTTTTCCTGGTAGGCAACTGTATTTTTTATTTTTTTAACCAGCCGTGTTACAGGCACTGTTCGGAATAAAGCATTTACGGTACGTATTTAATTAAAAGTTAAAAAAAAATCTGTGTAACATCTTTCTGTGTACATATCTCATGTTTACAACGTGGACACCTGCGGCTTATAGACAAGTGCGGCCTATATATGTACAAAATTTTTTTTCCTTTTAAAGTTAGTGGGTGCGGCTTATATTTAGGTGCGCTCAATAGTCCGAAAATTACGGTAAATGTTTCCGTAATAAAACTTTATTAAGATACCTCAACTACAAAACAACTTTTGCCTTTTATATGTAGTTGTGCACAAAAGCAGCATGAACAAAGCTTAGGTAGAATATACAACTATCTTCACAAAACAAAAAGCATTTCTGAAAGCTGAGTCACAGATCTGTAGATAATGTCACACAATCAATAAGAAATTAAGTGGGGAGTAAAAGCTGTTTGTAATCGAAAGGGGTGATGCCATAATCTCATGTTTCTGAGACTCAATTCAGGGTAAAAACAGAAAATGTTTTTGGCTTAGATGGTTTATAATGCTTGGTAGGTTGTAGATATGAATTTGTAAATTAACTTTCTGTTCACAGTCATTTCTGACCATTTAAACTGACAAATGCTTGCAGGGTTTTACAGAAATACACACAATATTTTGGCCGCTAAGATGAACAGATATGAACCTGAAATTTTCAGAGAAATAAGTCCTCTAGTATCATTCTGCTGTAAAAAAAAAAAAAAAAAAAAAATTGAGTTTGAGATTTACAGCTCTACAGCCGAGAAGTCACTTAATGCTTTTATTACAGAAGATACAACACCAAAGCTCTGTTCATTTGCAAAACACCCAACTGAACACTGTAATTCCACATTTGGATAAAATTTATTAATGCATAACAACTGTACACCTGTACAAACATGATAGATCAGGGTTCTTCAAATATGGCCTTCAAGGTCCATTGTCCTGCAGAGTTTAGCTCCAACCCTAAACAATCACACCTGAGCAAGCTAACCAAGGTCTTCAGGATTATTAGAAAATTACAGCCAGGTGATTTTGGAGGCAGCAGATTTGAAGAACCTGTGATAAATCATGCTTCACTGTTGCCAATATGCAATGTAGTAACATTTTAGACCTTATTGACAAGCATTGGATACCATATATAATCATCAGGTATAAGCATATGTCAATCAAAAACATAATTACTGTAAAATACTGTTAATTTTTATTATTTGTTATGCTTTTATTGCATCTGTTCATTTCTCAAAATGCATGAGTAATGGGCTTTTCCCCAGGTTCTACTAGAAGTAGCTCTGTAACTAGTGGGATCTCAAATTCAATATTTATTTATTTATTTATTTATTTATTTTTTACAGCAGAATGTTACTACAGAGGACTTACAGTGCCCTCCACTAAAATTGGCACCCTTAGTAAATATGAGCAAAGAAGGCTGTGAAAATTTGTCTTGTCTTTATTGTTTAACCTTTTGATATTTTGTTAAAATAATTCACAAAAATACTCTGCTCTCATGGATATCAAACAGTTTCAAACACAACACAGGTTGATTCTAAAAAAATATTTGTTAAATATAGGTGTGCAACAACTATTTGCACCCCTATGAATTCACATTAAAAATATATTTGAAGTATATTCCCATTGATGTTTTAAATTGTTTAGTACACCTGGGTAACTCAGAACAGGAAATTGTTCAACCATGACTTCCTGTTTCACAAGGGTATAAATATCAGGTAACACATAGGCCAAATTCCTTTAGTCATTCATAACAATGGGTAAGACCAAGGAATATAGCTGTGATGTGCAGCAAAAGGTTGTTGAGCTTCACAAAATGGGAAGTGGCTATAAGAAAATAACACAAGCATTGAAAATGCCCATTTCCAACATCAGGGCAATAATTAAGAAGTTCCAGTCAACTGGAAATGTTATGAATCAACCTGGAATTGGATGTGTGTCTATATTGTCTCAACACAATACGAAGAGGATCGATTGAGTGGCCAAAAAAATCACAGCTGGAGAATTGTAGAAGTTAGTTGCATCTTGGGGTCAGAAAGTCTCTAAAACCACAATCCAAAGTCACCACCATCACCATAAGTTGTTTGGAGGGGTTTCAAGAAAAAAGCCTCTACTCTCATCCAAAAACAAACTCAAGCGCCTTCAGTTTGCCAGACACCACTGGAACTTCAAATGGGATTGGGCTCTATGGTAGACCAAGATAGAGTTTATTGTCAATAAACACCAGAGGTAGTTTTGGATCACACAGAGAGGTAGCCATATGTAAAAGTACCTCATGCCCACGGTTAAATATGGTGGTGGCTGTTTAATGTTTTGGGGCTGTTTTTCTGCCAGATGACCTGGACATTTTGTTAAGATACATGGCATCATAATGCCAGGCTGTGGTTGGATCTTCCAGCAGGACAATAATCCAAAACATACATCAAAATCAACACAAAAATCTTAGAAAAAACCCATAGAAATCCTGTGCTGTGATCTTAAGAGGAGAGTCCAGCCATGTGGACCTTGAAATTTTAAGGATCTGGAGAGATTCTGTATGGAGGAATGGTCTCAGATCCCTTGCCATGTATTCTCCAACCTCATCAGGCGTTATAGGAGAGGACGTAGAGCTGTTATCTTGGCGAAGGGAGGTAACACAAAGTATTTACTAAAAGGGTGCCAATAATTGTTGCACACCTATATTTAACAAAGATGTTTTTTTTTTTATAAACCTGTGTTTTGTTTGCAATTATTTGATATCAATGAGAGTAAAATATTTCAGTGAATTTCTTGAACAAATGACCAAAAGGTTAAACAATAAAGACAATTTTTTCACAGCCTTCATTGCTCATATTTACCAAGGGTGCCAGTATTAATGGAAGGCACTGTATTTCTGTGAAAATTTCAGGTGTGTATCAGGTCTCTCCCCAGAGATATTCAGCCCGAAAATTAGGGGAATTAAAAAATTTTGCATTTTCTTGCTGTCGTTAAAAAAAAGAAAGAAATGAAATCTCAAACTTGAAATAGTCAGTACTTACTTTTTACTCTAAGCCTTTCCATTATAAATTGACACTAAAAGTGGAAGTGTGAGCAATCTTAAGCATTATGTTTCAAGTTAAGTTCTAGATTATTAAGTTCTAATAATCAAGAATGTGCAAAAAAAAGTTTATATATGTAATGTACTTTAGAGATCAGTTTTTGTTCCACACAAATTTGTTGTGTGCTATGACACAGAGATGGCCGTCATAGTTAAACCAAGTAAAAACAGAAATGATGGTTTTGCAATGCCAATACATAGAGGTAATCGCATTTTTTTTAACTGTCAAGCAATGAACTTTAATTATTGGAACATCCAAATATCTTTTCTTTATTAGTCATTTCCAAACAGTTGAATTTCTCAGACTGAAAGAGAGAATCCCGAAAAGATTTTATGTCAAGAGAAAAATGTCAAGAGGGAAAGGATATGATTTATACCATGACTGGTATCATGATTGAATATCACTTATCTGGTTAATAAATTTTCTACTGCAGCTCTGACAATAATGCTGACTGTAATTCAAACCACAGCTATATACTAATGTAGTCTTGTTAATATGTTATAATTTCTGTAATCAGAGCACTCATAGGGACTTGTATGGTAGATGACCACAGAAACTAAGTGAATAAAAACATAAACTAAACAGAACCCCCCCCCCCTTTTTTTTCCTTTTTTGGAAAAAAAAAGTCTGATCATTGATCTGTTGAAGCATTCTGTAAGGAGACATTTATTTCACATTTATGGAAGGAGTCTCCAGTGTCAATGCTTTCTAACGGTCAGTAAATATTCTGCCTGTCTTTAGGACAGAGGATTGGTTTCTCAGTAATATGCCAAGCTGAAAAGGAGGCTGTAGAGAGATTTACTGTTTTTTTATCTGTTGTGATGTACATGATAACAGTAACTAATCTGTCTTGTGGAAGTTCCACAACATTAAACCTAACTATTAATGGATAAAAAGTACTGTGTGTGTGTGTTCTTTATTTAATAAAAACATACAGTATAATCACTGGCAAACTACTGTGGTATAAAAGGAATATATAAGGAAACACTTATTATTAGAAAATAATCAACTTTGGGGTGGTAACAGTAACTCGGATTTGATTCTGGCAGCATCACACAACCTTGTTGTTGATTATTTTCCTATAACCTTATGCCCCATCAAGTTTTATTCATTACATAGGCTACCTGTCAACATCTTTCTGAAATGTTTCCTTTTCCCTGAGCTTGACAAGACATGCAAAAGGATGCTGTATACTAATTGCCTTCTGATTTCCCTGTGTTTTCTAAGATGAGACTGTAATGTATAAAGATGGCAAGTGAATAATAAAGAGAAAACAAGTATTTTAACCCAGCATTTTGGTCTTCATCCTCCTGTTTTTGTAACACCAGCTTCTTCATCATTTGCCACTCACTTCATACATTAGGAGTATTCATAAAACACTGATGAGTGCTTACATAGACACCCAGAGCCACATATCCAATGTCTGATCATGAAGAGGGATTTAAGAGAGGCTGGATCAGTGTATATTCAGCCTAGATTTATGAGTTGAGGCTGATGCCCTCTCTTTGACCTCTAACTACAGAAATCTACAGTGTACCCAAGGAACTCCTCTCACATTGATGTCTGAATTTAATCTGAATGCTGCATTAGTCCCCTTGCCATGCATAAACTGCTTGCTGGATGTTGTTTTGAATTAGACATTGGTGTGAAGATATTTGAGAGTATGTAATGAACAAACAAATGTTTTAAACCGAGAAACTGTGTTTAGGAGTTGCTTTGGTATTGGTAAGATACAGCTTACATGCAACAAAAATTTCAGCAAAAATTAAGAAACTGAAATTCTTCTGCCAAAATCAGTCTTATAATGCCAACTTTTTTTTTTTTTAGGTCTTCCTAAAAGTATTTGCGTGGTATTATAGGCTTTCATTACAAAAAAACATTTTCTGTAATCCAAACATATAGCCAAGCATTTAAGAGCTAAGCACCTTGCGTAATGGGCAAAAAGTGTTCACACTGAGTCATATGTGGGGGTGTCAATGTGGCTTGCTGTCTGATTCCAGCAGGATGTCCTAAAGATATCCTGTTGACTTCTAATGGAAATAACTGACTGTTTATTTGATTTATTTTCTCATTTTATTTTATTTTATTTTATCTAGGAAAAAGTCTAATATTGTTAATTACCATTTACAAATGGTAAAACAACAGACTAGCACTGGGACTAGTTCACATTTCAGACTTATTGCTAATATTTAAAAATTTTTCTTTTGCCTAACATTTTATCTCAAGTGAGACATAAACTTCAATCATACAAAGCAGTTGAGTATTAAAGGCCTTGCTCAAGTCAGATCCAGTAACTTATGTTTCAAGTCAAATGTCATAGATTGAGGCTTAGAGAATATTTTCTGTTATTTATTTTCTGTTATGATCCTGTATTATTTATTGATTGTGTGAAAGTGGAAAGTAGGAACCAGCCATTGCTATTTCTTATTGTGTGCATTGCTGTGAAAGATACATTTTTATATTCTGAAACATCATATCTGTAGTAGAATAGTGATGTTAAGAAAATGAGTTACAGGGAGAAAACCAATTTAATGGCTTAATATGTAATACATTTGACTAGTTAATGCATTTAAACATGCCTCAAAATACACATTGTATTTTGAATAACTATCAAAACAGTTTTATCCACAGCATTGCCATCCCCAGCATCCCTGGCATGTTCAGGATCTAGGGTTACTATTATTGTGGAGTTGTGCATTTTCTCCATGTGGGTTTCCTCTGTGTTCAACAGTTTTCTCCCACCTCCCAAAAACATGCTGGTAAGTAAATTGGATACATTAGTTTGCACAGGTGTGAATGTGTGTTCATAGTGCCCTACGATCAGGCCTGTTGTGCATAATGCCTTAACCCAGGACATACCATTTAAAAAGTACCCGTAAGGAAACATATGGGCATACACACATATCCTGTAAAACATAAATGTTTGTAAAGCAATAATTGAATTAAACTCATTCTAATATAACATTTCCATTTACTGTCTCAAGTCAACAATTTTCCTTTTTCCTTTTCCTTTTTGTGTGACTGACTTATGGAACATCCACCCAAACACGCATGAATGAACCTGACTCATGGCGAGGGACCCCCTACATATAATAAGATGCCTGAATTTAGGCAGAAAGGCACGAAAGATCTTTTAACCTGAAAACGCAGCAGACCAAACCATTTTACAATATTAGGGAAATATGTGGTGAGTTCAAATGATGCATAGGTCTACCTACCTCTTAACCATCATCGTTTGATTAAATATACTTATTTTAGACAGTTATATTTTTCATGTCAGCTAACTACTAAACCCTCCTGTGCTCCTCACCTGGCAGCTTCCTTGGTTGTATAACAGAAACCCCCCATGATGGTGGAGCTACCTGCAATGGACTCATGCCCAGAGTTCCTGGGATAGGCTCCCGAACCACTGCAACCCTGACCAGTTGAAAGCAGTGATTGAAGATGAATGAATGAATGTAATGAAATTATCCACTGAATGCTAGTAAATAATTATGTTGTACTCTTTCTGTTTGTCCTACAGAGGGCAGTATAAGGCTATTTTAATTTATTCCCTAACTACAGTGTCTACTATTTACAATCATGATGGTATTAGATAACAGACATAAGGTGGCGCTGTGAGATTAGGAAGACATTGTGGACATCTTTTTGAGCTTGAAGGATGACTAACTGATGTCCTCACAACAAATTAGTTAAAACTCGAAGGGTTGAAATATTTGATGTCAAAACAATGATGTTTGATGGCAAACTATTGACATTTGACCTCAAACTTTATATCACAGATTAGGGATCTAAATCTTCATTTGGACTTCTGTGAAGCTTCTTTGGACAATACAATTAAACAGAATTAATAAAATAAAATTTTATTTATCTTAAATATAGCATAATGCTTTCCTTAAAATGTGTTTAATACTGACCTGAATGTAATGTGTTAAAATAACCTGAAACATGATGCTACATAGCATACAGAACTATGTAAACAGAAATGGGATGGGGGAAGAATGGTAATATTCCTCACCTCCTTTTTGTGGTTCAGACAGTTAACACACCTTAGAAATTTGAGAGATTTGGCTCCTCACTGTCTACCCTGATTAAAACAACACTTTTTTTTTCTCATAGCAGCTGGCAGGAACCCTGGCCTGATTAAGACCAGCCTGACTTGAGAAAAATATGCCCTGCAGTAGAAGATTGCTTGCCATTTTAGAGATAAAAGATAACATGTAAAGATAACAAAGGACCACAAAATAGAATTGTTTATCTATTAAATTTAGCAATGCACTATTCTCTGATTTTAGGCTCCCTGAATTAAACAAGTGGGAGTTTGTGTATTTGGTGGAATGTTGGCTAGGTATAGTCATGGGACTTTGCAGTCTGGGTGATATCGTTTACATGCTAGCATTCAGAGGAAATTATACTGTTGATGAACAGTTGCCAGCATACTGTGAAATTGTACACAAATTGTACACTTCTCATTGTACACAAATTCTTAGTTTATGAAATATCATTCTCTTCTCACCATCCCCGCCATCTGCCCATTTGGCTGACACCAAAAAGCAACTGGGGTCTAAATGGTTAATTGGAGCCCCCTGTGCCTGTGTGTGGTGTGTGTGCATTATGTGCGCACAAAATTACGATAATGGATTGTGTCAAACATTAAAAAATGTGTTTGATAAGATGCATATACCCATGTCATACTTTACTTTTTTTTAATTACCAGTATGGTAACTAATACTATTTTGCCCTATAGAAATGAAGTTATGAGTATGGTAACTAATACTATTTTGCCCTATAGAACTGAAACCACAGAGGGTTTTCGCAAAAAATTAATTAGAGCAAGGTTTGTCTGCTATTAGCCTGGCATCATTTGCTGGGCAATTCTCTATTAATGATGTGTTCAGCTCATTGAAATCAAGGCCTCAATGACTAATTTCCCAAATCCTATGCAGACAGTCACTAGTTCTATCTGATAAATAATAATAATAATAAACTTTATTTTATTGAGTGCCTTCAAAAGCTGCTTCTCAAAGCACTGTACACAAAATAAGCAGTGCATAGAAAAATAAAAAATAAAAGTAAACGTCAGCAAGCAAATGCTAGTTTAAAAAAAGTATGTCTTGAGTTGAGCTTTACATATGTCATAGGTCTGAGCTTCCTTAAGTTCAAGAGGAGAAGGGTTTCAAAAGGGCAGAAGTGTAGACAGAAAAAGCCCTGTCATCCATAGATTTTAAGAGGGTTTGTGGAACAGTCAACAAATTAGACTGTGAGGAGTGCGGTCAGTGATTTGGAGTGTAAGGTATTAACAGTGCAGATAAGTAATGAGGAGCCAAGCCATGTATGTAGTGCTTTGTATGTCAGCATCATAATTTTAAAATCGACCCGCAACCTGACCAGGAGCCAGTGCAAGGACTCCAAAACAGGAGTAATATGATTGCATGTCCTGGTCCCAGTCAGGATAAATGTATGAAGAAACAAATGCACTGTTCATTATTTTCTCTCTGCTGTGCAGGCTACATGTCACTTGACAACACCCAGTGCTACATGTGCAATTCTGCGTTTGTTTTTCATGCAAGGTTTGATCTATGTGGCCAAGGCTGTTTGGTCTCCAATGGTTTGAGCCTCATTTGGTGGTCATACACTCTCTGATTTTTGTATTCGGACAGAGGACTTATGTATTTAAAAACAAGACAAGCCTAGACCTGTAAATGAAGGTCAAGGGTTAGGGATTTGTGAGACTGAAATACTTTCTTGGAAATAATAGTTAAGTGTGTATGCTTCTGTGATTAATAATCTTTTCTCACTGAGTCATGTGTGGAGGTGTATGGCTGTGTGATTTGCTGTCTGTATTCATTGCAGTGTCATGAAGATGTCCTGCTGCTTTTTAATGGAACTAGCTGAATCACCATTTGTAGAAAGTGTCCTAAAAAGCTATGGAAACTAGAGCCACACTGTTTTCTGCATGACTGTATAAGAAATGTAACTAAGTAATGTAACCATGCTACTTTTAATGATAAAATGATTTAATGATTGGGATAGCTTATTGGATGGCACCGTAATGCAGTGGGTAGCGTTGGCACCTCACAGCTTTAGGGTCCCCAGTTCAATCCGGAGATTTTGTTTACATGGGTTATCTTTAGGTTTACCAGTTTCCTCCTACGTTCCAAAAACATGCTGGTGTGTTAAAATGTCCCTAAGTAAGTGTGTGAAAATGTGTGTATATAGTGCCCTGCAATGGACTGATATCCCCTCCAGGCTGTATTCCTGGCTTGCACCCAGTGTTCCTGGCATAGGTTCCGGATCCACCACAACAGTGGTTACTGGTGAATGAATGATAGCTTGTTTGTGAGAAGGATAGTATTGGCACCCTTGTAGCCAACTGGCTACAAGTCTAATCTTCTTTTTAAAAATAATTTTTTAGTAATGAAATGATTCTAAATGCTGTTCTTTTATGGGTGACATCATGATTAAACAGCTGGAAAAATTACATTAAATTCCTACTGTCCCACATATATTCCTATATTCATTCCAATGATGTGATGATTTGTGCCTCACGGACAGATGGCAGTTATCTGAGGGGAAATTTCCCATTTCCTTGGAAGCGTCATTGCTCTTGGAACCCAAACTCTCCTAAACCATCAGCTTTCTGACCTCGCCAAAAACCTTGTCCATGTTCACAGACCTTGGAGAGTAGTGTAACCAGAAGCAAGACTGCACTATAGAAGTGTATCTTTACTCCTTAACACCTCTGGATGCCATATGAAATACTTTTACTTTAAACACCAGAAAACTTGGCACTTCTAATGTGCCAAGAGTCATTATTAGAAAGGATTTGATTTACCCAATTGTTTTATCTTTGTATTTATTTATTTATTTATTTAAAATCTCTTTAAACAATGATTGTGATTACAAAGACAGCTAAATAAAACAGAGAAGGGAAGTCTGGCACTGTACAAAGAGTTGGTGTTGCCTATATATAAACATACAAATAAGATTGAAACTATATCTCTCTATAACATGGTCAGTTTTCAAAGAACACATATGTTTGCTGTTATCCACTCCCTCCTTATCTTTAATCAAAACATAATGTTTAATTTCCATCTCTGGCTGGTGCCAAGATTCTGTTACAAGGATGAACTCAAGAGCATTTCAGATAGTGACCCAGGGGCCACGGCTCAATTTCTTTCAGTCCTGTAACATTCAACTTTCACCTTACATGTAAATTTTACTGGAGATGGGAAAAATCCCACTTTTGTTTATGGAGGACTCAGTTTACTCAGTTTATCATTTGGAGTTGTAAAGAATTCAATCATGTATTGCAGGATTCAGAACTATGATTGGTGAAAAGCTGAAATTCACTTGGAGTGAGTCAAACAGATACAGAACAAGGGTTATGACCATGCGATTGAAGTCAGTCAAGATGTGAACTACAGAAAAAGAGGCTAAAGCTGAGATTTAATGAGGGTGTGAAGTGATGACCAAGTCTCTTTTAGTAAGAATTACAGTTCTGCTGTTTTAGATCCATAAAAAAAAAAAAATCGCTACCCTGAATGCAGTTTTTATAAGGCAGCAATTACCACCCTATGTGATAAAACATTCCATATGTTCCATCCTGTCTGTACCACTATTTAAAAAAGGATATCTCACAAATATTCGTGGTAGCCTGTGATGTTTAATGTGATTTTAAGGTCGTGGCCCTGATAAGCTTGAACTTGTGTTATGGTCACAGTCTTGGGAATAGGTTTGGAGGAATCTGGTCTCTAGGTGAATTTATATTCACATTTTCTAATGCACCCAATTAGCAAAATAGCACCCCCAGATATGCTCATACTTCATTATCATGACTGAATGAGTTACAATATAGAACTGCACTCATGATAAATTGTTAAATCTGATTGGTCAGAATGTGTTTATTAATTTTATATAACAGCACAACTCTGATGTAGTGTCACATTTCATTTGAATGTTTCTGTGGTAGCAACTAACATAGGAACTTGTGTGGCAGATTCTCAAATAATTTAAGCTGAACAATAAGAGTCTGTATTAAAATAAACCACTGTTAACAAGGAAAAATGTATAGACGTTGCAGTGATGAGTCTGTGTAAGGAGATGATTAACGTTTATGAAAGAAGTCTTCAGTCTGTGTCAGAACTGTAAGGTATAGCTGTTACTGTAAAAATTTTCCACCAGTGGGAAAGTCTTCAAGACATGGGTAACTATAAATGGATAATAGTAATAGAAGTAGAAAATGATATTTGTTGGCAAATGCCGTTGAATAAGAAAAAAAAAATCTGTCTCTTGCTGTTCTAGGAAAATGCTAAACTTAGGACTGCATCGCACCACCCTGTTGTTGATGATTTTCCTTATATAACAGCATGCCCAAATGCATTTTATTACTTACATAAGATACTTACAAATACTTACATAAGGGTTAGGTTTAGTTTGAGTCTGTATTTGGGCCTCTCTGAGTTGGGATTACTATAGCCTAAGGATTGTTGGATATGTTATAATAATAATAATAATAATAATAATAATAATAATAATAATAATAATAATAATGAGAAAAAGAGTTCTGACAGACACCATGTGACAAAGTACATGAATACACTAATATTTGTTTCTGCACTGTATATTTGAATAAACTGCTGTTTGCCTTCTGCAGGAAGAAGATGGTTTCAGCATGACACAGATTCCTTGCACACCATCTCCAAGGCTTGTTCTCAGACTCTTTCTTTCTTGTTTCATCCCATGTTTGTGTGTATTTGTGTGTGTGTGTGTGTATATGTGTGTGTGTGTGTGTGTGTGTGAGAGAGAGAGAGAGAGAGAGAGAGACTCACTTTCTCACTTTAATGTCACACTTTCTGCACACTCACTTTGTCATGTCATTCCACACGTAGACATAGTCAGCCTATGACCTTTCATTTTTAACCTTTGAACCTCGTATAACCCTGAGGAAGAGCAGGTGGGGCAGGGCCAATAAATAAATGCTTTTACAACAGGATGTTCCAGCAGATACATGTCCTCATCTGACGGGAACACTTAGCACAATTAACTCATGACTAATCTCGAACAGGCAACGTTCTGGTTCTTTCTGCCTGAAGTGATTGAGTATTTATGTAAATTGCCTTTACACATCTGAATGTTGTGCCGTTAGTATTTTAGGGCAAATGAACAAACTGCATTTTCAAATGATACTAATTCTTTTGCCCTGAAACACACATTCTTCAGCCAGACACATTCCTTTATAATAAGGGTCAGACCTGACAACTCATAGAGCAAAATGCAGGACAACACGGCCCACTTTTTTGCCTTTCCGAGAATCTAGCTCCATGGACATGCTCTTGACTTAAGCTGGAGCCTGTCCAGATGTAGTACATATCAGTGCTGGCAGTCAGCTATGAGATTACACAAGACATATCCATCAAATGCTCTCTCTCAGTCCAAACTCCAGTGATAGAGAGAGAGAGAGAGACTTAATTGAGTAAAGGCATTTTGGACCAGACATCCTGTAAAACTTATTGCCCTCAGTATGTAAGCAAGTTGAATTAGGACACACATGCACATATACAGTTTCAAAGATACAAAAGACTAATAACATAAACCAGAATAATCTGTGACTAAATAAGTTTCCTCATCCCAGCATTTGATTTACTCTGATCTGTGAGTTTTCCTTTGTTTGTGCAGGTTTAATTGATTTCCAGATCAGCCTCAGTTTGTGTTTTGGCTTCTGTCTTTAGCAAGTTTGTATGATTTAAGACCCAAAACATATAGTTGTTATATTGGTATTGATGTATGAGCTAGGATGATTGCAGCTAAAGCTGTGTGTCAGGACTGCATCTGTGTTTGGGCCTCTCTGAGTTGGGATTGATTTAGCTAAGTTCTCTGTGCGTGATGACCATCGGATATGAGTATTCATGAGCAAATCTGGACAGTATGCAATTCTGCGCACATGTTGGAATTCCCCTTTAGATAGATGTGCAAAACATCCCCCGCTTACTGCCCAGCTGCAAGTTCACATTGTCTCTGTGTTGCTCATATGATCTACATGTGTGTGTGTGTGTGTGTGTGTGTGTGTGTGTGTGTGTGTGTGTGTGTGTGTGTTTGTGTGTGTGTTTTCAACACAGCTGCAGTCTAACATTTATGTGCTCTCTTAGGAAAGAATGAGCAGCCAGATTGACTGAAGCAGTTATACATTTTTGCCTGTGTGTGTGTGTGTGTGTGTGTGTGTGTGTGTGTGTGTGTGAGAGAGAGAGAGAGAGAGAGAGAGAGACCTGCAGCTGTGCTATCACTGAGAGCCTCCAGTGAGCTGTTTGGGTCAGATACTCAGAGGTTGTATTACTTGACAGTTAAACATCACTGAGTTGTATGTATCAGTGGTTGAGTTTGAGTGGGAGTAAATGGACTTTAGTGAATTCCAGGTCAATTTTTAACTATGCGTGTGTTTTCTTAAGGGTTTTCCTGCTTCTATAGAGCTTTAGTTTAATGCACTGCAGTTTAGTTTAAAAAAAATGCATGTGCTTGGTTTTCTATATGGATATTTAAAATATAACATCCTAACTTGTCCTCAACAATACCCCACCACCACTTAAAAACAACTCCTCTACTCTGCGCAATTTGCTTCTCTAGAACTCAATTAAAAATATTGTATGATAGCACTACTTGTATTGTTCTCCGCTTGATATATCGCTTTTCTTGTATTTCCTCATTTGTAAGCCACTTTGGTTAAAAGCGTCTGATAAATGAATAAATGTACATAAATAAATGTATATACTGTGTGCTGTTGTTTAGATTTAGATATTTTATCTTGAAATAATGAGTTTTTCCATGTGTGTACTGTATGTGAATCCATGTGTGCTCTAACTAGCTGCAGTCTGGGTCCTTAAATGGTGAGTCTTGGATATATTAGAGTGTTATTCTATGGCGTTTTTAGATGCTTGGCTCTACACATCCATATATATACACACAAACACTGTATACTATATAAACAAAAAAATAGTAATCTTCAACAAAAAGTCCTCTTTAAAAAATCTTTATAATCTTAAAAACAGTCCTCCATACATTTTAAAGTCTGCTGAAACACAATTTACCTCTTTTAAGTGACCAATGCTTTTTAAAATAATTGACAGATATAAGCAAATGTTCCATCCTCACCATTCTAGGTGTTGCACAATTGTGAGAAAGCATGCTCACTCCACATTTAGCACCACAGAGTTATTTATTCACTTATTAATCAACAATGGAACTGCAAAAAGTGCTAATAGAGGCCCATTGAGGAAAGATTTATGCTGCCCCATGTTCTCTCTATGAACATTTTCAGTGGATGATGAGCAGCGTACTGGAGAGTTAACGATAAACTAGCTCAGTTTAGCAACTCTAACAGTCTGAAGCTGCCAAGATCTTGTTTTATAGCAAATAATTGAAATTAAATCTAATACATTTCCACAAAAAAGGGAAAATTTAAGTGCAGACAGTGTGTATGATGTACAGAACCATTTCTGTTGTAATATATACTGAACGTTTGGGAAAGAGAGATTATGGATTGGATAAAGTCTCACCATCCATGCACCAAAAATCAGTGCACAACCTGACCTTCTTTCCGATGCAAAGCCTGAGAAAAAGAAGAATCTTTGCTGTACAGTATGTAGGATGACTGTATGTTGTCAACTCTCAACTGCATATTCCTGGGTTACTCTAACAGTTCACTTGATAGTAGCCAATAGGGAGTCAAGTGTGATGATCTCTTGACTTAATTTTATTGGAGGCTATGTCATTAATAATGCCATCCTATTCCACCAAAATCAATGGTCACGAAAAACTGCTGATCAGCTCTCTCACTGGTAACAGATGTCAGTCTGACAGTCAGGTCTTGAAAGCTCATCAGTTAAAATAGTTTTTTGTTAATAAGTAAACTTACTATTTTAAGTGGTCTTTGAAGAACACTTAATGCTTTGTGGCAGTATGTTGTGTACTGACAAGACAACATACAGTACTGTAGAACAAAATAAACTAGAATGTTTATATCTTTATAAATTTGGAAACATGACACAGCATGGAGAAGTAATTCTCATGTCAAGAATGAAAATTTACAAACACAAATGCCAGTGCCCATTCTCTGTCTTGACTTTTTTTGATGAGAAGAAACAGCAACAAAAAATTACATTATGTTTTTTGGAACACACAGGTTGAATGCTCTGTTCAACAGATAACTCAAAATGGCTTGTGAGACAATGAACTTTGAACAGTCTCAAGTATGGAATAAAGGTTTTTTGGATATACCATTCCTAGAGGAATAATGCCTCTTCTCAGCCAGTTTGTTTGACTTCAGACTAAAAAGAGGAGTTGGGGTTGCTGTGTTAAGTTTGGCTGGCTTCACTGGTCCCAATGTGGAGTCCCAGATAGCTCATACGCATTTATACCTTAGCCGTCTCCAGTTTATTATTGCATCATGAGAAACTAGCTCTCTTTATGTGTGTTAAGTTGGATGGGCTGTTTTAAACTCACAGGATACAGCTGTGTTAGATTATGGTCTTAAACATTTAATAAAAGTGACTTGATACGAAAACAATGGGTGGTTAGATAGCTGAAGTCATCTGTGTAGAAGGACTGAGGTGTAGAATACAATGCTATACCAGAATACTACAATACTATAATAAACACATCACACATGATGTGTTATTATAGGAAATATGGGAGTCATGGCCAAAGCAGGAGAAAAACGCAGGCAAAAAGGATGAGTATAAGCAAATTCATGTTCAAAATCCAGAGATAATGCCAGAAGTCCATCCAACCATCCATCCCTCTTCTACCGCTTACTCCTTCTTCAGGGTCGCGGGGGGAACCTGGAGCCAATCCCAGGGAGCATTGGGCACAAGGCAGGGTACACCCTGGACAGGGTGCCAGTCCATCGCAGGGCACAATCACATACACACTCACACACCCATTCATACACTATGGACATGCCAATCAGCCTACCATGCATGTCTTTGGACTGGGGGAGGAAACCGGAGTACCCAGAGGAAACCCCCGCAGCACGGGGAGAACATGCAAACTGCGCACACACATGGCCCCGGCGGGAATCGAACCCCGGACCCTGGAGGTGTGAGGCGAACGTGCCACCGTGCACCCCATGCCAGAAGTCAAATCCAGATAAAACTATAAGCATAGAGCTAGGAAATAGGGAATACAGACTAGGAAACTATTCAGGTATCAAGTGGCTGTCGATGACAAACTACATGTATACACATTACAATATATATTATGGCCAAAAGTAGACAGCTGAGCATAACAACCAGATGTGCTTGGTGAACATCCCTTTCTAAAAACATGAACATTAATGTGGAGTTGATCCCCTTTAATGCTATAACAGCCTTGACTCTTCTTTGGAAGTCTTTCCACTTGTTTTTGGAGTGTGAGTTCACAAGTATATGAGTGAGGTTGGGCACTGATGTTGAACATGAAGGCCTGCCATGCAACAGTGTTCAGTGGGGATAAGGTCAGGGCTCTGTGAAGGTCACTCAAGTTCTTCCACACCAAATTTGGCAAACCATGTCTTTATGGATCCCGCTTTGTGCACAGGGGCACTGTCATAGTGGAACAGGTTTGGGATAGGCCAGTTAACTCCTTTGAAGTGAAACCATAATGCTACAGCCTACAAAGACATTCTAGACAATTGTGTGCTTCCAACTTTTTGGAACAGTTTGGAGAATGCCCACATATACAGTATTTATATGTAAATCACACCAGGTTTCTCATGACCCTGTAGGATAAGCGGTATAGAAAATGGATGGATGGATGGAAATGTTGGTGTGCAACAATTATTGGCACCCAATGAGTTCATATGAGAAAAATATGTTTGAAGTATATTCCCACTGATATTTAAAAAACATTTTGTACACCTAGGTGACTAGGAACATGAATTGTTCAACCGTGACTTCCTGTTCCACAGGGGTATAAATAACACATAGGCCAAATTCCCTTATTCATTCACAGGGCCAGTCCTAGACATTTGGAGGCCCTAGGCAAAATTTATGTTGGAGGCCCCCTGCACCGCTCCTACATGTTTTTTCCTATTACTTTAAAAAGTTCCCTTGATTAAAGTTTTTTTTTTAAAGTCAGTTTATTATAATTTAATTAGAAATTACTCATAAAGCCACACTGACTAAAAATTTTAAGGCTGGATGTTTTTTTTTGCAGTAATTTGTTCAGTAATTTATTTACAGTAATACACCCACTTACTATCTGGGATAACGAACAGTTTTGCCTACTCTATACAGTAAAATGAAAAATCCTGCACATCACTTCAGTAAATAAACATCAGTGCCTTTATTGGTTTTTCCTAGCTGGGTATGGCCAGCATTCCCCCTCCTATTGAACCAATATAGACTATAAATATAGTCATATTATGTATTGCTGTGCAATCCCTTAAATATGCACTCTATACACAAATCACCTGCTAGTGGAAGTGAAAGAGACAAACTACTAAGCAGAAAGAATAGTTAATTTCATCATAAAATTATATGCTTATTTTATGCTTATTTTTCAATAAATATAACATTTATGATTTGAAAACTAAAATGAAGTATTATGTTAAAACAGTAATGTAAACATCAGTGGAATTTAGAAGATATACAGACAGTTGAGGTACTTTTTTAATGCTCTTTGACTTTGAATACAAACTTCTTTACTTTTACTTTAGTAGCTTGCTAGTCGGCTCCTGACGCAATGTCACTGTACGCGTGAATTCAAAGTGTCCGACAGTCTCGACATGTCGATGGCGCTTGCGTTCTTTTGAACTCAGAATAAATGGGCAAATGATCTCTCCTGAAATGACTCTGATCGACAGAACAAGGCCAGTTAATTTTTAGAATACATTACAATCACTCCAAAATAGATTATGACAACTCACATTCTTTCTTTGCGTGCCTGTTTTGCCTTTCGCTCAGCAGACCCTGAAGGATGTGTTTGTTTCTGTGCCATAAGTCACTGACTTAAAGTCAGTCAACTGCAGAAAAGGGTACGATTAAGGAATATAGTTGTGATGCGTAGCAAAAGGTTCTTGAGCATCACAAAATTTGAAGTGACCATAAAAATATAGCAAAAGCATTTAAAATGCCCATTTCCACCATAAGGGCACTAATTAAGAAGTTCCAGTCAACTGCAAATGTTATGAATCAACCTGGAATTGGATGTGTGTCTAGGTTGTCTCAACGCACTGTGAAGAGGATGGTTCAAGTGGCCAAAAATCTCCAAGGATCACAGCTGGAGAACTGCAGAAGTAAGTTGCATCTTGGGTTCAGAAAGTCTCCAAAATTACAATCCAAAGTAACCTGCATCCCCAGAAGTTGTTTAGAAGTGTTTCAAGAAAAAAAAAAAAAACTCTACTCTAATCCAAAGACAAACTCAAGTGTCTTTAGTTTGCCAGACACTACTGGAACTTCAAATGGGATCGGGTTCTATGGTCAGATGAAACCAAAATAGAGTTGTTTGGCAATAAACACCAGAGGTAGTTTTGGTGCACACAGAAAGGTAGCCATATGTAAAAGTACCACATGCCCACGGTTAAACAGGGTGGTGGCTCTTTAATGTTTTGGGGCTGTTTTTTCTAAACATTTTGTTAGGATACATGGCATCATGGACTCTATCAAATATCAACAGATATTAAATGAAAAGCTGAATGCCTCTGCCAGAAAGCTTAAAATGGACCATAGTTGGACAATGATAGGCAGACATACCCAAAACATACGTCAAAATCAGTACAAAAATGGTTTACTGACCACAAAATAAAGGTCCTGCCATGGCCATCCCAGTCCCCTTACTTGAAACCCATAGAAAACCTGTGGGGCAAAGAGGAGAATCCACCAGCATGGACCTCGAAATTTGAAGGATCTAGAGAGATTCTGTATGGGGGAATGGTCTCAGATCCCTTGCCATGTATTCTCTAACCTCATCAGGCATTATAGGAGACGACTCAGAGCTGTTACCTTGGCAAAGATAACATCTTTGGATAAACCTGTGTTCATTGCCAGAAACTGCAATCTCTTTGTGAAATTCTTGAAGAAAAGCAGATTTCGTAGATCTCTGGTTGCACATCACAACATTAGTAAAAGAAGCCCTTGATCATCTAGAATTTATACTGATGAAAGACTTTTGCTTTGGGTACATGAGGTACATGATTATGTGTTTGATTAGGGTTGGGTCAAAATTTTCTTTAGGCTTTTAGCTTCTGGTTAAAACCACCAACAGTTATAATAAGGACAAAAAATTTTAATTAGTTATCTCAAAATAAGAACTGAAGAGAAGAAGGACTGTAAAAAGAATGCAAAAGAAGCAAGGTGGAATGAAACCATAAATTAAGGGCACTGTTGATTTCCTCAGGTGCTTTACTGGCAGTCAAATAGAAAAAAAAATGTTGCAATGAATAGTCTCCTATCATACTTTTTTCTCAGAATTGTCATGACTTTTCTATCTGAAGACTTTTGAGGGAAGATTAAGCCTTCAAATTTTGGAAACGTGGTGGCCACCCAAAGACAAACATTTGTTTCTTGACAAACATTGTTTCATATAATAGTAATGTCAAGATAGATGGGAAGGGAAGGCATGCAGAAGAGAATGAGCAAGCAAAGCACAATCAGTAATATCATAAGAAAGAAAATTGCTTGTACAGAAGAAGTGTTGTGACTGTTGAAATTGTGGATAGTTTAACGTGGCAATTTTGTTGCTGTAGGGAAGAAAATAGGGATGAGTCAGAGAAAAAACTTAATAAAGAGAGTTGATGGGCCATTGCCAGACAGAAATCCAGTGGTTTACAGTTTAGAGAACTCAACCTGGAACTGGGTTATACTGCTCTTCCCAAAGCAGTGTTTACACAGGGACCATGACACAAAGGGAATTTCTGCAAAGTCAGCTTTGTTGGACTAGTTTAACATGACTATAACCAATAAAACTGTTCCAATCACACAGTGTTTTCATGCAGTCCTTGTTCTTGGAGAAGATGGTTGAAGTATCTCTGATTAATGCATCTATGATCATTAGCAAATGAAAACATGGAAAATGGGAAGAATGGCTTGCATAAAAGTGATGGGACACTGAGGCATGTTTGTGGAACAGTTTGAGCTATTTATAGTGAGCTAAAGCACATGTTCTTTAATCTGTCTTGATAACATAATAGATTTCGTTGCGTTCTAGGCCACGTAGATCAGCTCATTTGTCTATAGTTGTGTGTTTTTGGGAGGGTTTGTGCTATATGCTTAAACACAAAGTCAAGGCACTCTCAATCCATCAACCTTGTACATCTATAGATACACTGGAAATTGCAAGCCACAGGAAGGAAACTATAATGACAAAGCATAGGCTTTGATTCATGTTTGAATAAGGAGAGTTTACATTAAATTTACAAGCACTGGTGCCCTGTCATCAAGTTTCCCTCAGAAGATAATAACAAGGAAATCAGAGTTACCTCATGCAAAGCAATATGGAAGTCCTTTATAAAAACACCAAAGTGGCAACAGACATGTCAGATTTATTACTGATAGGCAGACATACCTTACCCACACACCATCTGACTATCTTTGGTTACGGTGTATCATTATTGTTCCTTGGAACAATAAGGTACATGAAACTGTATACACGGTAAAATTTCTGTATTATTTCACTGACATGAACCAGAGTTGGAACATGTCCAATCCCACAGCCAATCATATGGTCTTCAGTCCTGGAGGTGCTGAATGCAAATCTCGCACTTTGTGTCTGAACAGACGCTGTACTGATGGCGTAACCTTGCCATGGGCCAAAGCGCTTTCAGCATCTGTTTGATTCATGACGTTATTACTTTGTAAATATTACATGGATCACATTAAGCTCAGCATAAGTCAGTGGGATACTCGTTTAGTCACTCATTCACTCCTCAGCTCCACTTTCTTCCATGGCACATTTGAACAGCTGTGAGTGGTTTTGTGGTTTTTCTTATTATGGTTACGAGGAACCTTGTCCTACACTAGTGTAAAAAGGCCACTTGTGCCACGTCTTGTACCATACAGTTTAGGTTGTTTTTACAAGACTAAACTAAGATTTTTCAGGGATCAGGCTGTGAATACATGAAAGCTCATTTTGGTAGTGTTGAGTAATATGTACTTGTGCAAAACTGTTGACTGAGGTGTCAGATGCTTCCATAGCCACAAAAAGTAAATGCTTTACACACAGCTGTCAATCAGTCTGATTCTAGATGAAATCATAGAGGAAGGGTGTTGGTCTTGGCTGTTGGAGGCCAGGCTGACGGCAAAAACATAGTAAGTTGAGCTACGGTAAGGCTTTCTTCAAATGAGCTCATTCAGAATGGAAAAAAGGCATCCATTATCTGGGCAGACTGCCTGCTACAGTAAAGTCATCTAATGTAATGTAATGTTGTCTAATGTCCCCCAAAGTAGGCCAAATGTCAGACTTTAGGGAATGCTTGTTATTGTCCTTTTTTCAGCTGGGAAGGATGATTTTAGGCTTGTAATAGAATTAACGGTGCTATACAAACAAAGAGATTGGTATAATGCAGGAAATTAAAGTGCAAGAATAAAAGTGGATTACATAGATTTTGAGGAGATGGGTGACATCTGCTTTGTCATTACCCACAATAATGCCACAGAAATTGAGTTCAGCAGTACCAAAGATAACAGGGCTTTTTATACTTGCTGAGCACTGGTTCATGTATGTCAGGCATAATGGTTAATCCACTGCTTGGGCCCAATTAAGTTCATCAAGCATACACGCGTGTGTGTGTGTGTGGGGGGGGGGGGGGGGGGTAACTTTAGATTTAGGATAAAAGTTAATAAATAAATGGTTAACTTTAGATTTATGCACATCAATGGAAGGTCCTTAAGTGGATAAGAAAGACAAACATATGTGTGTGTGTGTGTGTGTAAGACTAAGTGTAAGTAAGTATAGTGGGATAATGATATTGTGTAATGGCTGCTGTACTCAGGGTTAATTTACTGTGACTGGCCTCTGAGAGATGGCTTTGTCATCACGTGATTGCTGAAGTGTGTCAGTAGAGACTCCTGTAATCATCTGGAAAGGAAAAGAGGGAATAAGGGATCTCATCCATCCTTATCACTGAACCATGTGTGAGAGTGTAAATGTCACTTCTAAACACTCTGAACAGCTGTCCATGCCTTATTTTATGAAGCCAAAAAAGGGAAACTGTTGACTGAAAAGAGAATAAGAGGTGTGTGTTTGTGTCTGCATGTGAGAGTGAAAGGGAGGAAGGGAGGGGGCCGTAGGCAGGTGGTGTTCATTAGGGCCTCTCCCACATTTATGTCACCATGGGAATAGAGCTGTTGTGAAAGTGGGGCTCTGGACCCCCATAATCCCACCTCCCTCTCAGTTTCTCAGAGAAGCCAAACTTTATTGCAAAGAGTAACATAGTGTAAGGCAAGAAGGATATACAGCAGTATGCTGGTTCAGTAAAAGCGAAAAACAAGAGTAACAATAAAATAAATACACAGGACAATGTACAGTGTACACAGTTGGTTTTATGTTGTATGATTACAGTGGTCTTTTATGATTATTACTTGTCACACTGTACAAGATGATCCCAGTAAAAATTTGGCTGAATTCTATAACAGGCTGTGTGAAAATATATATTCCATGTCAGATAATATGACAAAGATCCTTTAATGACAGACCTGTGAATATGTCATCAATCAGTGCAATCTGGCCTTGTGCAGAAAATGGGGTTTCAAAACAGAAACATTCTTTGAAGTGAGGTTGAGGTAATAAGGATATTTTTTCTGTAAATGAGCACAGCTTTTTTTTACATTTTGGCTTCACAAATACTGAATTTGTAGCTGTCCTGTGAGTTTTGAATAATCCTATGCCATCCTCCTATTGGTGGCTTTTAGATGATCATCATAGCAGCCATCACACTGTGATTTTAGTCAAAAATCTCTGACACTGCCAGAACGGCTGTCTCAGGTCTTCTTGACACTAAATCGGTATATCAAATAATGTAAGCATTTTAACAATTAAGCATTCTAATACTGCAGATTGCAACTCCAATGAACAAAGAATTCTTTTATGATTATGTTTTTTGTCTGTGACAGGATATGTGTACAGTGTAAACCCTGCTATACAGTGCAGGTACAACAGGTTGATTAGAAGTCAGAAACATTCAAAACAGGCTGTTGGATCAAATTATTTCCTCTCTGCTCTTTTGGTTTATTTTGGTTTGCTCTTTGGTTTCTCTTGCCTTCCAAGCATATCTGAACTGTTCTAAGTCAGTTCTTTTGTGCGTGTGAATTTATGTGCCTTTTGCCAATACACCATCATTCACCATGAATCACAAGCTGATTATTTTACAGCAAATTCATGCAGTATTTGTTTGAAACAAAATTCAGACTTTGAGAGAGCCAAAAATGACCAGCTGTTTAAACCCAGCCGTGGGCAGAAAAGATTATGGGGTAGATGACATCCGCTCTGTCGTTACTCACAATAATGCCACAGGAACTGAGTTCAACAGTACCAAATCCTACATGGCCTCCATCCAAAGTCTCTTTTTAACAGGCTGGCACTCCCTAATGCATGCAAAATATCAGGAAATATAATTGTTAAAGCCACTAATTGTCCCCATTTTCAAAGTAATTAGGTTAGAAAATTGGACGCTGGATGAGGCACCTGCTTATCCAAAAAGCCATTTGAGGGTGCTGTGGCTTCATTCCCACCAAACCACTGTAATTCACCAGCATGCATAAGCACAATTCATGTATTTTAAACTGTAGTTGCTTGACACACCAGCAGTTGTGGCATCCATATTTATATTCAGCCACAGTTGCAATCTGTTCATCTCAGCATAGATTTACCTCAGAGATGTCTGCCAGTGTGGCATGGTTAGTGGGTCAATTTTTTTTTTATAGTGTTAGCTTGGGCCAAGGCACAGTATGTTCCATGTATTCTATTCAGCTACCCAGCATAACTGTGAAGAATATCTTGTACAGTGGGAGAGAACAAGTGGGGAGCCCAGAGGGTGAAAGGAGATGAAAAGACAAAATGGTGGAGGGAATTATAATTGGACTGCAGTTTACACTATGAGGATATTTAATGAACGTGACGTGAACTCAGATCTAAGTTCTGTGGTCAAAGTTACACTAATGATTCTTTTCACCTCTGCGTTGGATCTACCTATGGTTTACAGCTTTTAATTCCTACTATTGGTTTAAATTTGTCCAAAACCCATAATTAAACTTTAAATTGGCTCCAAATTTCTCGAACATTCTTTTTTCAACATTACCTGATATATTCATTAGCTGTTAGGCTAAAAAAATAGATTGAATAACTATGTAATAAAAGATTATTATTCATCTATAGGGCCAGACTGCTAACTATATTCATTCATTTTAATTTTACAATCTGGTGCTACCACCAGGACTGAGAGAGAGGGAGAGAGAGAGAGAGAGAGAGAGAGAGAGATAGGGACTATGTAATTCCTTGAAAGGTAAGTTTTTCTAAATAGCTGTCTGTAATGCAGTTCCACATCTATACTTTTTTCTCATGAGTGTCAGTGTGATACTGTGCAGTTCTCCTCAGTTGGCAAGTCTCTTCAGTGAAGAAGCTTATGGTATCTGAGTAAACTGAATACTTTTAGAAAAATCAAACCGTTCCTTGGTATGACTTGATTGATGATACAGCAATATAATCTCGCTAAACTGAACTAAGGGGCTATTTGGAGACTGCCTTGTTTTAGATTTATTTTGTATCATATACAAAGTTTCCTAATGCTCTATGAATGCTGGACTGACTGCCACATGTTCTAGTGAGCAAAAACAGTTTTGCAAGTGGGCCAAAAGAATTAAGTTTAATTTGTGTATCTGGAGACAGATAAAGTGTCATGTTCATGAAGAACTTCCTCTTTAAGATGTATTGGCATACAGGCAACCTAAAGCCTTTTGTTAAGATACAAGTTGCATTATCACAAGCTGAAAGATGTAACATTACTTTATTTGTTCTGGGAGAATAATAGCACATGAATAATTTAAAGCATAGTCTTTTCCATTTTCCTAGATTTCTTTTAGAGATTTTAGATCTGTATGTCAAAGCTGTCTGAATTTGGCAGAAGAGACAGCGGAGAGAGAGTGAAAGACAAAATCTCTCCCAGTGGATGGATGAATAGTTTGGGTTGTGGTGTTGGGTTAGGTCAAGTATAGCAAGATTAAAGTGATTGTGGTGCAGAGGAAAACCACAGTAATTATGAGATCAGGGCATTGGTTGGCCTGCCTGCTTCCTTATGACTGTCTAAACTATGTAATTGGGAGCAGGTACAGAAAGGCACAGAGAAAACGGTCTCCGCTTCTGACTGCTTGGATGTGCTTTGCTTTTTTTTGTTTTGATTTGCTCACATTTAACAACAGTTAACTCCTGGACTACTAATCTTTTCTGAAGGTGCTAAAACCACTTTAGGCCTTTGTAATGTGATAATACAGATGATTTAAGATCAATGAATGTCTAATGAAAAAAGTCACTAATAAGTGGCACTAATGTAGTCTTTCAGAACAATTGGACATGATTATTAATAATTAATTTTGGTACTAAGCAGCAGTATTTGAATCCATTGGTGTCAGTGGGAGTTAGTGTGTTATGCCAGAAATAAACGTTGACTCCACAGTGTCATATATCAAGGAGGTAAATCTGGACTTCATTTCCCAGCAGCCACTGCACCAAATTACTGTCACATGACCACCTGCACCTGTATCACATTTTTGTTTAACAAGCACTCATATATATAGCCACTGTTTGCACTGCTACTTTGTCTCACGTAATTGTCTTTCCATGCTTTTGTCCACGCATCAATGTTTGGTTTTGCCACAGTATTTTGCCTCGTGTTATTGTGTCTTTGTTGTTTTTTGTCTGTTTGTTTATTAAATGTTTGAAGATCTGCACTTGCTTCCATATCCATCTTTGTAACGTGATAGAACGTGAGACCTACAACGGAAGCAGCGGATCAACATGAAATACCTGGGCTTCACTCTACCACCCATGTTCGCGGAGAACTATGCCACGCCACGCCAACAGCAGGAGGAGTCCGGGTACAAGTGGGAGCCTGTTGTCTGGGCTAGTACCATCTCCCACCCTCCCTCCCCTATTATGGATCTAGTTCAGCAAACGGAGTCGCTCTGCCTTCCTGCTCAGCTGAGGACGCCACTCAGCCTTTCTGTTCAGCTGAGGACGTTGCTCTGCCTTCCTGCTCAGCTGAGGATGTCGCTCTGCCTTCCTGCTTGGCTGAGGACGTTGCTCTGCCTTCCTGCTCGGCTGAGGACGTCGCTCTGCCTTCCTGCTTCACTGAGGACGTCGCTCTGCCTCCATGTTTCGCTGAGGACGTCGTTCCTCTTCTTTACTGCGCGCCGTATGTCACTCCCCCCTCCTGCTCCACGGAGGGCATTCTTTCCCCACTGTGCTCCGCGGAGAGCATCGTTCCTCCCTTTGGCCTCATGGAAAACCTCGCTCCCCTCCCTGGCCAGGCGGAGAACCTCGCTCCCCTCTATGGCCTCGCGGAAATCTTGGAGCTTCCCTCGGGCCTCGTGAAGACCATCGCTCCCCTCTCCTGTCCTGCGGAGGAAGTTGTCCTGCTGTCCTGCCCCGCAGACATTGCTCTGAGCTCCAGCCCCGCTGAGGACGTCACTCTGCTTACCTGTTCCACTGAGGATGTCGCTCTGCTTACCTGTTCTGCTGAGGACGTCGCTCTGCTTACCTGTTCTGCTGAGGACGTTGCTCTGCTTACCTGTTACACTGAGGACATTGCGTTGCTTTCTTGCTCTGCTGAGGATGCCACTCAGTCTCCTAGTTCTGCTGGGGACATTTTGCCCAAGGGGCCAGGACCACCAGATGGCGGGAGTGCATTTTTGGGCGCTTCTCCCGGGGGGGGGGTTCTGTCATATATAAAGGAGGTAACTCTGGACTTCATTTCCCAGAAGCCACTGCACCATATTACTGTCACATGACCACCTGCACCTGTATCACGTTTTTGTTTAACGAGCACTCATATATATATATATATATATAGCCACTGTTTGCACTGCTTCTTTGTCTCACGTAATTGTCTTTCCATGCTTTTGTCCACGTGTCAATGTTTGGTTTTGCCACAGTATTTTGCCTCGTGTTATTGTGTCTTTGTTGTTTTTTTGTCTGTTTGTTTATTAAATGTATGAAGATCTGCGCTTGCTTCCATATCCATCTTTGTAACGTGATACACAGCTTGCGCATAATATGCTGCGATGCATTCATGGAAAGTAATGGGTACACATGGGAGACACCTAAAGGCCATAATGACTTTGGCACTCATGAACTTCCATGAAGAAATTCTATTAATCAACAATTACCAATTAAATCCTGATCCTTCAGCATATTATAAAGGCCATATGAGATTTATATTACTCATCTCACAATGTTAAAGTATGCAAATCTAGAACTGTTTCCAGTTTAAAAATATGACATAAATACAATGTGCCTTTAAAGCCTCAACATAACAATAAATAGCATTTTATAATAGCAAGTGAGCTAGTTACAGAATAAGATCAGTTTTGTTCACTTTTTCTCTCTCCAATATCCAATCCAGTACTTTCTGCTGCTATCAATACTGGCTTGATGAATTGATGGCGTCTCTATACAGCGATGATGTTTTATAACTCATCTATCATTTGTTAGAACTAATCTTTGCAAAATCTAAACACCTTGACTTCACAGAATGCATGGTTTGTTTTCAGGTTAACCCGCACCCTGTGGAATCTTTTTGAAACAATTGTATCAATTCAAATGAATAAAAAATGTCTTTTCCATGAAGCTGATGTTATTCACACCAAATACTGCATGATAAATGTCTTGCACACTGCCCGCAGTTCTCCCTCATCTGATGGGTTCAGTGGACCAGAAGACAAACCCCATGATACTTCCATCCATCCATCCATCCTCTATACCGCTTATCCTCCCATGATACTTGTTCTCACAAAATTAAATATTTGAATCAACTGTCACTGAAAACATAGTTTTATCAGTCCAGACCCTGAAAATATTTGGTCTCCCCTCCCTGTCCCGCAGGACTGCACTGGAGCCCATTCATCAGGCTTTTTAATACAACCATTGTTTTTGCTCTCTCCCTTTTCCTGTCTATTGGTTATCTTACACATGCATATAAGATTTATTTCTGTTGTATAGCCAGTCACGCATGGCTAATGTTGTAGACATGGCCTTTGGTAAACATCCTGTGCTTCAGTCTACATAATAATAATGTGGTAGCTGTTGCTAGTTGTAACATTGGCTGTGTTAGTTAAAAGTGGATATGTATTACAATCTGCATTTTCTCACTGTCACACCCAAATACCCAGACACCCTTTAACACCAATGTTCTATGTCAAAGCATGAACAAACTTTTAACATACTCAAACAGCAAGAATATACCAGCTATCACATAGACAGAGACAACTAGGGATGTAACACAATACACTTTGTATATCTGTATCTGTTTAGTGGTCCAAGTATCCTTATCGGGGCTTGACATCCATTCGAAGGTGTTTTTTTTAAAGTAAAGATAAACTTTACCATTATGCTAGGCCCAAACCTGTTCCAGTATGACAGTGCCCCTGTGCACAAAGCAAGGTCCATAATGACATGGTGTGCCAAAGTTGGAGTGGAAGAACTCGAGCCCCTTGCACAGATCCCTGACCTCAACCTCAGTGAACACCTTTGAGATTAACTGGAACACCAGCTGCATGTCAGGTCTCCTTGCCCGATATCAAGACCTGAGTTTACTAATGCTCTTGGGCAAATCTGCACAGTCACATTCTAGCATATAGTGTAAATCCTTACCATAGGACTGGAGTCTGTTATAGCAGCAAAGATGAGCACATCTAACTTTCATAATTATGTGTCCACATAATTTTGACCATATAGTGTAGCTGGTTCTATTTTTCAAAACATAAATCAACCAAAAGATTTAAAACACAGCAACCATGTCCAGGCATTTACTAAGGATTCAATTCAATTCAATTTTATTTGTATAGTGCTTTTAACTGTGGACATTGACTCAAAGCAGCTTTACAGAACATATAAACAAAGGATACAGATTTGACTGTTTTGACAGATTTGACAGATACAGGTTGACTGAATGAATGCCCTAAATGTGTGTCTCCTGTTCATATCTGTATTTGTACCTATTTAGAACACATCCCTTCATTATGAATAACGTATTCATATTACCTCCCTAGATCAGCTGGTTAGGGCTAGTTTTATATACACCGACCAGTCATAACATTAAAACCACCCGTCCCACTTACGCTGCCAAAACAGCTCTGACCTGTTGAGGCATGGACTCCACAAGACCTCTGAAGGTGTGCTGTAATATGTGGCACCAAGATGTTAGCAGCAGATACTTTAAGTCTTATAAGTTGAAAGGTGGGGCCTCCTTAGATCGGACATCCTACAGATGCACGATTGAACTGAGATCTGGGGATTTTGGAGGCCAAGTCACCACCTTGAACTCTTTGTCATGTTCCTCAAATCTTTCCTGAACAATTTCTGTAGTATGGCAGGGTACATTATCCCGCTGAAAGAGGCCACTGCCATTAGGGAATATGGTTGCCATGAAGGGGTGTACTTGGTCTGCAGCAATGTTTAGGAAGGTGGTACGTGTCAAAATAACATCCCCATGAATGCCAGCACCGAAGGTTGCCCAGAGAATCACACTGCCTCCGCCAGCTTGCCTTCTTCCTGTACTAGTACCATCTATTCCCCAGGTGAGCAACACACATGATGTAAAAGAAAATGTGATTCATCAGACCAGGCCACCTTCTTCCATTGCTTCAGTTCTGATGCTCATATGCCCATTGTAGTGGCTTTTGGCAGTGAACAGGGGTCAGCACTCTGGCTGTCTGCAACTATGCACCCCATACACAGCAAGCTGTGATGCACTGTGTGTTCTGACACCAGCATCATAGCCAGCATTAACTTTTTCATTAATTTGTGCTACAGTAGCTCTTCTGTGGGATCAGACTAAAAGGCCTAGCCTTCAATGAGCCGGTTCTGAACTGCAGAACCAGTTGTCATTCCTTGGACCACTTTTGGTAGGTACTAACCACTGCATGCCGGGAACACCTCGCAAGACCTGCTATTTTAGAGATGCTCTGTCCAAGTCCTCTACCCATCACAGTGTGGTCCTTTTCAAAGCCTTCTCCTGCTTCCAAAACATCAACTTCAAGAACTGACTGTAATGAGATAATCAGTGTTGTTCATGTCACCTTTTAGTGGTTTTAATGTTATATGTATATTTAAGTGTATATAAGTGCTGGTAGAAGGATTTGAACATCAGCCATGTTACACTAGAAGATACATTATTTGTTGATAGAAGATTAGTTTTGGTGCTTTTTTGGTTGTTTTTTTTTTACTTGTATGTTTATATAGTTGCAATATAACATACAAAATAATATGCAATATAACACTGCAGTGTTACTGCAGTGCATATGGTTCTGAGTAAGCAGAAGTGACCCTTGTTAAATAATTTAACAAGGGACACGTCTACTTATTCAGAACCATAATATTCTGACCCACAGTGGACCTCTTTCCTCCCACTGATGGTTAATTTCTTGCTGTCACTTATCTTAAATTCAAATCTCTCCACCCTACCTCCTTCCTTAAGACTTGCTCAACTAATACCTACCCCCCTCTCCCATCTCATTAACAAGCCCATTGAGTCTGGTTACATTCCTCTGCCCCCTAAAACTGTTATAGTTGTAGTTATATCAATTCTTAAGAACTGTTTCCCAGACCTAGTGGTTGCTCAACACTAATATTGCAGCCCTCCCGAATTGTTCAACTTTAACCTTGACTAAGTTTGAATCCTGGAAAAATCCTGTTTTCATGATCATGCGCTACCTAAATTCTCAGTTAATTTGTATTTAAACCCTAATACAAACTAAGCAATCATACAAAATGCAACCACACTGTATAGCTACTCTGGCTGGTTGTCTCTTTTTCAGTGAAGTACAAGCTCCTACAACTTGCTTTTAAGGCACTGAACACAGAGCTACTCTGTGGTGGTCCTCTCTGGTGGTCCTTAAAATCAGACTGGTCTCTGTAGAGGGCTGATTGTTCAGTGTTATGGCCCCCGGACTCTACAACTCCATTCCACAATCTCTTAATCTCCTCTGCCAGCTTTCAGTGTCCACCTGAAAATGTGTAACATGCTAAACATCATTATATAATGTACTGTGTATTGTAAGTGAACCCACATTATGTTCTTTTTTCCAGGTATGTTGCTTTCCAGTGCTGATGGTCAGAACAATGAATGTAGCAAACTGATGTGTAATTAGTGGAGCAAGTAGTGGAAAGCATTTTACAAGCATTGGAATAAGACATACACTACATTACTATAGCAATAATTAACAACGTTTACATTTATTTGTCCACCTAGAGCCCAGGAAAATGGTTACTCACTTACACATCAACATTTGTCCTCTAACAGTACTCATAAAAAGAGGCCTATTGAATGTGTAAAAAAAAAAGACAACTAGACAACATGTAGAATTCTTAGGAGAAAATATTACTATATTGCAAATCCAATTTAAAACCATAAGACCCCCAGTATAGGCATAGTCCTCCTATATAGTGTTGTGATCTAGTCTTTCTAGTGTTGTGCCTGTTGCTGTTGTGATTGAATTAATGCCAAGTGCTTTATCTAGATAATGTCATTCACACCAGCTCCAAAACTGAAAAAAAACATAGGAATTTGTAAAGTTGTTGGACCATATAATAATGTTCAGATTATCTTTTGAAAGTTGGCCTAAATAAGCACCAAAAAGTATTCACACCCCCATCTGGTACCATCACACACCAGCCTAGTGTGCAATATGGTTTATTCCCGTATATAACTGTTAATGCTGTTGAGTTAATATTATACTGCAGTATACCTTCTCGATTCAGAAGGTGGGAATTAATTTTCTATAACTACATTTCTAAAACAGCTTGAAGTTCTGGCTGTAACTTTAATGATCGGTTTAAATTAATACACTTGTTCTAATATGTTTTAATTTCTAGGTGATAACAGGAACTAACTTGTTTCACTGACATTCCATATCATACTTGATTTAATTTGTTTAGTTTTTAGTCATTTTTAGTATCATAATCCTATGTAAAACATTCCATTTGAACCCTAGGTAAAACATTGTAACAATGCAATACTGTATTAATATATAATTTCACAGTAGGGTTTTAGGTATTTGGGCTATACGTTCTGGCAAAAAAAAAAAAAAAAAAAAAAAATACAATTTTGCTTTCTTACAGTACTTGCATAGACTAAGCCACACAGATCAGTTGAACTCAACTGACATCATCTCATTTCTCATCATTTCCAAGAAAACCCAATGAGACAGAATAATAAACTCTCCATGGGTGCAGCCCTAGCATTACTTACTCTGGAAGTATGAGTTAGCATATGTTTTAGAAAAGCTGATTTTATCACTCTCCACATTCACTGGAGACAGATTTTTGTGATTTCCTGTGGTTCATGCTCAAACCCCAACCTTTGATCTATTTATCATGATAAACCGCAATGTATACCCCTGGAGAATCTTTATTTTCTCACTATATCTTACCTGAAATTATGTTTAGAAGAAAACATAAAAGGTCATAATTTAATGGACTTCAACCTCAACACAGTTCAAAAACAGTTACAATAACATAGGACACTAAAGGGACCTTTCTACTGACTCTGGAAAACACCAGAAGAAAGATGCCTAGGGTGCCTGCTTACCTACGTGAGCTACTGCAGATGTGGTCAGAGCAATAAGCTGCAATGTCTGTATTGTAACACGCCTAAGACAGTGCAGCAGAGAGACAGGAAGGACAGCTGATCATCCTTGCAGTGGAAAATTACATGCAAACATGTGTCCCTCAAGACGTGATGGAGAACTTGCAGATGCCTTGGTTTAAGAGTGGAGGAACATCTCACAGCTAGAACTGACCAATCTGGTGCAGTCCATGAGGATGAGATGCATTGTAGTACTTAAAGCAGCTGGAGAACACCAGAAACTAACTGTTGCTTTGATATTGACCCCCCCATTGTTCAGGGACTCATTATTCCATTTCTGTTCGTCAAATGTTAATAGAAATATTTACACATGTTAAGAAATTTGATGGAAATAAAAGCAGTTGAATGTGAGAGGACGTATCTTTTTTTTTTGCTCAGTGTGTGTAATATATATATATATATATATATATATATATATATATATATATATATATACATACACACACACACAGTCATGTGAAAAAGTAAGTACACCCCTACATTTATCACACCTTCAAATCCATAAAATTATAATTAGGTGTTCAGGATTGGGTGTCATTGATTAGAACCTGCTTACGGAGTCTTATTCATACCCCTCTCATATCTAGTGTCTGGTGTTCCCTTTGCTATTGAGGTGTGTGGTGTCATAATGCCAACATGTAAAGAGTTCTATGAGGCCTTCAGAAAAAAGGTTGTGGATCCCTATGAGTCTGGAAAGGGATTAAAAAAGATCTCCAAATTATTTGAAATACATCATTCCACTATACGGAAAATAATTTATAAAGGGCGCAGATTTCAAACGACTGCCAATTTGTCCAGGACTGGGTGGCCAAGCAAAATCAGCCCAAGAGCACACCGTCTGATGCAAAACGAAGTCTCCAAGAACCCCATCATTTAATCACAGGATATGCGTTGATGCATACAACTGTTGCATACAGCTGTTGATGTCAATGTGCATGCTTCTATAATCAGAACGAGAAAGCAGACAAATTGGACCTGCATGGGAGGCGTGCCACGAAAAAGCTTTAGCAAGACTACAGTTTGCTAATGAATATATAGGGAAAGACCAAGCCTATTGGAATAATGCGCTCTGGATAGACGAATCAAAGTTATCAGAGTTATTTGGCCAGAGTAACAGCACACATGTTTTGCACAGATCAAAGACAGCTTTTCAGGAGAAGCACCTCATACCAACTGTGAAGCACAGTGGTGGAAACGTTATGGTTTGGGATTGCTTCGCTGCCTCAGGAACTGGACAGTTTGCATTCATTAATTCAACTATGAATTCTGCATCATATCAGAAAGTGCTTGAAGATAATGTGAGGCCATCTGTCCAAAAGTTGAAGTTGAACCGAAAGTGGACCTTTCAACAGGATGACGATCCTAAGCACAAGAAGAAATGGAGGGTTATAGAACGGTGTGTCAAAGCCTGGATTTTTAATCCCATTGAAATGTTGTGGGGGTAATTACGTTACTCCTCAAGCCTGTATGTCTGTGAGATGCTATGCATACTATTGTAGTTTAACAATGAATTTTATTTATGAATTAGGGATGTAACTGAAAATGAATACATTACACAGAAAGAATAAATACAAATACAGTTGTGAATTATTTTAGAAGTCATTAACAAAGGTGCACAGGCCAAATGGTTGAGACTAGAGGTGTGCTACCAAAAGTGGTGTGAGCAGGAGGTTTTTACCTTTATATGGGCATGAGCAAGTGAGTGGTTAGATCTGAAGGTCGCAGGACAAAGATAGATCAGGTTCATTAATATGAATGTGTGGTGCAACACAGTGCATTTACAGCATCCATAGTTACATTTGCCTGGTCATGGTCATCATGGTTTAAATTAGACTGCTGGTTTGTTCATATTTTGGGAAACAAACAAACATAATAACTTTGCAGGCGGGATTTAAAAACGGTCCTGCACAAATCTCTAGGTGACACCAATTATGCACTAGAGTGATACACTGTAGCTGATATACTTTAGATATCAGAACCTGACTCCACAGACAATGCTAACAGAAATTGCATTTCTACTAATGGTATTTTATTTAAAAAGTGTATTCCAGTGTAGTGTTGGTAGGATTCATATTTTAGAAAAATGAACCCCTTCCAGTTTAGTTTAGTTTAAATCCAAATACAGATACAGATTTGGATATTTGGAGCAGCAAAAAGATGCAGATACAGATGTTAGGAAAGGTCTTGACTTTAAAGAGCATCTGGAGATGGGAGGTAAGTGTTTTCCTACACTTCAGGTTCAGTTGAGTGATTTCAAGACCTGTGCTCAAGAGAAGAAATTTTAGTATCTGGGAAGGCCATATTTGGCAATACCCATCGAATTTAGAAATTCTTCTCATTTTCTCTGTCAACATAAAAGAGAAATAAAACAAGGCCAATAAAGAGTGAAACATGCATACCAAGGAGTAGAGGTAATAAGTAGGAGAACAAAAATGGCCTAGAAAATCCATGGGCATAGATCAACAAAGCCTCCCATTGGGGTTAAAGTATACCATTAATCTAAGTGAAGAAAGTTAGAGAGAAAAAAATGGGACTGGCTGGTAGATTATATCATCTGTTTTCCTCCTGGTACACTGTTGAATTCCTAGAATGTTCTGTGCATCTATTCCATGATACTGTTAATGCCAGGAATGGTCTTAGCTCAGCTGGTGAAAATCAATACTGATTAAGAAATGAAAGTTTGGAAGGGATGCTTAAAAATGGGGGAGCAATTGTAAAATCTAGCCAGATTGAAATATCAACTGACCTGACAGTTGAGTTCCTGAAGCATTTAGCTTAACCCTCCTCCAAAATTATAGATATAAATCAAAGCCAAACTACCGTATAATTAAAAAATCCTGTATGCCCTTTTATCAGTTCACATTTAGTACATTGGTACCATAAACTGCCAGCCAGTTATTTATTTCAACAGACAACAATCACAATTCACAATTTCACCAAAAAGCCTAAAATCACATTTCAACCTATTCCCACCTTACAGTAGCATATTTTTTCTTAGATTTTTATACAGAGAAGTCCAAGCAGTGATATACTGTAGGGGATTTGAACTGCTGTATTTGACATTTGACAATTGACATTTAGTTTTTTCAGTGTAGTGAAATTCCAGGAAACATTCAAAGCTCAAATATACACACAGTATCTCTCTCTCTCTCTCTCTCTCTCTCTCTCTCTCTCTCTCACACACACACACACACACACACACACACACACATTTGTTACCATCCAACACCAACCTAGCATGCAGTCAATCAAAATCTCCTTCACATATTAAGCTGAATTTATTCAGCTGACAGATTTAATACAATAATCATTAGAAAATTAACGCAAAATCAAGCGAACGCCACAATATTCAGAAAAGTGTGCAATTCTTCAAAATTACCGCAGATTTCCTGGAGATTTGGGCCAAGATGTGTCATGTGACGGCATCACAATGCGCATTCAGCCAAAGCCCTCTTCGATTCACATATGTCGCACTTGAGTACATCTAGAAGGTCTCATTTACCAACAAAGATCACTGCGAAAGACTGTGCAAAACAATTTTTTGCATTGCAATTTTGCCAATTCAAGTACTTTTTCCACAAAAAAAGTACAAATAACTCTCAGACATTTCACAAAAAAAGCTGCAGCAAAATCAGTTTTGGTTGCAACAATAACAAAAAACTAAAACTCTGTGTAATAATATACAGACTGGATAATAGATAATAAAATGATTTGTATAAATTATATTCCATAAGTTTAAACATAGTAAGGCTCACTGCAGAATTAACACATGATTTGTAAGGTAGAAATGTTGAACCTCAAAGTAAGTATCTACAAAATTCAACAAAAGACAAATGACAAGAACACAATTGGAATGGAAATTTCCAGATGTGCTTGATATAGATTATATGGTATAGATGAACATACATTATCCCCTTCTTTTGACCTGTAACACAATCTCTTAAAGACCTCCACATGCAGTTTTGAGGCCTGTAACAAAATGCTTTCTCCTTTATTCAGGTCTGTAGAAACACATACAATTAGCGACACAGAGGCAGAAATTGACCTTATAAAGTATGTTTGAGTAATACAAAGAGCCACAACACAGAAACAGATTAAATACTGTACTTCAACTTGATGTTTTTAACTTTTCCTTTCTAGCTCACACCCCTGCTGCTTGTGTCTGGCCAGCCGGTTTTTGAATAACTTTGCAATAACCAAGCTGAAATGTGGAGGGTGCTAAAGAAAGTTTGGTTAATCACAGTAATTGACATCAAATCCCGAGGGTCAGTGAGCAGAGAGAATCATAATGGTCACTTTTTCTGTTGAAGGGGCTGATTTTAAAACTGTCTTTTGACAAAAGCGAGTGGGAGAGTGGGAACAGTTGTCACATTAAAAAAAATAATATCTAAAGCTCCAGTTTTTGAGACAATTAGTCTGTTAGCTATATAAACATTTTCATGTTTTCTTATTAATATTACAAGATATAGAAATTAAATCAAGGGGCACCTGAGTGGCACAACAGAACCGTGTTCACCTAATGATCAGGAGATGATGAGCTTGAATCCCAATAATGCCATAGCCACTTGTGTCCAGGAGTCCTAGAGAACATAACTGGCTATGCTATCTGGCTGGAAGGGATAGCATTACTCTCTACCCTGTCAATCAGAGCAACACTAGGCAATTGCTGGCACATGTGAGCTCATGTATGCAGAAAAGGGCAGATAGCATTTTCCCCCAAGTGTCTTATATTGCCTTGTCATACAGCTCTGGCAATTGACCAAATGGGGAAAAAATTTAAATCGTAGGAGAAAAATGTTATAAGCAAGCCCATGTTAAGCTGTTCATTCATTAAGTGTGTGGGAGACATATTGTTGCTAATTATTTTATTATGCAGGGAACTCTTATTTTGTTTTACAATGTTTGCAGCTGATAAAGCATCTTTGCTAAAATATTAGGCACCCCATGGCACACAAGTACTTCAAATACATGAATAACAGATGATATGCTTGGCTCTTTGAAATTCATCCTTGTACCAACATCATTTTTCATGAAGGAAAACATTTTTCATCTCTTATGTTTTGTTACATATCTTAAATACATTTACATTTTAGTTACATTTTATCTTAAGTATTAATACCACTGTTACAACTGTCCACCCACTGTCAACCATCATGAAATCTGATATTCTAGCTAGCCAGCTTGGCATTGTCAACTATCAGTCATGCTACCTGATAGTCAAATAGACAATTATCAAAACTAGCTTATTTGGTTTCATTTGCCTACAAAATGAACCCATAGTTCACAATCACCTCCAGATGTTCCCTTTCAAAGGGAACTCAACATTGTGTGAGTTTCACGCTGTGGGAAGCTTGAAGCTTGCATAACATCATGCCTATTTATAGGCCTGCCATGATCAGGTGACATGGCATTTAACCGCGTCACGTGATATAAAACGGCACCTGTGAAACACACCGTCAGCCTTATTATCTTCACCGAGACTGCATGTCGGTCATTTGTGTATCTCTCGCAAAAGACTATTCATTTCCTCTCAATCTTTAAAAAAAAAAAAAGAATGAAAAATCTCTTTACTTTTCTGTCTGTTTAAAAAAAGAGAAAATTATGAGTGAGAAAGAATTCAGGAAGTGTGTCACACCTTACTCCCATTTGATCATGGGGGGACAGACACACTTTCTGTGTGTGGTGTCTAGGGATGGAGCACACCAGGGCAGCCCTCGAGAGGTCTGACTGTGCTTATTGTGAAGATCTTACAATCAGGCAGCTCCGCTCACGGCTCACTCTCTTCTCGGCAGAAGGGAGTTGCATTTCAGAGCCTCACGGATCTGGGCCGGCCTGGGGATCTCGTGTAGATCTGGAAGAGGAACTGTAGATGAGCAGTGCTCTATCTCCTCTATGTCCTCCGGGTCCAGCTCTCTGCCGGATTTTGGAGCTGCTCCTTCCGTTATGGAAAGCCAAAACACCCTCTCTGACTCAAAGGAGCCTGAAGGGGGTGCCATTGCACCATTAACAGAGAGCAGCTCTGAAGCATATAAAGAGCTGCATGAAGTGATTACCAGGGCAGTTTCTCGTAGCAGGCTAGACAAGCATTTTCTCCCCAGTGAAAATATCTCCCTCACTCTGCAGAAAACTCCCCTTTTTTCCAGAAGTGCATGATGAAATATCGCCCTTCTGGGGAAAACCATACACTAGCCGTATTTATAATCCAGCGACAACAAATTATTCGGCCAGTGTTGGGAATGAACGGCACAGCTATTTAGCTATGCAGAAGGTGGAGGAGGTACTTGCGATCTACCTCTCTCCATCGATGGCAGGTAATTTAGGGGGCCAGCCCCCTAAATTCAAATTGAAATCCAAACCATGTAAGGCCACCATGGCACTGGTGGGCAAAACCTATGCGGCAGCAGGTCTTGCTTGTGGATCACTGCATACAATGGTAGTGTTGTAGGCCCACCAAGCTGACCTGCTGAGTGAGCTTGACATCGGGGAGGGAATTGGGCTCGAGGCAGTGGCTGAGCTTCATCGTGCCACATATTTGTCTCTCCGGGCGACCAAGCAAACGGCCTGTCATATCGGCTGGTTAGCTTATCAATGGTTAGCTTGGTTGTGGCAGAGAGGCACCTATGGCTGAACCTCTCAGGGATGGGGGACAAAGATAAGGTCTCCCTGCTGGATACCCCTATTAAACCTTCCGGTCTGTTCGGAGGCGTGGTTAACGCCATTGCTGACAGGTTTTGCAAGGCGAAATATCAAACGGTTGCATTCAGCCAGTTCCTTCCCCATTGTGTTGAGTTCGCCCGAGCATCCATAAGCAGAGCCCGGGCCAGCAATAGTGAAAGGGAGGCACAGAAGGCAAGTGTGGCAGCCTGCCTCCCCCCGCGGAGAGCCAGGGGGACCTGGCGGCCACAGTTGTCGCCTGCTAATAAGTCTGATCTAAGAATGATCATAAAGGCAAAGCAGACAAAGAAGGAGTGGTCCTGATGGGCCACAGAGGGACATATCAGGGGACATGAGGTTGTTTGGGCAGTTAGCTCCCAGTACTACTGCTGGGCCTCCCCTAGCCATGGCCGCACAAAGTTTTCAGTCTTCTCTGGTCTGCGAGCTGTCACAGGGCAACGGAAATCTGATGCTTTCCCTCCAACAGAATGTGGAAGAGTTACTATCACTAAAAGACCATCTGGCAGCATCGAAACTTCTGCCAAATGTGTCTCCATGGGTTCTGTCCACCGTAGAAAAGGATTACCGTGTCTAGTTCAGAGCTCAACTCCCCGGTTCAGAGGTGGGCTCATCACAGTAGTCATCACAGAGCAGAGCCCAATGTTAGCGCAGGAAGTAAGATCCCTCTTGGACAGAGGGGCCAGAGAACATGTACCCCATTCCCTGAGGGAGGAAGGCTTTTACAGCCGTTATTTCCTGGTCAGCAAAAAAAAAAAATGGGCTTATGGAATTTTAGAGCTGTGTCATCACAGACATCCACACACTGAGAAAAAGCCCAGTGAATTACTTAATTCAAATCCGTCGGTTCCACATGATTGAATTGAGTTACATTTACATAATTTGTTTTTGTACATCAATCATGATTTGATCATATGTTTTATGTTTATAGCGAAATATTAAGGTATATAATATTTTAGCAGTTTGAGAGTGTAGGAACACCGGCTTGATTATATAATTCTCAGTGCTTCATGGGAGTGAGCATTCACTACACCACTATTTAATTTTATTAAAATTAAAGTTGTTTTTTTACACACATTTCTGCATTGTTCAAAAGAAATAAAGTTTATTTAATAAAGGTAAAGTTAAATGAAGTTTTTTAAGTACACTACCTGTCAAAAGTTTTGAAACACTTGCTTATTCAAAATATTTTTTTCACATTTTTGAATAATGTTACCGTCAGCAAACTACTATATGAAATAACACAAATGGGTCAAGTCTGTGTTCTTAATCTTTAATGTAGGATTGAACTACAATCCCAAATTATTGTTAAGTCATGTTTGGGGTTTTTTTTTCAGTAAATCTAAACAGGATACATAATGTACAAGGTAAAGTCATTGAAAGTTTGGAAATGATCTGCTACATGCGAACTGGTGAAAAAGTTGCAGGATTCATCCTCTTCAAAAACACAAAGAATTTCTATGTTGCTGAACCCAATCCTACGAAGCCCTAAGTGGGCATGCATTATTATTTTTTGGCTCTAATACCATGGCTCTAATAAAAAGTGCCAGAGTGAAGCGCTATTATGAGACAAAGCACAGATCTTTTGAGCAAACATATCCACAGCAGTCTTCGGTAGTGCAGACGCAAAATAAACAAACTAAAAGCCCAGTATGATCGGTTCACCAGAGTCCTCTTCCATGCATTCACTTCCCAACAGGCACTTAGCCTATCCCAGGGAGCATCGGGCACAAGGTGGGGTACACCCTGGACAGGGTGCCAGTCCATCGCAGGGCACAATCACATACACACTCACACACCCATTCATACACCATGGACACTTTAGACATGCCAATCAGCCTACCTTTTGGACTGGGGGAGGAAACCGGAGTACCAGGAGGAAACCCCCGCAGCACGGGGAGAACATGCAAACTTCGCACACACACGGCCACTGTGGGAATCGAACCCCCGGCCTTGGAGGTTTGAGGCGAACGTGTTAACCACTAAGTCACTGTGTGCCCAAAGACAATGACACATGTCCCCAAATTATAACACACATTAGACATTTTAATGGTTTCTACCTTTGGGGGTAGAACATTTTAGTCACTGGAATTCTAATTGTGTACCCCTGGTATTGAGAGATGGTCATCTCTCTGAGCTGTACCAGTTCCCCTTCCAGCTCTTCTCTCATGTCAGTGCAGTAACAGTATGGATGGGGGTCTTTGATTTGTTCAGTGCTGAAGGGGAACTGGAAGCAAGTAGTCTGACTCCTCTGGGGTGAGGAGTTGGTCGTTGGTAATTGGCTCCTGTTATGCTCTTTCCTTGATCTTGAGGAAGTTTTGTTCAAAGATCCCACAGATGCTGGTGCTGCCATCCTTATTGAGGTCTGCAAATAGAGTCTCTGGATTATCTGTCAGTCTCCTGTTTTTGTAGACCTTTCATGCAGTTTCTTTTGAAAAATCTTTTGGGTAGTTCAGCGGAATGTTCTGCACACTTTGGGTTTGTGTGGGCCTAGGGTTATGGGCCATTTGCACCTGTGCTTTGAGTTGGGTGTGGATAATTCCTGCTATTGTTTTGGTCAAGATGCATTCACACTTTCCTTTTCACACCTCCAACATAGCTGGTCAGGTCAACACAGCTGAACCCTCATAGAGGACTGTTCAGTGAGGATAAAGACATGGATGTAGAAAGTAAAAGTAATAATATTAAGAATTACTTGAGTAAGAGTAATAAGGTATATGATGAGAAGATGACAAGTTACTAGTTACTTCAGATCTGATTAAAATCAAGGGAAAATCCTGAATTTCAGACTACATGGAGAACACTGTGTGTGTGTGTGTGTATGTATGCATATGTTGACATGCTTGCTTCTTCCCTCTCTCCAGGACACTAAAAACGTGAGCGGTTTTAGTGTCAGACCACTGCAAGTTATTGCGAGGCTCGCGACCTCATTATACATCATTTAAACTTATTTATTAAAACTGCATATATTTACTAATATTTAACAGTAACGGCGGAACGGCACCGAATGTAGTGAAGTACATTTCTGTGATTGAAAATTAACTTGAGTAAGAGTATAAATATGGCCACTTAACTATAAAAAGTAATTTTAAAAAAATTATTGAAGTAAACGAAGTAAATGTAACGCGTTACTACCCATCTCTGAGTATCCGTGATAATCAGGATGTGTAAATCACCTTGTGAATATGCTCTTTCTGTAACAACACATTTGATAAATGTTGCCATGTGTTTAAATTGATGCATAAAATGTTTGAATATTTGGTTTAAATATTGAAACATTGAAAATATATGATCAAATCTTGTTTGATGTACCAAAACAAATTATGTTAATGTAACGCAATTCAATCACGTGGAACCGATGTACGAATTTGAATTAAGTAAATTCAATGAGCTTTTTTTCAGTGTGGACTTCTGTGTTCACTTTAAACCAGTTTTTAAAGAGGAAAACTTTTAATCTAAAAAAGAACAAAAGTTTTCATTGGCAAGAAAGGAGAATGGAATGGAATTCATTCAATGTTACCTTGAGGAACCTTCTACAGTGAAGAAAACCCGCTCATATAAAAACACTAAACTAAGCACAGGCTTGAACTCTGGTTTTGGTTTCTGGAACTCTTGCTTACTAAACCACTGCACTACTCAAGTACACATAGTATTGCAATGTTAATTTAAATACTATACTTATTTATACTACATGACATGACCACGCTCACTCTTGTAATTAGATACTTGTTTAAATTAGGTTTACCATAAGTGCTGATGAGAAACATAATATTTTTACAGTGCATCCTGAAAGTATTCACAGCACTTCACTTTTTCCACATTTTGTTATGTTACAGCCTTATACCAAAATGGATTAAATTCATTATTTTCCTCAAAATTCTACAAACAATACCCCATAATGACAATGTGAAAGAAGTTTGTTTGAAATCTTTGCAAATGTATTAAAAATAAAAAACAAAAAAAGCACATGTACATAAGTATTCACAGCCTTTGCAATGACACTCAAAATTGAGCTCAGGTGCATCCTGTTTTCACTGATCATCCTTGAGATGTTTCTACAACTCGATTGGAGTCCACCGTGGTAAATTCAGTTGACTGGACATGATTTGGAAAGGCACACACCTGTCTATATAAGGTCCCACAGTTAACAATGCATGTCAGAGCACAAACCAAGCCATGAAGTCCAAGGAACTGTTTGTAGATCTCCGAGACAGGATTGTATCGAGGCACAGATCTGGGGAAGGGTACAAAAACATTTCTGCAGCATTGAAGGTCCCAATGAGCACAGTGGCCTCCATCATCCGTAAATGGAAGAAGTTTGGAACCACCAGGACTCTTCCTAGAGCTGACTGTCCAGCCAAACTGAGCGATCAGGGGAGAAGGACCTTAGTCAGCGAGGTGACCAAAAACCCGATGGTCACTCTGACAGAGCTTCAGCGTGTCTCTGTGGAGAGAAGAGAACCTTCCAGAAGAACAACCATCTCTGCAGCACTCCACCAATCAGGCCTGTATGGTTGAGTGGCCAGACGGAAGCCACTCCTCAGTAAAAGGCACATGACAGCCCACTTTGAGTTTGCCAAAAGGCACCTGAAGGACTCTCAGACCAAAGTTTGAACAAAGATTGAACTCTTTGGCCTAAATGGCAAGCGTCATGTCTGGAGGTCACCAGGCACCAGTCATCACCTGGCCAATACCATCCCTACAGTGAAGCATGGTGGTGGCAGCATCATGCTGTGGGGATGTTTTTCAGCGGCAGGAACTGGGAGACTAGTCAGGATCGAGGGAAAGATGAATGCAGCAATGTACAGAGACATCCTTGATGAAAACCTGCTCCAGAGCACTCTGGACCTCAGACTGGGGTGAAGGTTTATCTTCCAACAGGGCAATGACCCTAAGCACACAGCCAAGATAACAAAGGAGTGGCTACAGGACAACTCTGTGAATGTCCTTGAGTGGCCCAGCCAGAGCCCAGACTTGAAGCTGATTGAACATCTCTGGAGAGATCTGAAAATGGCTGTGCACCGACGCTCCCCATCCTACCTGATGGCTTGAGAGATCCTGCAAAGAAGAATGGGAGAAACTGCCCAAAAATAGGTGTGAAAAAGCTTGTAGCATCATACTCAAAAAGACTTGAGGCTGTAATTGGTGCCAAAGGTGCTTCAACAAAGTATTGAGCAAACGCTGTGAATACTTATGTACATGTTTTTTTTTTTGTTTTTTTTTTTGCTTTTTATTTTTAATAAATTTGCAAAGATTTCAAACAAACTTCTTTCATGTTGTCATTTTGGGGTATAGTTTGTAGAATTTTGAGGAAAATAATGAATTTAATCCATTTTGGAATAAGGCTGTAACATAACAAAATGTAGAAAAAGTGAAGTGCTGTGAATACTTTCCGGATGCACTGTATGTAAACCATACGTAATATTTTTTCTTAAATCTAACCAACCACACATTCCATTTTTTCAGGCTTGACAACGTTTAATGTGCTATGCTGCTTCACAGAAAGGTTCACAGATCCGCCGGCCAAGCACAAGCAGATCATGTGATTCAGTACAAGAAACAGCACCGTTTGGTTGGTAAAAGAATATATGTGTGTACAGTATATATCCAGGCAGAACTACTGTATCTACTAACAAGCCGTGTTTAGTTAAATGAAACATGACTGCCCCCTACTGGTCTTTTATTTCCTGTGCCTGCAGCATGTACGTGATTCTGTGTGATACCTCATGAAATTGTATGATCCCTTTTCCTTTGATGTGCATTTTAATGGCCACATTTGTATATGATCTGAGAATTTGTAGATGTCCCCGGTTTCTAGCCTCAGGTCACACTCTAGGGGCATCTCCTTATCACAAGATGGGCTGGGGTCTTTGATGGTCTTTGATGGCTGTCCAGCTCACAGTCTTTGGAGCGGCCTTCACCTGTGGTTGCATATAAATCGCCTAGAAATGCAGGCCGTATTTCTAGCACTGAAATTCTTTCTTCATCATTTAAGAGATTACCATGTGTTATTTGTGACAGACAACACAGCGGTGGTCTCATATATTAAGCACCAGGGAGGGTTATGTTTGTGCCCCCTGTTCAGGCAGGCCCAACTAATTCTTCGCTGGACGGAGGGGAAGTTTTTGTCAATGAGTGCAGTGTACATTCTGGGCAAGCTGAATGTGGGGGCAGACATCCTGTTGAGGCAGGGGCTGAGGCCTGGGGATTGGAGGCTCCATCCACAAGTAGTGAAGTCCATATGGCCAAGCGGAAATGGATGTGTTCGCCAATGAGGAGACAACCCACTGTCCGCTGTGGTTCACCCTCACCCCTCCCGCACCATTGGGGCTGGACGCCATGGTGTACACGTGGCCAAGGTCATGTTCGTATGTTTTTCCCCCATAGCTCTGCTCCCACAAGTTCTAGTGAGAGTTCGCCAAGACCATCTATGTCTGCCGCTAGTAGCACCATATTGGATATCTCAGATATGGTTCTCAGAGATAATATCCCTGATAGATGGTACTCACTGGGAGATTCCCGTCTGCAGGGATCTACCGTCTCAAACCGGAGGGCTGATTTATCACCCTTGGCCAGAACTATGGAAACTGTGGGTCTGGCCCCTAAGGGGCACCAGCTTATAGATTCTGGTCTCTCAACTGAGGTTGTAGAGACCATGTTGAACACTGGAGCACCATCCACAAGAAAACTGTATGCGCTCAAGTGGCAACTTTTTGTTTCGTGCTGTGAGGAACGTTAGCCAGACCCAGAAAACTGTGCAATAGCTACAGTCCTGGAGTTCTTACAAGGACGTTTCTCAGCAGGTTTAACTCCTTCTACAATCAGGGTGTACATGGCCACCATTTTGGCCAGCCATGCCCCTACTGATGTAGCCTCTGTTTGACAACATCCTCTAACATCAAGGTTAATGTGTGGTGTCAGGCAGCTGAGGCCCATCTGCAGACCATACATACCTTCCTGGGGAGGTATCCTTGAAGCCTCCTCGAAGGCTTGGTCCAAAGTGGCACCCTTACAGGATGTGTGTGCTGTGGTGTGCTGGTCTATGCCGCACAAATTCATTTGATATTACAGCCTGGATATACATTCCACCCCAGGATCGAGTGTCTTGCAGTGACCCTCGGGCTCAGATCATTTGAACAGGCCATACCCTCAGTATGATGGAGTGGGTATTCTCGTTCCCACAGTGTAAAGCTCACACAACATTAAGTTCCCTTCGAAAGGGAACGTCTGGGTTATGCATGTAACCCTGTTCCCTGAGAAGGGAACAAGATGTTGTGTAGCTTTGTCATACTGGGGCATGCCTGTGAATTTCGTCTTTGCTTCAGATAATAGAGGTTGACAGCGTGGTTCACAGGCGCCATTTTATATCACACAATGCACTTAATTGCCACGTCACCTGATCAGGGCAGGCCTATAAATAGGCATGATGTTACACAAGCTTCAGATGCCAGTCACGTACGAGGGTGCTTCCCACAGCGTGAAGCTCACACGACGTCTTGTTCCCTTCTCAGGGAACAGAGTTACACACGTTTGCCAGATATTCTCAATGTTAGGGAAATTACTTTCATACCTCAAAATCTGACTTTTGGTTAAAAATTTCTTCAGCGCCATGATTAAGTCACTGTTCTTTTGAGGGCAGGAAGTGGATGCTACTGAGCATGTGCAGAGTGAGTGTCACAACTGTAGAATTTTGCTAATTGGAGCAATTAATAGTGTTACTACTGACTCCTGTTACAACTGATCCCACCGCCCCCCAAATAGCTAGTTGTCAGCAATGCTAATAAACAAATACTGTGTATTGACTCACCAAATTTGTACGTGGCTTTTCAATTCCAAATCTTCCAAATATCAGGCTGTTTTAAGGTGTTTAAAGCTTCTGTTATTGTTAAACATTGTTTGAATGTTTTGTATGAAGTTCAACAGGAAGTCTGTGTTCTAACTGCCACATGACAGCACAAAAAGAATTATGCACATGTCCACACAGCAGCAGGCTGAGGCATAGGTTAAAAATGAGTTGTTATTCTCAAAGTTTGAGGATAACTGCCCTAGGAAATACAGCTGGTGCACAGAGGTGAGAAACATCCAACACCACTGACCTGACAAACTTCACAGCCACCCTAGCCCTTGACAACAGACCCAGAGAACCCTGACCCCTCCTCAAAGCAAACACTCATGCTAGCACTTCAATATGTGTGAAATATGCCAGTGCCCTCATTCAGAAAGAAAATACAGTCACTCAACTCTCTCTCACTCTTATTTTCGGTCTTCAGCCAAACTCCCCCTCCCCTCTCCCCCTAAGGCATTTTGTTTCAGAAACCCAATAATATCGGCATGTTGTTGCAGAACATGTTTGAGTTGGAAAAAGCGAAAGAGTGCTCTGGTCTTTGTCCAGCTAGGCATGCCATAAATCTGCAGATATGCTACGGAGCGGCAAGCACAGCCCAGGGGAAGCCAGACAGGACATGCACTAGAAGGCTTGTGATTATTTTTGTTTTTGCCGACGAGGAGTTAACTTAGGAGAAAGCCAGAGGGTTCAACTGGCTGCTGGAATGACTCAAATCGTTTGTCTTCTTGTCGTACAGACGTACCCTGTTAGAATAGTTGGACTCACACATTTAATTTTCCTCCAGATCCGACACATCTGAAGTGTTTCAAAATGGTGCCTTATAAGGGCAGAAAAGCAGATGTGAAAAGTACAAAACACCAGGATGGCTCAGGAACGCAACATTTGTTTGCAATTTGTTACTTGGTTTGTTAGCTAGCATCTCCAATGATAACCACCAGCAATCTTCATGTGTGTAGGTATACTTATAGTGTGTAATTGCATTCAGTCTTTCATTCACCAGAACTCTTCAGTAGTCAACTATGCTAATTGTGGTGTGGTTGGACAAAGCAAAGATACTGTATCCACATTCTGGTGGCAACAAAAAGGCCGTTAGGACTATGTCATCAGTCTTTGTCTAGAAATCCTGCCTCTCCAACAGAAGGTGGAACTTATTTTGTCTTTAGGCTTGATGTACCTTTTACAGTATGATTTAGAGTTTGCTATGCATCCCCATGGCTTAAAGATTAAATCCTCTGTCACCAGTAATTTTATAAAATCCATATTGACAAAATGGACATGGATCACAAAGAAAAACAGATGATCACTGCATAGAACTGAGGTGCTAGCTATGTTTTGGCTACATATAAAATGTGTTTCATTGAAATTGTGTGCTCATATTATTATTATTATTATTATTATTATTATTATTATTTTAAAAAATAACTTTTCACTGTTGATTGTGCCCTGTGATGGACTGGCACCCTGTCCAGGGTGTACCCTGCCTTGTGCCCGATGCTCCCTGGGATAGGCTCCAGGTTCCCTGTGACCCTGAAAAGGAGTAAGTGGTAGAAGATGGAAGAATGGACTTTTCACTATTGTGTGGAACTGAAACATATTTTAAAGTTCATTCATACTACAAAACAAAACAAATTCATCATTAAGTAAACAGTTCAGCATGAGAGAGAAGTCATGGGATGATCTTCAGGGGATTTTCAGCTGAAACTTTCTGATGTCTATATTTCCACTAAGTTCTGATTCATTTATTTTGTCTGCAGTATTAGAACAGGAACTTGTGTTGGTGATAAATTATTGTTAATGTCCACAAAGTAAGCCAGTTCTGAGAGCATTTGTGTTCCAGAAATGATGTAACACAAAATTCCTGATGGTCCCAGGAACATGACACTGGGCCAGGTGGGCAACATGGCCATGTGGTGGGTGGAAACAGGACCAGTGGGATTCTGTTTTGGAATGTGAATCTGCACACCAAATTGAACCGATGTTAGCTTAGTTCTGTCCTGGAAGCTTGTGAGTCTCGTGGGGCTAATTTTTCTGAAACCTGTCAGACAATATTAAACTTGGTATGGTATTGGCCTAAACAATTTCATACGCAGTTCTGATGTAAGGAGTTTAACCCATACTGTGCCTTATAGGCTACATCTGAATGATGTCATGCCAGAAAGTGTAGTCTTTGTGGATGAATGTGCAAATGTTATATTTTCTTTTTTTCGCTCTATTACTGAGGGTCCAATTTTAATCACTGGTAATTATTTAGGAGTTCCTCAGTGGTTCTTCTGAAGAAGTTCTCCTTGGAACTCTCTCTAATAGGAAACACCATTATTGAGTTATAGAGTTCTACATTTAAGGCATCTCACTGAGGGAACTGATGATGATGAGTTAACAGATAATGATGAGGACTATTATTATTATTATTATTATTATTATTATTAATAATAATAATAATAATAATAATAATATTATAGCAGTTGCAGCTATAGGGATTTTGAAAGTTGGACACATTCCTTGTCAAACCTTATTGATTTTATGGCCCAATGGTGTCATGGATGTGTATATTTCAGAATATATATATATATATATATTTATATATTTATATATATATATATATATATATATATATATATATATATATATATATATATATATATATATATATATATATATATTCTGAATGGGACTAGAATACAAGGTATCCTCTTTATATTGAGTTTACCAAAAAAATAAAATAAAATAAAATCATAGAAATGTTTATGATGGTTGGCACATGCACATCCATGACACCAATGGGCCATAAAATCAGTAAGGTTTGATTAGCATACAATTGCATTTAGCAGTTTTATAACAAAATTGTGTACCTAATACGATCTCAACGCAGTATTATGGGTGTAACACTATTACACATTAACACACACAAACAAAACAAACCAGGGCTGCTAGAAAAACACACTTTTAGAATTGGTTCGTATCATTTTGATTACAATTGAGAACAATACCCAATAATACATTATACTTTTTTTGTTTGTTTTTTACACATTCCCTAAAGATCAGAACAGTTCCCTGGACATGCTATCAGAATCTACTGCAAAGCCGGAATGTAGTGCTCCTGCAACTCAAAATGGGGCTCTTTAGGCTACATTTCATTATAATGAAAATATGATATTCCAGAAAGAGCTTCTTTTAATTCCAATGGAGAAAGATCACGTAAGAACAATGAAAAATGTGTGCAATGATTATACAAGTTGATATTTTAAAAATGAATTACATTTTTATTTTTGGAGACAGCAGAGATATGATGCCCTGTGCACATCGCTTAGTTATATTTGCTTAGTCATATTTATTTTGTGAATTTCAGGCCATTGTCAAGATTTGGAGGCGGAGACGAATGCAAGTGAAGGTTAGGTTTTATTTAAATTCAAACAAAACACAACACAGTATCTATAGAACTCATGGCAAAAACACTAAGTCTACAAATAAACATAAAACAAAGACCATAATCACAGCAACAGAAACAACAGCAAAGAAAGACAATCAAAACAAAACAAGGAGTGAATTGCAAACTGTGACTATATATATACACACACGTGCTCGTTAATATGAATGTGCAGTGGCTGCTGGGAACTGTAGTCCCAGGTTGTTTCCGACATATCCTTGACAGGCACATTGTGAATTCACACACAGTGTGCCTGTCTCTTGCCTGACCATATTGAACATGGACACTCTCTGCAATTCTTAGTGCTGAGACCGCTCACAGTGACAGACATGACAAGTGCAAAAAATTTTAGATGATGCATTGAAGAATGCTAGTTCAAAGAGGTTAAGTACAGCATTATTGATTACTATGTAAAACATGCTGTTAGATTGTACTCATGTAAACTGAGAAAGTATATTGATTTGACCCATGTCAGGAAATGTTTTTAGAGCTTTGAGCCATAACTGACTGAGCAACCATTTGTGAGCTATCTGTGGTTAGCTAATCCATTATGTTAATCAAATCAATGCAAGTTTCTAATGTAGTGTACTAACTGAAAATCTACATGTACTTTTATGCTTCACTTGTTATGTTGGTATACGTTTAAAAAGTAACGTAGCTAACTCACTGAACAGGATTTTTGCATAATTTAGTACAATATGACACAATTTTAAGTTTTATTCAAATCTAATTAATATTACGACATCTAGTTAGTGAGCTAATTTGTCATTTTCCCTTCAAGATGTTTCAGTTTGCTAATGTTATCTATCAGCTAACTAGCTTGTTACCGAGCTAGCTTAGGCATCAAAATGAGCCACATACCAGATAAACTGCAAAGGACCCCTGCTGAGTGTTTGTTAGAGCATTACTACCTGCTGAGTGTCTGTTAGAGGAGTTTTCAGCAGAGCATGTCATGGCTTTGCTACAGAACTCTTAAAGATATCAACATGTAACGTAAATATTTGATACAAAGTTTCAAATATGTCAAATGAAGTTTGCTGGGGTATAGAGCATCAGTTGCATGTAAGAATGTGTGTGTATTTTAAAGAGATGTGTGACAGTTATTTCTAGGTGTTCATCAGCACACCCCAAAACTGTCAACCACCCCATCAACCACAGTTATCAAATAACACCTACAAAATATATATTCATAAGGAAAGATATTGGGGAAGGTAGCAAGGTCAATTGAATTTGTTAAAAAAAAAAAAAAAAAAAAAAAAAAAAAACAGAACACTTTTTTTAAAAATAATCTGTGGAGCTATAAATTAAAATGTAATTTTGGCTTATTTTGAATTCACATACATGTTAATGGGCAAGGTTAAAACTTGTACTGCAGCCAGTAACTACAGGACTGCATACAGAGTCTGGAGCAACCCATTCCTAGTGTGCTTCCTAATCATATCTGTTTAGAACATATTGTCTGTTCATTCTGAATAATGTGTTCATATTCCATTTTGGCCCTACTCAAATTAAAGTATTGTGCCAAACTGGCAATCCTGACTGCAAATCAAAGCAAAAAGGCAGAAAGTTTGTTGCAGAAATTCAGATTGATTAATATGGAGTCAACCCATGGTAGCAGTACAAGTGTATAGTTCTCCAGTACAACTGAATCTGCAGCCTGAGGATTAGCCACATTTGTACTGACTGTTAGTTTAAGCTAATTTAGTGTTTTGAGGTTTGTAAAGGATTGTATTTGAGGCTTTACAAGTGCACTTGTGAAAATGACAAATCAAAACATTTGCTGTTGGCCAAATAGCACTGATGAATTGCTCGTCTGAACAATTCCCTGCACAAGTCCTGGTCCTCATTTTTGTGGGCCAGTTAAATGAGGATGTTTTTCCATATAGGAAATTGAGCAAGCACTTCTTGCAAAAAAGTTTTGGACACTTGATTATTGTTTAACAAGGACATGGTACAAGGCAAAATGACATTATGGTTGTAGCTAAGCTTCAAATGGATTAGTTTAAGACTGATAGTTTATTAAAGACTGAGTGTTTACAGCTGATTTAAGTGTCTCCATGACTGAATCTCTGACACTAATCACCCTGTTGCAAGTGCACTGTAGCTGTTAACACTCCAGCTTATTAAGCTTCAGTACTGTAACAGAGATTTCCATGAAGTCATACCTGTATCCCCCATGGCAGTGATGTTATAGCGAGATGTGGGAATACCAGCTTGTGCCAAGAGTTTAGACTGTGCACACATTCTCAACTTTTCGGTAAAGACAGATGTTTATGTTCTCATACCATTGATGCTCTTTGAAGCTTGAACCCATTTTTACACGCACAAACATTAAGCACCCACCAGGGGCAATTTAGGTGGTAATAATGTTGAGTAGTTTCAACATGTAACCGTAGCTCTTAAAATATACAGTGCCCTCCACTAATATTGGCACACTTGGTAAATATGAGCAAAGAAATCTGTGAAAATTTGTCTATTGTTTATAATTTTGATCTTTTGTTAAAAAAAAATCTCAAAAATAATCTGCTCTCAGGGATAAACAACTGCAAACAAAACACAGGTTTATCGAAAAAAATATCTTTGTTAAATATATGTATGCCACAATTATTGGCACCCTTTTAGTCAATACTTTGTGCTAGCTCCCTTTGCCAAGATAAGAGCTCTGTGTCTTCTCCTATAATGCCTGATGAGGTTGGAGAATACATGGCAAGGGATCTGAGACCATTCCTCCATACAGAACCTCTCCAGATCCTTCAAATTTTGATTTCCATGCTGGTGGACTCTCCTCTTCAGTTCACCCCAAAGGCTTTCTATGGGTTTCAAGTCAGGGGACTGGGACGGCCATGGCAGAACCTTGATTTTGTGGTCAGTAAACCATTTTTGTATTGATTTTGATGTTATGTTTTGGATCATTGTCCTGCTGGAAGATCCAACCATGGCCCATTTAAAAAATTCTGGCAGAGGCAATCAAGTTTGCATTTAATATCTGTTGATATTTGATAGAGTTCATGATGCCATGTATACTAACAAAATGTCCAGATCCTCTGGCAGAAAAACAGCCCCAAAACATTTAAGAGCCACCACCATATTTAACCTTGGGCATGAGGTACTTTTCCATATGGCTACCTCTCTGTGTGTGCCAAAACTACCTCTGGTGTTTATTGCCAAAACTGGAACTGGATTCTTTTGTTTCTAGTCACCCAGGTGTACTTATTATTATTATTATTATTATTATTATTATTATTATTATTATTATTATTTAAATATAAATGGGAATAAAGTTCAAATATATTTTTCTCATCTGAATTCATGGGGTGCTAATATTTCACATCTATATTTAACAAAGACATTTGTTTGATAACCCTGTTCTCCAATATATAATGTGTTATATATATATATATATATATATATATATATATATATATATATATATATATATATATATATATATATATATATATATACACTCAGTATCTCACAAAAGTGAGTACACCCCTCACACTTTTGTAAATATTTGATTATATCTTTTCATGTGACAACACTGAAGAATTGACACTTTGTTAGAATGTAAAGTAGTGAGTGTACAGCTTGTGTAACAGTGTAAATTTGCTGTCCCCTCAAAATAACTCAACACACAGCCATTAATGTCTAAACTGCTGGCAACAAAAGTGAGTACACCCCTAAGTGAAAATGTCCAATATGGCCCAAAGTGTCAATATTTTGTGTGGCCACCATTATTTTCCAGCACTGCCTTAACCCTCTTGGGCATGAAGTTCACCAGAGCTTCACAGGTTGCCACTGGAGTCCACTTCCACTCTTCCATGATGACATCACGGAGCTGGTGGATGTTAGAGACCTTGTGCTCCTTCACATTAAGTTTGAGGATGCCCCACAGATGCTCAATAAGGTTTAGGTCTGGAGACATGCTTGGTCAGTCCATCACCTTCACCCTCAGCTTCTTTAGCAAGGCAGTGGTCATCTTGGAGATGTGTTTGGGGTCGTTATCATGCTGGAATACTGCCCTGCGGCCCAGTCTCTGCTTCAGTATGTCACAGTACATGTTGGCATTCATGGTTCCCTCAATGAACTGTAGCTCCCCAGTGCCGGCAGCACTCATGCAGCCCCAGACCATGATACTCCCACCACCATGCTTGACTGTAGGCAAGACACACTTATCTTTGTACTCCTCACCTGGTTGCCACCACACATGCTTGACACCATCTGAACCAAATAAGTTTATCTTGGTCTCATCAGACCACAGGACATGGTTCCAGTAATCCATGTCCTTAGTCTGCTTGTCTTCAGCAAACTGTTTGTGGGATTTCTTGTGTATCATCTTTAGAAGAGACTTCCTTCTGGGACGACAGCCATGCAGACCAATTTGATGCAGTGTGTGGCGTATGGTCTGAGCACTGACAGGCTGACCCCTCACCCCTTCAACCTCTGCAGCAATGCTGGCAGCACTCATACGTCTATTTCCCAAAGACAACCTCTAGATATGACGCTGCGCATGTGCACTCAACTTCTTTGGTCGACCATGGCGAGGCCTGTTCTGAGTGGAACCTGTCCTATTAAACCGCTGTATGGTCTTGGCCACTGTGCTGCAGCTCAGTGTCAGGGTCTTGGCAATCTTCTTATAGCCTAGGCCATCTTTATGTAGAGCAACAATTCTTTTTTTCAGATCCTCAGAGAGTTCGTTGCCATGAGGTGTCATGTTGAACTTCCAGTGACCAGTATGAGGGAGTGTGAGAGCGATGACACCAAATTTAACACACCTGCTCCCCATTCACACCTGAGACCTTGTAACACTAACAAGCCACATGACACCGTGGAGGGAAAATGGCTAATTGGGCCCAATTTGGACATTTTCACTTAGGGATGTACTCACTTTTGTTACCAGCAGATACTGTATGTGTGTGTGTGTGTGTGTGTGTGTGTGTGTTTTTAAAAGATCGAAAGATTAAACAATAAAGACAATTTTTCACAGACTTCTTAGACTTCTGTGCTCATATTTACCAAGGGTGTAAATATTATTGGAGGGCACTGTATATAATGAGTATATATAAATATTAACACTGATATTATTGAAACTTATTTTTTGTGCACATAATATAACTTATATTAAAAAAAAATTACATGCAGTGCCTGGCATGGGTATTGGATGTTTTTTGTTATTTTTTCAATTATTTTTGCAGTCTGTAATGATTTCATATAAAAAATTTACAGGAGGCTAAGTAGCAAAATGTCATGGTTTATTCATTGGTAATTTTTACTTGAGTTAGTTTTATACTAAGCAATTATTACTTTTCAGACTGTCCAAGATGATGAATTCTATAACCTCTATAATCTCCATGTCAGATTATATGATCAAGATTCTCTAAAGATAGACCTGTGATGAACTCAATACATTCTGTTTAATTTATCAATCAGCATGATCAGGGTTTCCACAGGAAATGGGCTTGAAAAAACAGAAACATTCTGTTAACTTCTGTTTTTGGGATATGGGAGGAAACTGGAGAACCTGAAGGAAACCCACACTGATGATGCAAAATGCAAAAGTCCACACAGACAGTAACCAAAGCTCAGTACCCTGAAGTGTGCTTGCTTTCTTTCTTTTTTCTTTCTTTCTTTCTTTCTTTATTTCTTTCTTTCTTTCTTTCACATCCTCTTACACTTTGACCCCTTACTTTAATACTTTCTTTAAGTGGGTTGCATACATAGTCGCCCTCAGAAGTTGATGCTTCCATAAGCCCTCTCATTTCATTGTCTCAGTTGATATTTGTCACATTGAAGTAGGCATTTCATGACAGCACTGTTTACTCATTGAACCTCAAATGCTGATAGAATGTGGCTCTCTGCATAACAAAGACTTGGACTGATATTCAGCCAGAATTTTTATCCAATGGTTTCTTAGGGAGTATAAAATGCTTGCCATGATTGTCTATGCTAGGAGTAAAGCTTGAGAGGATAAATTCTGTAGCTCATGAATGCACAGAATCACTCTTAGGTCATCTTTGTCTCCATTCATTCAGCCTCCCTCACCTTGTTAGCTGTCAGTTTTTTGTGCTGTTTTTATGTTGACAGGAGTTCCTTTTTTTTTTTTTTTTTGAAACAGTGTCTTTTGGCCTTAACAATGCATTGTATTAATTAAAAGTATTATTACAGTTAGGTCATCAACTCAAGCAGCTCTGTTCCAGAAATCTCTGGAAAACTTTCAATCACATTTGAATTCCAAAATGCTTAACATGTTTTAGTCACTAAGTGTTCAGAGATTTCTTCTCATAAAGCAGCGCCACATTGATTCTGCTCCAATACATTAGTTTCACTTCACCTTGCTCTTTCTTCAATTTTCTTGCCGAGGACACATTTTCCGATACAAAGCAGCCTCACTTACATTCCCGCTTCAACCTTTCTCCTTTCTGTTTTCATCTGATCTCCCTCTCTCTGCTCTTAGACTCCACCTTGCATAAAAGCCCTGATTCATCTTGATTTATTGCCGAGGTGTTTGGAGAAACTTTGTCGCGGAGCTTTCACTCATAAAACCTTCATTACTTTAGGATTTCGGGGGGGGGATACAGAGAAAAAGGTAAAGAGATTGAGGAGAATGTGTGATAAGGTTTTATGTAAGGAAAATCCGGGCCTTTCATCTGTAAGTAAGTGATTGCAAGACATGGCAGACTTTTAAAGCAGCAGATAGCTCATTCTGATCAATTCATCAACCTGTCAGTCATTTTAGACACTGGGGATTTTTTTTTTGTCTTGTAAAGACAACCAGAAAGCTTGATATATTTTGACAGCGTTTTTTGATTTTCTGTATCTTTAATTAAACTTTTACCTACTCGTAAAAGTCTTCTGATTTTTAATATAGGGTTTCTTACCCTTCATCAACATTATCTCTTATCAATCAAAAATATTAAGTCTGTTTCACTTGAGTCACATCGTCTTTAAATTGACTGAATTTGACTGAATGTTTCAGTATCACGAGAGTCAGGAAATATGAATCATCTCCTTTATGTGTCTCTCTAAGATTTCTCAAATCATTCAATTCAAATCAATTTGTATAGTGCTTTTTACAATGGACATTGTCTCAAAACAGCTTTACAGAAACATATAAACACAGGATACAGATTTTAAGTGTGACAATTTATCCCTATTGACAAGCCAGTGGCAACGGTGGCAAGGAAAAACTCCCTAAGATGATATGAGGAAGAAACCTTGAGAGGAACCAAACTCAGAAGGGAACCCATCCTAATCTGGGTGACAATGGCTAGTGTGAAAGTAAAAGAAAGTTCATTATGGCTTTTATAATCATATTACTATAGTCCTCGTATAAATACATGAACTTATGTAACTATAAAATAAGTCATGTTGATGTCCTAAGCTCACACTAACATCTCTCTTCTGATATTTCTCTACATTTCTTGTGAGCTGTAAAATTGTCAAGTCTTGAATGGCACACATAAAGTGTTGTTGTTCCAGGTAGGTATCTCAAGGATTAAAAAAACAACTTTTATACTTTTATAGTTATAGACTTAATTTTGTGGAGTAGAAAAAGCACAAAAACACATATTTACTCACATTGTTCCTGCTCCTGGCAAGGGCTGTTCTACTTTACTGGGTTCTAAAGAGAAAGTGTATGTTACAGTAGTTCTGTGGACAAAGACAAACTGTTTGGTGTGTGACTATCACTCTGAGCTATGTCAGGAAGAGTTATTTGGCAGAACCCCTACTGAGTGTTGAGCTGTGTGGTCTCTGATGAGGAATAGGGATTTATAGACCAAACAGAGTGTGTTTCTGGGAGAGAATGCAAAGGAAGGGCTCACCGTACCAATCTTTTATAGTTTTGGGAGGAAAAACAACAAAAACACATTTAGTTGAAATAGCGTGAGTTTAAGCAGCTCTCAAACACTGTCTCCAAAACAAAATTAGCAGTTCTTCTCTGATTGTATTTTGGCACTTGTCCCATGGCTAAAAGCATCAAAGAACACTGGAGACTTCATCTTTACAGCTGATTCTGGATCAGCTCCCAACAGTGAAAGCTGATGTAAGAGAACACTTGCGACAGGACCACCAGCCATGAACTTACTGACATTTAAGAGCATACACGATCAAAGACATTAAAGGAAAGGCTAAGCCTAAGCCACGTTTTTTTAAACCATGAATTGCTTGATGTTTAACCTCATGCACATGCAGATTCTCTTGCACACGTGTGTTTTACTGGCTAATAAACTCAGCATCCAAGAATTGATGTTGTCAGCCAAATAAGTCCAGTCATGTAAATGGTTTTGAACCTTCATCCGCTGTTTTTTTATGAAGCCACTGGGGCTTTAATACTAAGCTCTTCCTTAGGGTAAGTGAGACAGGTAATTTCTTTTTTCATGCTATAGCCCTGATTCATCTGGCCAGTCCAGCCTGCAGACTTTAGAGCTGTTTGCGATTACACCTCCTGCTGAAGATTAGGCGGTGGGCTAATGTAGACAAACTGGCAATGCGGCACAGACATGTAACTATACCAGATTATAAGAATTTGTTCAGTTTAAAAGAAAAATAAAACTGTTTTGAATGGCTTTGATCAAATATACTAGCAGGTCCTCTGGATTACAACTGACATTATAAAATGTGTGCAGAATCATCAGAAAGCTAAGGAAATTATTTCCAGGTTAAAATTGTCAAATTCCCAGATTTAATTCCACATTTTCTTTGTTGTACACATTGTAGTTTCCTCAAGTGAGATTAGAAGAGAACTATTTTCTTGCTTAGAAAATAACTTATGAAATCATTACATGGTTGCTATACTTGTGGGTTTCAACAATAGGTAAATAGAGCTGCATGATAATGCTGAATACAGAATAGAGAAAAAAGCTTCAGAAATGCCTTCAGTGGGACTTGGTTTATTGATTCAAGCAAGGTTCTTTTTTTTCCTCAGCACTTTTCAAAACAAAGTTACACCCATCTTTTCTTCTATTTATTATTGCTACAATGAAACACAGAACTCTGCTTGGATTTTGCTGTTATTCACGGTCTATATTTGCTGTAAATTCTGGTTTGGTTCATCTGACACCGCACGCTAGTAGACATGATCAAGTTACGTGCAAGCATGAAGGCTTCACCCTGTGTGGTGCCTTGACTTTCTTGCAAATATGTCCTCACAGATGTATAAATTAGCCCAAACTCATCAGGAAGGAGACCTAATTGGACTGCAGAAAATAGAATCTTAATAACTTGCTACATTAACAACCACCAGACTTGGCTACCAAAGAATCCCTCCTTTTAGTTACACAAAAAAGCCTTCAAAGATATTCACATGCACAATGCAGTGGGATCATTATGTAGCATCCTGATCCAGAGAGTCTGTTTTGGTGATTCCAGATCAAGGAACATTGCAATAACCACATTGATTGAATTTGTAGAATCAGGTTAGTGTGCAACTACTTGGTTGGATCAAAGAGTGGTTTGAATATTTCACGTCTCTCCAATGAAGAAATGAAGTGGGGGTTCTAAGCTGTTGGTGGCAACCGAGGAACCAAGATGATTGATTAGACATCAGCATTTTCTGCCATTGCTTCCAGAAGGCATATAAGTACTTGTCTTACTGTTGATTTTTAATGTCCAATATTATAAAATAGAGACCTTTGGGTGGTTAATGGCTTGAGCTGTCTAAAGTGTTTAGACCCCATCTAGTCTCGCTTTCTATGTGGCAGCTGTGGCTCACTTGGTAGAGCAGGTTGTCCACTCATTGTAGGGTTGGAGGTTCGATTCCCAGCCTGCATGACTCCGCATGCTGAAGTATCCTTGGGCAAGACAGTGAACCCCAAGTTGCTCCTGATGGCAAGTTAGTGCCATGCATAGCAGCTCTGCTACCATTGGTGTGTGTGTGAATGAGACACAGTGTAAAGCGTTTTGGATAAAAGCGCTATATAAGTGTGCCATTTACCATTTTACATAGAATGATTAAGGGTTTCCACAGAGGGATCAACCAAAGAACCATGGCAAAGAAGTTCTGCCACCTTAGAGCTCCAAGGTTCAATCATGAGCTTGGGCAAAGTTCAACTTGTCATCTGTGTGTACATGTAGGTTTTCTCTGGGTTCTCTGGTTTCTGCCTACCTCCCAAAAACAAAATGGCACATGGACTGGGTATTGTAAATTGCCTTTTGGTTGAATGCAGGAATGTGTATATGCATGGGTGTCTTATGATTGATTGTCATCCCATCCTGGGTGTATACAATACATGCCTTGCCTCCACTGTTCCAGTGATTGGCTCGGGATCCACTATTTTCATCTATTTCACAGAGCATTTATACCGATCAGATATCACAGTGTGAAGACAATTTCGTTTAAACAGTTAGAGGAGCTTTTAAGTATTTGACTTCTTTAATTTACTAGTTTTTATCTTTTGACTTTTAGATTTTGTTCACACTGTTGTATAAAGATGTACTCAAAATATAATTTTGGTGCCCTCTGATTTTATATGGGTGTTCCTATGGCACAACAAAATCTGTCTAGCACATAATGTATGGGGATGTGGCTTGATTTTTGAGTCACAGTGTGCATACATTTGGGGTTTAGTGGCTGAGCATTATTATAATTTTTGTTGTTGTTATTTGTCTTTACTGTGTACTGTAGGTTTTTTTGTTTGTTTGTTTTTACCTATATGCATACCTGTGCAATTTCAGTTGCACTGAAAGCCATAAGCTTTTTGGTGAAAGGTATGTGTGCTTTTTCTGGTTCTAAAAATCATGTGTATATTGCGGGGATAAATAAGAGGCTGTTTATTAAGATACACATTTTTATATGGAGGGTTTTATTAACTGAAAGGAACTAACATGTTCTTCAAGAAGAATGTAATTCAACTTGTTAATTCACATTGGACTTTTTAATTCGTCTGTCACATTTACAACCTGTCATTGGCCTTGGGTACTTGTTAGATGAATAAAGATGTCTCTGTTCCCCATCTCCTCCCACATGGCCCTAAAACCCTAAATAAACAATCATTCTTGTGACCTAGACTTAATCTGTGAGGTAAGTGCTGTTACCAGGGGTACTGTATGTGAAGCAAAATAAAGCTCTGTGTTTGTGGTTGAAAGTGATACAGTGTCTCAAATTACAGTGATACAAGTAGGCCTTAGTTACCATCAGTGTTTTGGCTGTTGCTAGTACTGACCCGTCTCATGATAAAACCTCTGGCTATGTTAGGCTGGAGACAACAGTGCATGCAGAGCCACTGAATATATTTATGTGTCCCTTATTTTTCCAGAACCCAACATTCACTAAATGTTTTATCCCATGCTATATTCATCCTTTATGGTTGCCCTTTAAAAAGAGCCATTATCTCGCTACACCAATGGGCTTAAGATGTCCAACACTCAAGGCATCTGGGAAGAATTGCAATTTCTTTCCCTTGAGATTCATTTAAGCCCCTAGTTTCTGTCTTTCTCTGACCTTAATATTTATTCCCATGCCCTCTCTGATTTACTGAAAGGGCAATAACAAATATATTTTCATCACAACAGTTTCTGTCCATAGTTATAAGCAGAAGCTTTTTTTTTTCCTGATTATAATCTTATTATATCGGGCCCAAATATGCTGCTTACATTTCTTATTCAGCCTATTTCTTAAAAAACATAGTCTATTTCAACTATGATATCATTTATTCTGTAGATGCTAATTTGTGTGTATAGATAGGCTATTGCAGTGTGTGCTACATATGATAGTTTGGGCGAGATAGGTATGTGGGGAATTAAACTTGCTTGGGGTTTGAATTTGGGTTGCAGCCATGATAGTGCACATTTTAGATAAGTAATAGTTTTACTATTGTTTGTCTCTTTTTAATTGTCTATGGACTACATATGGAAATTTGCTATCTCTGGTGCAAAGGATCTTTTCTTAGTTGAAATTAATGTTTTTTTTTTTTTTTTGTAAATAGTCCCTGACAAATAAACTTAAATTTTAAAATAAAAGTTGGATCCTTTTCAGTGACTTGGCTGCAAGCTTGTGATGTTTCTGCCACTTTTAATAATGGTGTACTAGCAATAAAAGAGTAGCACTCATTTTCATGTGTGAAAATACCTGCTGTGTGCTTGTTAAGCAGACAATAATCTGTGGCCTTCTTTTTCTCATTTTATGTTTTGTTTCTTAAAACCTACCAACGTACCATAACAGTGCTTAGAGCTGTCAGCCCTTTAAGCTGATATGTATTTTTGTGTATGCATGAATCCAGGTGTGTGCTTATGAGCTCACATGCACAGCTTAGCTGCAGAAAAACTATCCACAGGATATCCAAAAGAGCCCTTTGTATTCCTAGTCTGTCACTTTAAACATACTGTTTCCACTTAAATTCTGCAAAGCAAAACTAAAAATTTTGTAAATTAATTTATCTTCTGGAGGTTTTTTCATTTAAGAATGAAATGAGGCCAACCACAGATGTAGGGCACGGATACCATTGATGGTATAATTTGTTTTATTATTATTTTTGGCTTTAACAGTAAGGACACAATGATATCACTATTTTTTCACAATAATCTCAGTGATTCTGAGCCAAGTTTATCATAGCAGAAGCCATCATATAGCAAAACATTTTCAGGTTTGAGCTTTTGGATACAGCTCATTTACTGTCGACTTATGTGTTGTCATGACAGTATAGGTTTTCTAGATGTATTGATCCTCTATGAGCCATTGATTCTGGTTTTTGAAGTCAACAAGATATTATCAGAAGATCTTTACTGATAATGTGGAAGCAGTTTTGTGCTTTTAATTATAGTAGCAGTTGTATGTATTCTGAATAGAAGAGACTTTAACAATGACTTTGTTATATTTTGACTGTGGTTGTTATTATAAAGAGATTAATTTACACTATCACAAGCTGGAACCAATTTTATATATATATATATATATATATATATATATATATATATATATATATATATATATATATATATATATATATAAACATTATTTTTCAGCTTTTGTAAGGTTCCATGTACATGTATGTTGTAAGGTTCCATCTACATTTAAAGCATTTGGCAGACACCCTTATCCAGAGTATCCAGAAATTCAGTGGAGGGAGCATAGCAATGGGGTGGTGTGGGAAGGTTGAAAACAAGTCATGCAGTTGCATTCTGGATCAGTTGAAGAGGACAGTGGCGCTCAGAGACAAACCTGCCAGGAGAGAGTTGCAATAGTCCACTCTTGAAATGACAAGGTACTGAAGAAGCACCTGAGCGGCCTGTGTGGATAGAAATGGATGAATCCTTGTCAGAGCATGTCAAAGTGAGATAGCAATGTGAGAGGAAAAGGACAGTTAATTGTCCATGGTTACCCCAAGGTTATGTGCTGTGACCAAAGGTAAGATCAGAGAGTTGTTCAGGGAAATCACAAGATCATGATGTAGGGATGAATCACCTAGCATGAACAACAGTTCAGTTTTGCTGGATTAAGTTTCAGCTGATGAGCTGCCAGACATGCTGAGATCTGAGCGGAAACATGAGTGTCTTATGGAAGGAAGGAGAGGATGAGTTGAGTTTCAGCTACTTAGCAGTGGTATGAAAGCCAATGTGAGGGTATGCCCTCACCAAAAGATCGAGCATAGACAGACCAAGTACTGAGCCTTGTGGAACACCAGTGGAGAGTCTGTATGGAGCAGATGTGGATCCCTTCCATGTCACTTGATATGACCAACCCTCCATCTAGCGCTCCAAAGAATTCTGCAGTTTATTCCTCTGGGGGAATCCTAAAACAAATGGTGTTCCTTTGAGAAAATGTTACTTTTAAAGTGCACACAGAAAGTTAGAACCATTATCCATCCCAAGAGTTCTTGAGAAACTATTTTGAAATGCTATTTTCAGTGCCCGGCACTCATGAAATGTATACAAATCGAATGGAAACAAGAAATGTATGTTACATTGTTGAATTAAAAAAAAAAAGTAGAAATATTAGTGTAAATATTAATTACATAAAGTACATTGAAGACAAGCCCAATTTTCTGTGATACAGAGGGATGAAGTAAGTTGACAAAGCACATTCTAAGAAAAAAAAAAAAAAGGTTCTTCTTTCGTAATTCCAGACCAGCAGGATAGTTTCTTTTGGCATTAGCATCTATTATTGTATACTCTTTTTCTTGCCAAGTACCATACCACCTTGTGACCTTGGTCCTGTGTTGGTAGACTATTAAAGGTCCCTGCTACATCACTGAAGCAGGTGGGGGCATGGTTTAGTGTGGGTCTGCACAGGGAGGAGGTGTTTGGAAATGGGTACTAATGTGCCAAACCTGTGCCCTGTTGTCCTACTACCATGCCAAGGGAACCAGCAAAATGAAAAAACTCATGTATACTCACCCTGGGACTGCTGTGTTTTCATTTTGACATGGTGCTGGGGTAGGTGTGGTTCACTGGAGTGTGGAGGACAGCATACACTTATTCAACACTGTAGTCAAACAATAGTCCATATATTGGATGATGGACATGATCAATGCTCAAATTGTTTGGGACAGGAACATCTACAAAAAGTACTTACAGAGTCTTCACCTGTATGTGGCAGACAAAGCATGCCTTGCAGGCTATGGAAATATTCTATGCAGACACTGTACTAACTGATGGTCCTCTGTGCCTGTTACCTGTTTGATCTAATGTCCCAGATGAATGGGTGGTTGTGGTACAGTGGACACACCATGAAATTATGGATGTGGCCCCAGGGAGCAACTCCAGCATACTGAGATTAAGACTTTGAATGATTCTTGTCCTCAAGGACAACAATATCAGCTTTTTATACAGTATTTATACTCAATTGATAAGTGTCAGAAGTTTGAGTAATTCTCATCCTCAGTGAAGAGCAGTACTAGCACTTGAGTGATTCACATTCTTAATAGAAAGCAATATGAACACAGCATAGAGTGCTGTCTGCTCTTGTTTGTCAAGGTACACTTGGATAACCTGTTACAAACCGTAGTGGCAACTTTTCTATATTGCCTACATTAATTCTGAAGAAAACCATCCTGGCATGAAAATGGAAGGTTATGTGTGTAACCATACAGTAGTTTTATGACTGAGTGCAAGACGTCAGTCCACTTTGGTCACTTGTGTTGACAAGAAAATCCACAGGATGAGTGTGACATAGTGGAGACTTTATATAAGAAATGAGCAAATAGGAATACTCCACTAATTCCAAAGGAAACCATCCTGCCTATCTTTACCTCAGTTGTACAATTACATACATAACCTTCCATTAAATCTAGGATCATAAAGGGTTCTTTAGTTTGATCCCTTGAGTGGGTTCCAAGTAGAATACATAAGGAAGCTATGAATCCTTAAATATCTGAGCAACTTTTCAGGAATCCCTTTCTCGTAGGGAGCAAAAATCACACTAGGCCTTCTTAGAAAGGCAAACACATTCCTGATGTCATTGTTTCCTCAGGATAACTCAGGTTGTTAAGTTCTACTCCAACAAATCAAAGAGTGCATATTTTACTTCCAAGATGATCTTGAGGACCTCGCTTATTTAGTTTGTCAATGAAGTATTTCAGCTCCATAATACGTTCTGAATTTGGAATGTTGCTGACTCCTTGAGAAATCAGTCAGCAAATGAGTCAGCAGTATCAGCATTTTCATCTGCCTCCATAATGTGCTCCACATTGACATGTTTTCGGTTGTTTGGAAGGTAACTGTTATGTGCTGTCATAAGAATGCTGTTCTTGCCTTTGGACTATGACAGATTGTCTGGTGTTCTGTTGAAAAACAAGTAGCAATAAAGCCAGCTAAGCATTTAAAAAAAAAATACACTGTGTCTTACATGGACATAAATATATCATTCATCTTGCCAACAATTTCAGATCCAGCTACTTTTTGGAAAATATCTAATATTATTGAAGAAAAAAAAAGAAGAAGAACATTTTATACCTAAACATCCTACAGTATTATAGACATGGAAAGTGCCAGCTCAGCCTGTCAACACACAAGACATATTCATTATTAACATTACTGCAATTTGATGCATCACCTTAAAATTTACTGCATATTAAATGCTTTGCTTCGAGGATCCAGTTAGCTTCTAGTCTTCCAGAAAATTGCTAGCATTTTTGAGACCCATGAGATCACTGTCCAAACATAATTAGGATCTTTGTTTGTTTATTGCTCTGCCAAAACTCTTAGTGTATTGAGCTGTTGTGCCGTGTTATAAACAAATTTGGGACAGACTGGTTTCTGGGCAGTGTAAAGACAGAACATCCTGTTGTTTTCTGTCATTTGACCTATCATGTGACAGAACGCTAGAGAATACAAATGATTTTGCCTGCTGTTCATGGCATCTTATCCTGACAATCAAACTGAAGGGTATGAGCAGAAATGGGTGTGGGTGTGTTAACTGTGGCTAATGCAATGGTGAGGCATGTTTCCCATGAGATAACTGGTGGTTTCTTGTTTTCAAAGCTGTTCTATTCTGAAGCCATGGGAACATGAACAAATACTGCATAAAGAAAGCTGATAATCTAAAAAAGAAATGTGATAGGTCACCTAATGTCATCTTTGTGTCTAGTTACCAAATGACCCAATTATGATGTACAAAATATAGGCTACAGTGGTGAAAGTCTGAGCTAAATACATTGCTATAAGAAAAACAGCTAAGGAACATGAGTGATATTGTGAGATTTGTGACATGTCTTGAAAACAGCCAGTGCCATGGAGACCTGTGATGATGTCAGATACAAACAAGGTTAAACATGGCATAGCTACAGGTATGCACCCCCAGAAGAGCAAACCATCATTGACTGAATGCATTTTTAATGAGTCATTTTTCCTGATAGTCTCCAGATGTAAGTCAGCTATACACTCCCAAGTCTTACTCCTGCTTTGATTTTGTGGACACATCAAGGTGATTCTGAAATATTTGTTTTCTAGACAATAGCATGTACCATTTCAGTATTTAGAATATGTTTGCATGTTTTATGTCTCTGTGACACCCACTGGGTATAAGAGCATACTGAGAGGTACTAGTTTTGCGTATTTCTCTTAGATGTAACATAAGCATTGATGTGAAGGTCAAATTGAGAATTAGTTTAAGGATTAGTGTGAAACTTAAGAACACCTCTTAATTTGTTCATTCTGTTACATGTGATTTTTCATCAACGTTCAACACCACTCTTCACTGCTTTCCATCAAAACAATATTACATTACATCAGCAAATACAGAATATGTGTAAATCCATGTAAACCAATATGCTATTGGTTATATATGGTTATACAAGGAAAGCGGGCTGAGGGTTGAATGGCTCTTTCTGTGTTGCCTTAATGAGAGACAGATGTACAATAGCTTAGATAACGTTTGTATTAAAACTGCCTGATGGGGCTAATGAAGATTGCCTTTAACAGATTCACTGTGTTACTGTAGGGGCTCTGCAGCTCTAAAAGTGACAGGTGTTTGCAATGAAAACTTAGCTATCATCTTCCCCTGTGGTTTATATGTTGGTTTGGTCCTGCTGGGCATTGACATACAGTTCATTAGGGCTCATGTTTGGGATTAACAGTTTGCAGAGCCAGGTGAATTATTTTCTTGGACAGTTAAGTGTAATTAGTGTTATATTAATGAGGAAAGTAAGTATTTAATTGGAATTTATTTTTCAGTGAAATTAAGACATCAAAAACGTAGCCAATTCAGCTCTATTCTCTCAGAAATAAAGGTACCAAACTATACTTGCTGTTAATCTTGTTGCTTGGTTGGTTTGATTAAAGGTCTATCTTTTGTACCTTCAGTGTGTAGTAATGTGTAAACGTTTTAGGCACATGCCAAGAAATGCTGTAGAGCAAAGATGCCTTCAAAAGAATGAAATTAAATGTTTCTACATTTAAAAAAAAATGCCATAAAGAGCAGTAACCAGTAGTAAATGAAACAAAGTCAATATTTGGTGTGACAAAAAAAAAAAAAGTCTCCGGTATAATTTGTGCAGTTTTATAAGGAAATGAGCTGTAAGTTTTATTGAGCATCTGCAGAACCAGCCACAGTTCTTCTGGAGACTTTGACTGTCGCACTTGCGTCTTATTTTTGCAACAAAACCCAACAGCCTTCAATGTGTTTTTTGTCTGAAAAGTGGTCTCTTATGTAATATACTGCTTTCTTTAATGACATACAATTTTTCGGTCACATTTAATTTTGTGCTAGAAGACTAATGTTTGGGAATCTAAAATGTGTTTTGTACTGCCTAAAAAATCTATAACAAAGTTTGGACTAAAAAATAGGGTGCCTAAAACTTTTGCACAGCATTGTGTCTTTTACCTGGGAAGGTGCATGTTGTGTACCTTTAATTAGCTTTTAGAATAAAGCTTTAAAGTTACACTACATTTGTGGTCCAAAAGGTACAAAATATGTGTCTCAGCAGTAAGGAAAAGTATAGTTTGGTACCTTTATTTCTGAGAATGTTTAATAATGATTGAGCCTTGATTAATAATCATTGTGTCATCTCTGTTACATCAGACGTAGAAAAATCTAGAAGGTATGCAAAGATGGAAGTGATTTGTTTGTTTCACCATACTGCTCTTCATGTTCCCTTTAAAAGGGAGCTCACATTGCGTTTAGCATAACACTATGGAAATGCCCCTAGCGCGCGACCAGCATCTGAAGCTTGTGTAAAATCATGCCTATTTATAGGCCTGCCATGATCAGATGACGTGGCAATTAAGCACGTCGTGTGATATATATGGCACCTGTGAACCGCGCCATCAGCCTTATTATCTTCAGTGAGACAGCATGTCAATTGTTAGTGTAAAGAAACAAAAAGACGCTCCATTTCCTCTCTATCATTTCTCAAAATCTCAGAACTTTTCTATCTCTTTAAAAAAAAAAAAGAAAAGAAAGGGAACGCGCGCGAGAGAAAAATATGAGTGAGGGAATTCAGGAAGTGTGTTACGGCTTGCTCCCGTTTCATCACGGGGAGCATGCGAGGACGCATTGTAACGCCTTACATTAGGCAGCTCCGCTCGCGACTCACTCTCTTTTCGGAAGCCGAAGCGAGTTGGGTTTCAGAGCTTTGCGGATCTGGGCCGGCTGCTATCGAGGCAGCTAGCCGTCTCAGGTCCGGGGGATCTCTTATGGATCCGGAAGAGGAGCCGGAGACGAGCGCTGCTCTATCTCTTGGTCTGTCTTCCAGGTCCGTCTTCCAGGTCCGGCTCTGCGCTGGATCTTGGAGCTCGAGTCGCGACTCCTCTTTTCGCTATGGAAAGCCAAAAGGGAAAAAAAAAGAAGAAAAAAAACCCGCAAAAAATAATTGTAATAATTCCTCTCTGACTCAGAGGAGCCAGAATGGTGTACTAAAAGCTGAGAGCAGCATATAAAGAGCTGCTTGAAGTGATTTCTAAGGCTGGATGAGCCTTTTTCTCCGCAGAGAAAGTAAATCCCTCACACTGCAGAAAACTCCCCTTTCTTCCAGGAGTGCATGACAAAATATCAGGCTTCTGGGGGAAAACCATGCATAAGCTGTGTTTATAACCCCATAATGTTGGATTATTCGGCCATTGTGGGGAATAAACGGCATGGCTTTTTAACTATGCTGAAGGTGGAGGAGGTGCTTGCGATCTACCTCTCTCCATCGATGGCAGGTAATTTAGGGGGGCTGGCTTTGCTATCCAAGCCACTGTGTAAGGCCACCATGGCATTGGTGGGCAAGGCCTATGCAGTAGTAGTCCTGCTTGTGGGTCACTGCAGACAATGACAGTGTTGCAGGCCTACCAAGCAGACCTGCTGAGTGAGCTTGACATATGGCGGCATTCAGCCAGTTCCTTCCCTGTTTTGTCGAGTTCACCCGGGCATCCATAAGTGGAGCCCGGGCCAGCACTAGTGCGAGGGAGACACAGAAGACGAGTATGGCAGCCTTCCAACCCCTGCAGACAGCCAGGGTAACTGGCTACTAGGCCTGATCTGAGAATGGTCATAAAGGCCAAGCAGACAAAGAAGGGTGGTCCTGAGAGGCTGTGGAGGAACGTATCAGTGCTACTGTAGGGGATCCCTAGCCAAGGCTGTCCCATGTTTTCAGTGTTCTCTGGTCAGCGAGCTGTCACAGGGCAACAAAAATCTGATGCTTTCCCTCCAATAGAATGTGGAATAATTAACGTCACTAAAAGACGTCTGGCAGCATGGAAACTACTGCCAAATGTGTATCCATGGGTTCCGTCTACCACAGAAAAGGGTTCCCGGGTCCAGTTTAGAGCTCGACCCTCCCAGTTCAGAGGTGTGCTCACCACAGTAATCAGCACAGACCAGAGCCCGATGTTAGCACAGGAAGTAAGATCCGTCTTGGACAAAGGGTCCATAGAACATGTACCCCATTCCCTGAGGGAGGGAGGTTGTTACAGCAGCTATTTCCAATTTTAGATCTGCATAATCTGAACTGTACTCTTCGGACATACAGGTTAAAGATGCTGACGCCCAAACTAAGCATTCAGGCCTATGCAGGCCGTGCATACCTTCCTGGGACCTTTCTGTGGTCCTGGAAGGTCTGTCAGGTACCCCATTTGAGCCCTTAGAGAGGATCTTCTGTCTCAAACCGGAGGGCTGATTTATCACCCTCGGCCGGAACTATGGAAACTTTGGGTCTGACCCCTGAGGGGCACCAGCTCATAGATTCTGGTCTCACAATCAAGGTTGTAGAGAAAATGTTGAATCCTAGAGCACCATCCTTCAGGAAATTGTATGAGCTCAAGTGGCGGCTTTTTGTCTTGTGGTGTGAGGAACGCCAGCTAGACCCAGTGAACTGCACAATAGCTACAGTCCTGGAGTTCTTACAAGGATGTTTCTCGGCGGGGTGGGCTCCTTCTACAATCAGGGCTTACGTGGCCACCATTTCGGCCAGCCGCGCCCCTGTTGAGGAAGCCTCTGTGGGGCAACATCCTCTAACTTCGAGGTTCATGCATGGTGTCATGCGGCTGAGGCCCATCTGCAGGCTGTGCCTACCTTCCTGGGACCTTCTGTGGTCCTGGAAGGTCTGTCAGGTGCCTGATTTGAGCCCTTAGTGTCAGCCTCTGAGAAGCTTCTGACTCTAAAGGTAGCTCTTCTGCTGGCCCTGACATCTCAAGCGAGTAGTAGATCTACAAGCTCTCTCAGTTGTCCCTTCCTGCCTTGCCTTTACCCCTGGATTAGCCAAGGCCTTCCTGTATCCTAGGCCAGATTATATTCTTAATGTGCCTACATCTGCTGCGTAGCCTATGGTGTTGCAGGCTTTCTGCCCTCCTCTGTTCATCACACTGGAACAAGAGCGAATGCACCTGCTGTGTCTAGTAAGGGCTCTCTGTACTTACGTCCACCACTCCGGCCAGTGGCGTAAGTCAGAGCATCTGCTGGTCTGCTTAATGGCGATAGTAGAGGTGATGCTGTGTCAAAGCAGCGTATCTCTAATTGGATAGTGGAAGCAATCTCCAATGGGGTATCCTTACAGGATGTGTGTGCTGCTGCAGGGTGGTCTATGCCACACACATTCATTAGATATTACAGCCTGGATATTCATTCTGCCCTGGACTCGAGTGTCTTGCAGTGACCCTCATGCACTGTTAAATGCAACGTTGAAGTTCCCTTTGAAAGGGAACATCTGGGTTACACATGTAACCCTGTTCCCTGAGAAGGGAATGAGACATTGAGTAGCTTTGTCATACGGGGTAGGCCTGTGAATTGCATCTACGCTTCAGATAATAGAGGCTGACGGCGCAGTTCACAGGTGCCATATATATATCACTTGACGTGCTTAATTGCTACGTCACCTGATCATGGCAGGCCTATAAATAGGCATGATTTTACACAAGCTTCAGATGCCGATCGCGCATGAGGGGCACTCCCATAGTGTTATGCTAAATGCAACATCTCGTTCCCTTCTCAGGGAACAGGGTTACATGCGTAACCCACACGTTTTATACTGGTCTGTGGAATTTTCCGCGAATTTTGATTCCAGCATGTATATAAACTACTATGGCATTGTGCCACACAAGGGCCCAAATGCATAGTTTACTGTTCTTTCTAAATCAACAAACTCAATGTTCACTTTAATTTATTATAAAATGCTAACACCTGAAATGCAATATAATGCTGCAGGCTTACATTTCTGTAATCAATTGTTTCATTATGAAATTCAAAGACCTGAATCCACTTGAAATCTTATAATTCACTAATCTTTTCTTACACTGCATTCATGAATATGTTATAGAGTGTGGTGTCTTTTTGCTTTTTATCCTTGAAGGACAACCTTTGGCTGTCCACCTTTTTGACAGCTCAACATCATGATGATGGAAATGTTGTGCTATGAAATGAATCATGTGTATACAACACTACCAATTTAATTTAGATCAAGCCATTAATCTAGTGCCTCCTAGTGTGTCTGCCAAAACTTCACATAACTGGAAAACATATCCAATTACAACAAGCAAATTAGCTACAGATGATTTCTTTTCTTGCAATCTTGTAATCATTCCACTAATACAAGGGTAGTAAACAGTGTTTCCTTGCTGTTTTTTGTTGTGGCTTTTTGCATAGCTTGAAGATGTATGACATCACAGACTAACTTCAGCCTGTTCATAATACTGTAAAGCTCCAGGGATTAAAGGGCACTTAGAGAGAGCTTTCAAGGCCAACCCATTGTCATTGCTTCTTCAAGGCCCTGTATGCGTTTGCAAGGCACAAGATGTTATGTTGTTCCTGTAAAGCCACAATAAGCTATTAAACTTTGGGGGAAGTTTCAAGATAGCTGCCCAGAAGAGAAGTTTTATAAGGTTGGCATCAGCCATATGATTTAAGTTCCCCATAAACAGATGAAAACAAATATTTTTTTATGAGCCTGTTTGACTTTATGCAGTACTTTAGACAATTAACATGTACACACGTTGGATAGAAACACAGGCTTGTGTTAATATTAATTTGCACAAAAAGCCACGTTTGAATTACACTGCTATATGCCTTTCATGGTTACGTCCTAACTTTCATGTCAATGTACATAATGCCCAAAGGATGCCACAGCATAAGGAACTTGTGTCTGGTTTATAGAGATAAATCGGACAGACATGCAGTATAACAAAAGTCTACCAGCTATTGCATATAAAGTTGTTTTAATAATGTTGTTTGTATGTTCACGTGATCTCATCACATTACGCCTGGAAGATTACCCAGTAGAGTCCAGTAGAAAAGTGGGCATTGGTTCTTTAATGCACTGTCTGTGTAAACATATTTAGATATTTTTTCTCTGTTTTGGCCTCCCATTGACAAAAACAATTGTGATTTTTGCCACGGAAAATGAAGCTCAAAGGTTGAGAAATGTAAAACAAATAAATAAATAAATAAAGCTCACTATTTTGTGTGGACGGCAAAAATGTATGTTTTTGAAAACAATGACATCACAGCATGCACCTGCCCATTGTGGTTTTGCATTTGTTATGAATGTGCAAGAACTATGTTTATCATGGCTGCTGTACAGGTTGTTAGTTTGTGGTCTGTAAGTTCTTTTTTGATAATCAGTTTGCAATTTAATTTCTCTTCATTTTATTATTACACCTTCATGGAAAGGCTCCAGAATCCACTTTATTGTTCCAGGACCAACCAGACTGATGGATTGGTGTACTTCTGAGCTTTTCAAATTATTATTGTGTTTTGTGTTTTCATGTGAACAGAGCTATATTTGAAAAAACAAACACTGTTCATTTGGGTGGCAATTCTTTTGAAAACATATTTACTAGAGATGCACCGATGTATTGGCCGATAATCGGTATCGGCCGTTAAAGGCTATTTTTCCTGCTATCGGCCGATAGTTTAAAAACATCCGATGATCAGGGCTGATTATATCCTGTCAATCAAAAGAGGGCGGGAAAACACATCAATTTCGTGCTGTGTGTAAAGGTGATGTCTCTTGTGTGGAATGATGACAAAACTGCAGTTTGTAATGTGTGTTATCTCTGCACCGCAAATTTTTTTACACCGGAAGTAAATTTTACAACACAGAAGGTTTGGTGTTGAGTCAATCAGCTGAATTAAAGGGCCAGTACACCGTTGAAAGATTTAAATGAAGATAAGTTGCCAAAAAAATATCCAGTTTCATATCAAGTTAATGTTAATATATAAAAAAGTTTATATTATATATTACCAGTTTGATGTTCAATGAGGAAGTAGAAATGCTTTTGTTTGTGGTGAGTGAATGCAAAGCCTAACAGGAGGTTTTTAGAATTCAGGCAATGTTAATATGAATTAATAATATTCAGTAAGTTAAGAAATCTTACTTTAATCTTCAGAATTTAGTTCATGTGTTAATGTTAATTTGAGTAATGTGTTCTCTGTTTATGAGACCAGTTACTGTGAAACAACTTGTTGAAATGGAGAGAATAAAGTTTGTATTAGCATTTCTTTCAGAATTCTTTTAAATTAATCATTATTAATTTATAAGAAGGCATAAAAGGCAGAATTATTGGTATCGGTTACCTGTATTGGCTGATATCACTCTGAATAATCGGTTATCGGTATCGGCTGAGAAATTTAGTATCGGTACATCTATAATATTTACGTATTAGGACATATTAAAAAAATAGAAATCCAGCAGTTACTCTAACTACCTTCTGCTGCCTCCTGCTACAAGTTTATTTTGTATATTTGCAGTATTATACAGTAAACACCTCCAGGACATTCAAAGATACCTAAGAATTACTGTTAGTGAGCAGGCGTGCAACACAATGCAGTGTTAACAGATGTGTGACACTTTCTTGTGTTTAATTAACCCTACATTCTGCTCACCTAGACGTGCTAGTGCGCACACACACACACACACACACTGTGGAAATGTGATAGGGGTTCAGTGCAGCCTTGCTTGAAGAAAATACAGTTTCCATAATGGTTATCATTTGAGTTTACTATTTATAAATAATATTATTTATTTGAGTTTATTGTTTCTTAATATGCCAGAAATTATTAAGCCAATTAATTATTAAACCAATTAAAAATAGGCTATATGGATATTTTACAATGGTATACACATTTTGTTGCATCCATTTACTCTATTTCATTGGCTATTCTTTTAGTAATTTGACTGCATGTAAGGTTTCATGAACCATTAAATGGTAAATACTAGACTTTAAGCCTGTAACATCCTATTGAGGCCCATGCGAATAGTATTTGGATTTAGTAGCACACATGAGACTTGATTTTAAGGTTAAAAAGAGCACACTCATACTAAAGGGTGTCCCAAAAGTCTCCATACATAGGAGACTATGTATGCCAGCTCCTCGTCAGTTGTGCCTTCATCAGTGGATGCTCGAGAACACACTCAAACACACACACACACACACACACACACACACACACACACATATATATATATATATATATATATATATATATATATATATATATATATATATATATATATATAACATTTTTGTGTGTTCAGTGAGGCATTTTAGAAGTGTTCAAATGTGCAAAGGTTGTTTTGGTTGCTTCTAGGGTGATGAACCTTGCATAAACCTGTATACTAACATTTAAGACATAGCATAATTGGAATTAGATCATATTAACTGGTGGGCACATTAGATTTCATGCCATTCAAGTATTTCTGTGAGTTTATGAGGTGATATTTGTCTATGATGTGGGATGTGATGAGATGTATTTTATTTTATTTTTTAAAGATTTATAATTTCACCAAGTTTAATTTGAGATATTTTACTACAGTAGACTTGTGTAGGAGTTTTATGGTTAGATTGTGGGCTGTTAGATTTTAGTCATTGTGAATCATGGGTCTGTCATGGGGTTCAGTTGTTTTGCTGGTTGCACTATTTGGTGTTAATAAACAGTAGTGGTCTGGCTTCCTGAGTGTTGTTTGTATTGAGATAGTGAGCGACATAGATGGGATGTTTTACACAGCACTAAATCTGCTCTTTTAAGAGTCTCAAGTGATCTCTTAATTGAGACTGACGCTTGGAAATCCCTGGCTTTAGTCCTATTAGATCTGAGTGCTATGTTTGGTTTGGTCGACCATGAAGTCCTGTTGACTCATTTGGAGATATCAGTGGGCCTGCGTGGCACAGTATTACAGTAGTTCCACTCCTGTTTGACTAACAGGTAGTTCACATTTATTCTGCTAAATGAATAAATGTTCACTGTTTGCATTGGTCATCATTCCTACTCTAGTAAACCTCTCAATTGTGGAGTTCTGCAGGGATCAATTCATGGTCCTGTGTTGTTTTCCTTGTATATGCTCCCTCTGGCTTCTATTTTTAACAAGTACAGAGTATCTATCATCTAAGATGATACCCAAATCTATCTTCCTTTAAAACATAATGATAAACGTGCTTTACCACCACTGATGGACTGTTTAAATGAACTCAAGCTTTTGATTTTTAGCAACTTTATAAATATAAATGAGAAAAAAATGAAATCATTTTATTTGGGCCTAAGGAAAATTGTGCTATTGGTTCTCTTGCACCATATAAAACCCATTGTGCTCAGAACCTGGGTGTTATGTTCGATAATAATTTAAAATTCAATAAGCAGATTAGTGCTGTTGTCTTGCTTATTTCATCTTCATCTCCTTACTAAAGTAAAACCCTTTTCCGTTTCAAAGGGAACTTCAATGTTGCGTTTAGCATAACACTATGGAAGCACCTCTCGCGCGTGACCAGCATCTGAAGCTTGTGTAAAATCATGCCTATTTATAGGCCTGCCATGATCAAGTGACGTGGCAATTAAGCGCGTTGCGTGATATAAATATGGCACCTGTGAACCGCACCATCAGCCTTTATTATCTTCAGCAAAAGACTGCATGTCAGTTGTTTGTGTAAAGAAACAATAAGACGCTTCGTTTCCTTGCTATCTTTTCTCAAAATCTCAGAACTTTTCTATCCCTTGAAGAAAAAAAAGGAATGAGCGAGAGAGAAAAATATGAGTGAGAGAATTCAGGAAGTGTGTTACGGATTGCTCCTGTTTCATCACAATAGTGCACACTTTCTGGGTGAAGTGTTTAGGGATGTAGCATGCGATGGCAGCCTCGAGAGGCTGCGCATGGTAATACCTACATTAAGCAGCTCGACTCGCGCTCTTCTCTGAAGCCGAAGCGAGTTGGGTTTCAGAGCCTCGCAGATCTGGGCCGGCTTCTGCCGAGGCAGATAGCCGTCTCAGATTTGGGGGATCTCTTATGGATCCGGAAGAGGAGCCGGAGACGAGCACTGCTCTATCTCTTGCTCTGTCTTCCGGGATCGACTATCCGCTGGATTTTGGAGCTTGCGTCGCGACTCCTCCTTCTGCTATGGAAAGCCAAAAGGGGGGGTGGAACACACAAAAATAATAGTAATAATTCCTCTCTGACTCTCTGGAGCCAGAAGGATGTGTGAAAAACAGTGCAGCATATAAAGAGCTGCTTGAAGTGA